>NC_143169.1:18692420-19004907 GCF_047325235.1 Durio zibethinus
GCGGCGAGGGTGATGTGTGCACATGATGTGCGATGGGTGCTGGTACTTGGCCCTTATATTGGCCCCCTATCCCTCATCAAACCTCAAAAAACTCACACCTCTTTAAAAAGCATTTGAGATTTTACAAGTTTGCTTCCAGTAGCCATTAAAGTGTCTGAAATGGGGACACTTTTTTCAAATGGTCACAAAATCCTCTACACTTCGAGTTTTTAGCTGAATTTTTTTGTGCATGCCAATAAAAATACAATGATCACATCTACTAAGTTTAGGGCCAAAACTCCTTTTGAAAAAATTTAAAAAAAATCCTGAACCGTAAAAAGTTTCAAAAATTGTGAAAAATAGAAAACGAGTCGTCTTGCCATGAAACTTCACATGAAGGCTTAAGGGACCATTGTATGAATTTACAAGCCATAAAAATGGCATTGGCATGGTAGAAATTTGAATATGTGCCTACACCCACCTACCACCCTATCGATCCATGGCTTGCGCATCCCGTCTCTCTGGCCGGCGTAATGCCCTCCCGCCCGCTCATTTCGTCGGTTGGCTTAGGTATACGGAGTTCACTCCCAGTCTAAGATCAGACCGGATTGCGGTAGCAGGATCGACAGCACACAGGACGGATCCGATCGATCCTCGGCTCGGGCATCCTGCCCCTCTGGCCGGCTGAGCGCCCGCACGTTCATTTTTTGGGTTGACTTAGGCATATGAAGTTCAATCCTAGTCTAAGCATACGGAGTTCATTCCAAGTGTAAGATTGGACTAGACCGAGGGTTGCGGGTGCACATGTTGGGCTCGGGCATGTGCTGGTGTCGCATTTTTTTTCACTCGGGACACCATCACCGGAGCATCGTCGGAGAACCAGACTGGCGGCATTGGGGTTTCGACGATTGGGGGTGGGGGGGGCGTGTGCGCACATGATGTGTGATAGGCGCTGGTACTTGGCCCTTATATTGGCCCCCTATCCCTCATCAAACCTCAAGAACTCACACCCCCTTAAAGAGCATTTGAGATTTTACAGGTTTGCTGCCAGTAGTCATTAAAGTGTCTGAAATAGGGACAATTTTTTCAAATGGTCACAAAATCCTGTACACTTCGAGTTTTTAGCTGAATTGTTTTGTGCACGCCAACAAAAATACAAGGATCACATTGACCAAGTTTGGGGTCGAACTCCTTCTGAAAAAATTTTAAAAAAATCTCGAACCGTAAAAAGTTTCAAAATTTGTTAAAAATAGAAAACGAGTTGTCTTGCCATGAAACTTCACATGAAGGCATAAGGGACCATTGTATGAATTTACAAGCCATTAAAATGGCATTGGCAAGGAAGAAATATGAAGATGTGCCTAAACCCACTTGCCACCCTATCGATCCACGGCTTGTGCATCCCGCCTCTCTGGTCGGCACAGTGCCCGCCCGCCCGCTCGTTTCATCGGTTGGCTTAGGCGTACAGAGTTCATTCCCAGTCTAAGATCGGATCAGACCAAGGTTGCGGTAGCAGGATTGATAGCAAATAGGGGGGACCCGACCGATCCTCGGCTTGGGCATCCTGCCCCTCTGGTCGGCTGAGCGCCCGTACGTTCATTTCGTGGGTTGACTTAGGCATACGGAGTTCATTCCCAGTCTAAGCATACGGAGTTCATTCCCAGTGTAAGACCGGACCAGACCGAGGGTTGCGGGTGCACATGCTGGGCTCGGGCATGTGCTGGTGCCATATTTTTTTTCGCTCGGGGCACCATCGTTGGAGCATCGTCGGAGAACCTGACCGGCGGCATTGGGGTTCCGACGATTGGGGGGTCGAGGGGGTTGTGCGCACATGATGTGCAATAGGTGCTGGTACTTGGCCCTTATATTGGCCCCCTATCCCTCATCAAACCTTGAGAACTCACACCCCCTTAAAGAGCATTTGAGATTTTACAGGCTTGCTGCCAGTACCCATTAAAGTGACTGAAATGGGGACACTTTTTTCAAATGGTCACAAAATCCTGTACACTTCGGGTTTTTAGCTGAATTTTTTTGTGCATGCCAAAAAAAATACAAGGATCACATCTACCAAGTTGCAAAACTTTTTCTAAAAAAAATTTTAAAAAATCCCAAATCGTAAAAAGTTTCAAAAATCGTGAAAAATAGAAAACGAGTCGTCTTGCCATGAAACTTCACATGAAGGCTTAAGGGACCATTGTATGAATTTGCAAGCCATAAAAATGGCATTGGCATGGCAGAAATATGAAGATGTGCCTAAACCCACCTACCACCCTATCGATCCACGGCTTACGCATCCCGTCTCTTTAGCCTGCGTAGTGCCCTCCCGCTCGCTCGTTTCGTCGGTTGGCTTAGGCATACGGAGTTCACTCCCATTCTAAGATCATACCAGACTGAGGGTTGCGATAGCAGGATCGACAGCACGCAGGGGGGACCCGATCGATCCCCGACTTAGGCATCATGCCCCTATGGTCGGTTGAGCGCCCGCACATTCGTTTCGTGGGTTGACTTAGGCATACGGAGTTCATCCCCAGTCTAAGCATATGGAGTTCATTCCTAGTGTAAGATCAGACTGGACCGAGGGCTGCGGGTGCACATGCTGGGCTCGAGCATGTGCTGGTGTCGCATTTTTTTTCACTTGAGACACCATCGTCGGACCATCACCGGAGAACGAGAATGGTGGCATTGGGGTTTCGACGATTGGGGGGGTGAGGGGGGTGTGCGCACATGATGTGCGATAGGTGCTGGTACTTGGCCCTTATATTGGCCCCCTATCCCTCATCAAACCTCGAGAACTCACACCCCCTTAAAGAGCATTTGAGATTTTACAGGTTTGCTGCCAGTAGCCATTAAAATGTCTGAAATGGGGACGCTTTTTTCAAATCGTCAGAAAATCCTGTACACTTCAAGTTTTTAGCTGGATTGTTTTACGCAAGCCAACAAAAATACAAGGATCACGTCTACCAAGTTTGGGGATGAAACTCCTTCTAAAAAAATTTTAAAAAAATCCTGAACCGTAAAAACTTTCCAAAATTGTTGAAAATAGAAAACGAGTCGTCTTGCCATGAAACTTCACATGAATGGGACCATTGTATGAATTTACAAGCCATAAAAATGGCATTGGCAAGGAAAAAATATGAAGATGTGCCTAAACCCACCTGCCACCCTATTGATCCACAACTTGCGCATCCCGCCTCTCTGGCCGACGTAGTGCCCGCCCGCCTGCTCGTTTCGTCGATTGGCTTAGGCATATAGAGTTCATTCCCAGTCTAAGATTGGATCGGATCAAGGGTTGCGATAGCAGGACTTGCAGCATGTAGGGCAGACCCGGTCGATCCCCGGCTTGGGAATCTTGCCCCTCTGGCCGGCTGAGCGCCCGCACGCTTGTTTTCTGGGTTGACTTAGGCATACGGAGTTCATTCCCAGTCTAAGCATACGGAGTTCATTCCCAGAGTAAGATCAGACCAGATCAAGTGTTACGGGTGCACATCCTGGGCTCGGGCATGTGCTGGTGCCGTATTTTTTTTTCACCCATGGCACCATCGCCGAAGCATCGCCAGAGAACCTGAACTACGTATGCTTAGACTGGGAATGAACTCCATATGCCTACGTTAACCCATGAAATGAGCATTCGACCGCTCAGCCGGCCAGAGGGGCAGAATATGCAAGCCAGGGATCGGTCGTGTCCCCCCCTATGTGCTATCGATCCTACTGTGTACACATCATGTGCGATGGGTGTTGGTACTTGGCCCTTATATTGGCCCCCTATCCCTCATCAAACCTCGAGAACTCACACCTCCTTAAAGAGCATTTGAGATTTTACAGGTTTGCTGCCAGTAGCCATTAAAGTGTCTGAAATGGGGACACTTTTTTCCAATGGTCACAAAATCCAATACACTTTGAGTTTTTAGCTGAATTGTTTTGCGCATGCCAACAAAAATACAAGGATCACATCTACCAAGTTTGGGGCCAAAAGTCCTTCTGAGAAAATATTAAAAAAATCTCGAACCGTAAAAAGTTTCAAAAATCATGAAAAATAGAAAACGAGTCGTCTTGCCATGAAACTTCACATGAAGACTTAAGGGACCATTTTATGAACTTACATGCCATAAAAATGGCATTGGCACGGCAGTAATATGAAGATGTGCCTAAACCCACCTACCACCCTATTGATCCATGGCTTGCGAATCCTGCCTCTCTGGCCGACGTAGTGCCCGCCTGCCTGCTCGTTTCGTTGGTTGGCTTAGGCATACGGAGTTCAATCCTAGTCTAACATCGGACCAGACTGAGCATTGCGGTAGTAGGATTGGTAGCACATAGGGAGGGACCCGATCGATCCCCGGTTTGCGCATCCTGCCCCTTTGGTCGGCTGACCGCTCGCACGCTAATTTCGTGGGTTGACTTAGGCATACGGAGTTCATTCCCAGTCTAAGCATACAGGTTCATTCCCAGTGTAAGGTCGGACCAGACTGAGGGTTGTGGGTGCACATGCTAGGCTCGGGCATGTGCTTGTACCGTATTTTTTTTCGCCCGGGGCACCATTACTGGAGCATCACCGGAGAACCTGACCGGCGGCATTGGGGTTCCGACGATTGGGGGGGCGAGGGGTGTGCGAACATGATGTGCGATGGGTGCTGTACTTGGCCCTTATATTGGCCCCCTATCCCTCATCAAACCTCAAGAACTCACATCCCCTTAAAGAGCATTTGAGGTTTTACAGGTTTGCTACCAGTAGCCATTAAAGTGTCTGAAATGGGGACACTTCTTTCAAATAGTCACAAAATCCTATACACTTCAAGTTTTTAGCTAAATTTTTTTATGCAAGCCAACAAAAATAGAGGGATCACGTCAACCAAGTTTGGGGCCAAAACTCCTTCTGAAAAATTTTTTAAAAAATAACGAACCGTAAAAAGTTTCAAAAATCATGAAAAATAGAAAACGAGTCGTCTTGCCATGAAACTTCACATGAAGGCTTAAGGGACCAATGTATGAATTTACAAGCCATAAAAATGGCATTGGCATGGTAGAAATATGAATATGTGCCTAAACCCACCTACCACCCTATCGATCCACGGCTTGCGCATCCCGCCTCTCTAGCCGACGTAGTGCCCGCCCGCCCGCTTGTTTCGTTAGTTGAATTAAGTATACGGAGTTCATTCCCAGTCTAAGATCAGACCGGATCGATGGTTACGATAGCAGGATCGATAATACGTAGAGGGGACGCGGCTAATCCTCGGCTTGGGCATCCTGCCCCTCTGGCCGGTTGAGCACTTGCACGCTCATTTCATGGGTTGACTTAGGCATACGGACTTCATTCCCAGTCTAAGCATACAAAGTTCATTCCCAGTGTAAGAACGGATTAGACCGAGGGCTACAGGTGCACATGCTAGGCTCGGGCATGTGTTGGTGCCGCATTTTTTTTTCACCCGGGGCACCATCGCCGGACCAGACCGAGGGTTGTGGCAGCAGGATCGGTAGCACGCATGGGGGGGACCTGACCAATCCTCGGCTTGCGCATCCTGCCCCTCTGGCTGACTGAGCGCCCGCACGCTCGTTTCGTAGGTTGACTTAGGCATACGGAGTTCATTCCCAATCTAAGCATACGGAGTTCATTCCCAGTGTAAGATCGGACCGGACCGAAGGTTGCGGGTGCACATGCTAGGCTCGAGCATGTGCTGGTGCCACATTTTTTTTTCGCCCAGGGCACCATCGTCGGAGCATCATCGGAGAACCTAATCAACGGCATTAAGGTTTCGGCGATTGGGGGGACGGGGTAGGGTGAGCGCACATGATGTGAGATGGGTGCTAGTACTTGGCCCTTATATTGGCCCCTTATCCCTTATCAAACCTCGAGAACTCACACCCCCTTAAAGAGCATTTGAGATTTTACCGGTTTGCTGCCAGTAGCCATTAAAGTGTCTGAAATGGGGACACTTTTTTCAAATGGTCACAAAATGCTGTACACTTTGAGTTTTTAGCTGAATTGTTTTGTGCATGCCAACAAAAATACAGGGATCACGTCTACCAAGTTTGGGGTCAAAACTCCTTCTGAAAAAATTTTAAAAAAATCTCGAACCGTAAAAAGTTTCAAAAATCGTGAAAAATAAAAAATGAGTCGTCTTGCCATGAAACTTCACATGAAGGCTTAAAGGACCATTGTATGAATTTACACGCCATAAAAATGGCATTGGCATGGCAAAAATATGAAGATGTGCCTAAACCCACCTACCACCCTATCGACCACGGCTTGCACATCCCGCCTCTCTGGCTCGCATAGTGCCCACCCGCCCGCTCGTTTCGTCGGTTGGCTTAGGCATATTGAGTTCATTCCCAGTCTAAGATCGGACCAGATCAAAGGTTGTGGCAGCAGGATCAGCAGCACGTAGGGGGGACACGACCGATCCCCGGCTTGTGCATCCTGCCCCTCTGGTTGACTGAGTGCCCGCACGCTCGTTTCGTCGGTTGACTTAGGCGTACGGAGTTCATTCCCAGTCTAAGCATATGGAGTTCA
The DNA here is from genome assembly GCF_047325235.1 of Durio zibethinus. Lineage (NCBI taxonomy): Eukaryota > Viridiplantae > Streptophyta > Magnoliopsida > Malvales > Malvaceae > Durio > Durio zibethinus. The sequence continues at coordinate 18,698,908 of NC_143169.1, forward strand.
TTCCTAGTTTAAGATCAAACCAGACCGAGGGTTGTGGGTGCACGTGCTGGGCTCGGGCATGTGCTGGTGCCACATTTTTTTTCACCCGAGGTACCATCGTCGGAGCATCGTCGGAGAACCTGACTGGCGGCATTAGGGTTCCGACGATTAGGGCGGTGGGGGGGTGCGCACATGATGTACGATGGGTGCTGGTACTTGGCCCTTATATTGGCCCCCTATCCCTCATCAAACCTTGAGAACTCACACCCCCTTAAAGAGCATTTGAGATTTTATAGGTTTGCTGCCAGTAGCCATTAAAGTGTTTGAAATGGGGACACTTTTTTCAAATGGTCACAAAATGTTGTACACTTCGAGTTTTTAGCTGAATTTTTTTGTGCATGCCAAAAAAAATACAAGCATCACGTCTTCCATGTTTGGGGCTAAAACTGCTTTTGAAAAAATTTTAAAAAAATCTCAAACCGTAAAAAGTTTTGAAAATCGTAAAAAATAGAAAACGACTCGTCTTGCCATGAAACTTCACATGAAGACTCAAGGGACCATTGTATGAATTTACAAGCCATAAAAATGGCATTGGCATGGCAGAAATATGAAGATGTGCCTAAACGCACCTACCACCCTATCGATCCACGGCTTGCCCATCCCGCTTCTCTGGCTAGCATAGTGCCCACCGGCCCGCTCGTTTCGTCGGTTGGCCTAGGCATACGGAGTTCATTCCTAGTGTGAGATCGGACTGGACTGAGGGTTCCAGTAGCATGATCGGTAGCATGCAGTGGGGGACCCAACCGATCCCTAGCTTGTGCATCCTACCCCTCTGGCCGGCTGAGCGCCTACACGCTCATTCTGTGGGTTGACTTAGGCATATGGAGTTCATTCCCAGTCTAAGCATACGGAGTTCATTCCCAGTGTAAGATTGGACCAGACCGAGGGTTCTGGCTACACATGCTGGGCTTGGGCATGTGCTGGTGCCAAATTTTTTTTTGCCCGGGGCACCATTGTCGGAGCATCGCTGGAGAACCTGACCGGCGGCATTTAGGTTCCGGCGATTGGGGGAGCGGGGGGTGTGCGCACATGATGTGCAATGGGTGCTGGTACTTGGCCCTTATATTGGCCCCCTATCCCTCATCAAACCATGAGAACTCACACCCCCTTAAGGAGTATTTGAGATTTTACAGGTTTGTTGCCAGTAGCCATTAAAGTGCCTGAAATGGGGACACTTTTTTCAAATGGTCATAAAATGCTGTACTCTTCAAGTTTTTAGCTAAATTGTTTTGTGCATGCCAAAAAAATACAAGGATCACGTCTATCAAGTTTGGGGCCAAAACTCCTTCTGAAAAAATTTTTAAAAAATCCCGAATGGTAAAAAGTTTCAAAAATCGTGAAAAATAGAAAACGAGCCATCTTGACATGAAACTTCACATGAAGGCTGAAGGGACCATTGTATGAATTTACAAGCCATAAAAATGGCATTGGCATGGCAAAAATATGGAGATGTGCCTAAACCCCACCTACCACCCTATTGATCCGTGGCTTACGCATCCAGCCTCTCTGGTCGGCGTAGTGCCCGCCCGCCTGCTCGTTTCGTCGGTTGGCTTAGGTATACGGAGTTCATTCCCAGTCTAAGATTAGATCAAATTGAGGGTTGTGGCAACAGGATCGATAGCACGTAGGGGGGTACCCGGTCGATCCCTAACTTGTGCATCCTGCCCCTCTGGCCGGTTGAACGCTCGTAAGCTCGTTTCGTGGGTTGACTTAGGCATACGGAGTTCATTCCCAATCTAAGCATACGGAGTTCATTCTCAGTGTAAGATCGGAATAGACTGAGGGTTGCGGCAACAAGTTCAGCAGCAGGTAGGGGGGAACCCGATCAATCCTCGACTTGTGCATCCTGCCCCTCTGGCTGACTGAGCACCCACACGTTCATTTCGTGTGTTGACTTAGGCATACGGAGTTCATTCCCAGTCTAAGCATACGAAGTTCATTCCCAGTGTAAGATCGGACCAGACCAAGGGTTACGGGTGAACATGCTGGGATCGAGCATGTGCTGGTGCTGCATTTTTTTTTCGTCTGGGCCACCATCGCCGTAGCATCGTCGGAGAACCTGACCGGCGGCACTAGGGTTTCGACGATTGGTGGGACAGGGGGTGTGCGCACATGATGTGCGATGGGTGCTGGTACTTGGCCCTAATATTGACCCCCTATCCCTCATCAAACCTCAAGAACTCACACCCCCTTAAAGAGCATTTGAGATTTTATGGGTTTGCCGCTAGTAGCCATTAAAGTGTCTGAAATGGGGACACTTTTTTCAAATGATCACAAAATGCTGTATACTTCGAGTTTTTAGCTGAATTTTTTTGTGCATGCCAACAAAAATACAAGGATCACGGCTACCAAGTTTGGGGCCAAAACTGCTTAAAAAATTTTAAAAAAATCCGGAACCATGAAAAGTTTCAAAAATCATGAAAAATAGAAAATGAGTGGTCTTGCCATGAAACTTCACATGAAGGCTTAAGGGACCATTGTATGAATTTACAAGCCATAAAAATGGCATTGGCATGGTAGAAATATGAAGATGTGCCTAAACCCACCTACCACCCTACCGATCCACGAATTGCGCGTCTCGCCTCTCTGGCCTGCGTAACGCCAACCCGCCTGCTCGTTTCGTCGGTTGGCTTAGGCATATGGTGTTCATTCCCAGTCTAAGATTTGACCAGACTGAGGGTTGTGGCATTCGGATCGGCAGCATGAAAGGGGGGACCCAGTCGATCCCCGACTTGTGCATCCTGACCCTCTGGCCGACTGAGCGCCCGCATGGTCGTTTCGTGGGTTGACTTAGGCATACGGAGTTCTTTCCCAGTCTAAGCATACGAAGTTCATTCCCCGTGTAAGATTGGATCGGACCAAGGGTTACGGGTGCACATGCTAGGCTCGGGCATGTGCTGGTGCCGCATTTTTTTTCGCCCGAGCACCATCGTCGGGGCATCGCTGGAGAACCTGACCGACGGCGTTGGGGTTTCGGCGATTGAGGGGGCGGGGGGGTGTACGCACATGATGTGCCATGGGTGCTGGTACTTGGCCCTTTTATTGGCCCCCTATCCCTCACCAGACCTCGAGAACTCACACCCCCTTAAAGAGCATTTGAGATTTTACAAGTTTGCTGCCAGTAGCCATTAAAGTGTCTAAAATGGGGACACTTTTTTCAAATGGTCACAAAATCCTGTACACTTCGAGTTTTTAGCTGAATTTTTTTGTGCATGCCAACAAAAATACAAGGATCATGGCTACCAAGTTTATTGCCAAAACTCCTTCTAAGAAAATTTTAAAACAATCTCGAATCGTAAAAAGTTTCAAAAATCGTGAAAAATAAAAAACAAGTCGTCTTGCCATAAAACTTCACATGAAGGCTTAAGGGACCATTGTATGAATTTACAAGCCATAAAAATGGCATTGGCATGGCAAAAATATGAAGATGTGCCTAAACCCACCTTCCACCCTATCGATCCACGGCTTGCGTATCCCTTCTTTCTGGCCGACGTAGTGCCCACCCGCTCGCTCGTTTCGTCGGTTGGCATAGGCATACGGAGTTCATTCCTAGCCTAAGATTAGACCGAACTGAGGGTTATGGTAGCAAGATCGGCAGCACATAGGGGGAGACCCGGCCGATCCCCAGCTTGCGCATCCTGCCCCTTTGGCCGGCTGAGCGCCCGCACACTCGTTTCGTGGGTTGACTTAGGCATATGGAGTTCATTCCCAGTCTAAGCATACAAAGTTCATTCCCAGTGTAAGATCGGACCCGACCGAGGGTTACGGGTGCACATGCTGGGCTCAGGCATGTGTTAGTGCCGTATTTTTTTTCGCTCGGTGCACCATCATCGGAGCATCGCCGGAAAACCTGACCGGCGGCATTGGGGTTTCGACGATTGGGGGGGCGGGGGGTGGGGTGTGCTTTCATGATGTGCGATGGGTGCTGGTACTTGGCCCTTATATTGGCCCTCTATCCCTCATCAAACCTCGAGAACTCACACCGCCTTAAAGAGCATTTGAGATTTTTCAGGTTTGCTGCCAGTAGCCATTAAAGTGTCTGAAACGGGGACACTTTTTTCAAATGGTCACAAAATCTTGTACACTTCGAGTTTTTAGCTGAATTTCTTTGTGCATGCCAACAAAAATGCAAGGATCATGTCTACCAAGTTTGGGGCCAAAACCCCTTCTGAAAAAATTTTAAAAAAATCCCAAACCATAAAAAGTTTTAAAAATCATGAAAAATAGAAAATCAGTCGTCTTGCCATGAAACTTCACATGAAGGCTTAGGGGACCATTGTATGAATTTACAAGCCATAAAAATGGCATTGGCATGGCAGAAATATTAAGATGTGCCTAAACCACCTACCACCCTATCGATCCACGGCTTGCGTATACCGTCTCTCTGGCCGACGTAGTGCAATCCCGCCTGCTCATTTCGTCAGTTGGCTTAGGCATAAGGAGTTCATTCTCAGTATAAGATCAAACCAGACTGAGGGTTGCGACAGCCAGATCGGTAGCATGCAAGGGGGGACCTAGCTGATCCCCGACTTATGCATCCTGCCCCTCTGGCCGGCTGAGTGCTCGCACCGTTGTTTCGGGGGTTAACTTAGGCATATGGAGTTCTTTCCCAGTCTAAGCATACAGAGTTCATTCTTAGTGTAAGATCGGACCAGACCAGGGGTTACGGGTGCACATGCTGGGCTCGGGCTTGTGCTAGTGCTGCATTTTTTTTCGCCTGGGGCACCATCGTCGGAGCATCACCGGAGAACTTGACCAACGGCATTGGGGTTCGGACGATTGGGGGGCGAGGGGGGGTGTGCGCACATGATGTGTGAAAGGTGCTGGTGCTTGGCCCTTATATTGGCCCCCTATCCCTCATCAAACCTCGAGAACTCACACCCCCTTAAAGAGAACTTGAGATTTTACAGGTTTGCTGCCAGTAGCCATTAAAGTGTCTGAAATGGGAACACTTTTTTCAAATGGTCACAAAATCCTGTACACTTTGAGTTTTTAGCTGAATTTTTTTGTGCATGCCAAAAAAATACAAGGATCACGTCTACCAAGTTTGGTGCCAAAACTCCTTCTGAAAAAATTTTAAAAAAATCTCGAACCGTAAAAGGTTTCAAAAATCGTGAAAAATAGAAAACGAATCGTCTTGCCATGAAACTTCACATGAAGGCTTAAGGGACCATTGTATGAATTTACAAGCCATAAAAATGGCATCGGCATTGTAGAAATATGAAGATGTGCCTCAACCCACCTACCACCCTATCGATCCATGGCTTGCGCATCCCCCCTTTCTGGCCGGCTTACGGAGTTCATTCCCTGTCTAAGATTAGACCAGACCAAGGGTTGTGGCAGCAGGATCGATAGCACGTTGGGGGGATGCGACCGATCCCTGGCTTGCACATTCTGCCCCTCTGGCCGGTTGAGCGGTCGAACGCTCATTTCGTGGGTTAACTTAGGCATATGGAGTTCATTCCCAGTCTAAGCATACGGAGTTCATTCCTTGTGTAAGATCGGAATGGACCGAGGGTTGCGGGTGCACATGCTGGGCTCGGGCATGTGCTGGTGCCACATTTTTTTTTGCCCGGGGCACCATCGTCGGAGCATCGCCGGAGAACCTGACCGATGGCATTGCGGTTTCTGCGATTGGGGGGCGGGGGGTGTGCGCACATGATGTGCGATGGGTGCTGGTACTTGGCCCTTATATTGGTCCCTATCCCTCATCAAACCTTGAGAACTCACACCCCTTAAAGAGCATTTGAGATTTTACAGGTTTGCTACATGTAGCCATTAAAGTGTTTGGAATGGGGACACTTTTTTCAAATGGTCACAAAATCCTGAACACTTCGAGTTTTTAGCTGAATTTTTTGTGCAACGCAAAAAAAATGTAAGGATCGATAGCACGTAGGGGGGGATGCGACCGATCCCCGGCTTGCACATTCTGCCCCTCTGGCCGGTTGAGCGGTCGAACACTCATTTCGTGGGTTAACTTAGGCATATGGAGTTCATTCCCAGTCTAAGCATACGAAGAGCATATGGAGTTCATTCCCAGTCTAAGCATACGAAGTTCATTCACAGTGTATGATCAGACTGGACCGACGGTTACGGGTGCACATACTGGGCTCGGGCATGTGCTGGTGTCGTATTTTTTTTTTGCTCAGGGCACCATCGTCGGAGCATCGTCGGAGAACCTGACCGACGGCATTGGGGTTCCGACGATTGGGGGGGCCGGGGGGTGTGCGCACATGATGTGCCATGGGTGCTGGTACTTGGCCCTTATATTGGCCCCCTATCCCTCAGCAAACCTCGAGAACTCACACCCCCTTAAAGAGAATTTGAGATTTTACAGGTTTGCTGCCAGTAGCCATTAAAGTGTCTGAAATGGGGACACTTTTTTCAAATGGTCACAAAATCCTGTACACTTTGAGTTATTAGCTAAGTTTTTTTATGCATGCCAAAAAAATACAAGGATCATGTTTACCAAGTTTGGGGCCAAAACACCTTCTGAAAAAATTTTAAAAAAATCCCAAACCGTAAAAAGTTTTAAAAATTGTGAAAAATAGAAAACGAGTCGTCTTGCCATGAAACTTCACATGAAGGCTTAAGGGACCATTGTATGAATTTACAAGCCATAAAAATGGCATTGGCACAGCAGAAATATAAAGATGTGCCTAAACCCACCTACCACCCTATCGATCCACGGCATGCGCATCCCGTCTTTCTTGCCGACGTACAGAGTTCATTCCCAGTCTAAGATCAGACCAGACCAAAGGTTGTGGCAGTAGGATCGATAGCACGTAGGGGGGGACACGACCGATCCCTGGCTTGCATATTCTGCCCCTCTGGCCGGCTGAGCGGTCGAATGCTCATTTCGTGGGTTAACGTAGGCATATGGAGTTCATTCCCAGTCTAATCATACGTAGTTCAGGTTCTCTGGTGATGCTTCGGCGGTGGTGCCACGGGTGAAAAAAAAATACGGAACCAGCACATGCCCGAGCCCAGGATGTGCACCCATAACACTTGATCTGGTCCGATCTTACTCTGGGAATGAACTCCATATGCTTAGATTGGGAATGAACTCTGTATGCCTAAGTCAACCCACGAAACGACCGTGCGGGCGCTCAGCCGGCCAGAGGGGCAGGATGCGCAAGCCAGGGATCGATCGGGTCCCCCCCTGCATCCTGTCGATCCTGCTGCCGCAACCCTTGGTTCGGTCCAATCTTAGACTGGGAATGATCTCCGTATGCCTAAGCCAACCGACAAAATGAGCGGGCGGGCGGGTACTACGTCGGCCAGAGAGGCGAGATGCGCAAGCCGTGGATTGATAGGGTGGTAAGTGGGTTTAGGCACATCTTCATATTTTTGCTGTGCAACTACTATTTTTATGGCTTGTAAATTCATAAAATGGTCTCTTAAGCCTTCATGTGAAGTTTCATGGCAAGACAACTCGTTTTTTATTTTTCACGATTTTTGAAACTTTTTACGGTTCGAGATTTTTTTAATATTTTTTCGGAAGGAGTTTTGGCCCCAAACTTGGTAGACGTGATCCAGGCATATGGAGTTCATTCCTAGTCTAAGATTAGAACGGACTGAGGGTTGTAGCAGTAGGATCGATAGCACACAGGGGGGACCCGATCGATCCCCGGCTTGCACATCCTGCCCCTCTGGCTGACTGAGCGCCCGCACGCTCGTTTAATGGGTTTACTTAGGCATATAGAGTTCATTCCCAGTCTAAGCATACGGAGTTCATTCCCAGTGTAAGATTGGACCAGACCGAGGGTTAAGGGTGCAAATGGTGGGCTCAGGCATGTGATGGTACCATATTTTTTTTCACCCGGGGCACCATCGCCGGAGCATCGCCGAAGAACCTGACCGACGGCATTGAGGTTCCGACAATTGGGGGGGTGGGGGGTGTGCCACATGATGTGCGATGGGTGGTGGTATTTGGCCCTTATATTGGCCCCCTATCCCTCATCAAACGTCAAGAACTCACACCCCCTAAAAAAGCATTTGAGATTTTACAGGTTTGCTACCAGTAGCCATTAAAGTGTCTGAAATGGGGACACTTTTTTCAAATGGTCACAAAATCCTGTACACTTTGAGGTTTTAGCTGAATTTTTTTTTGCATGCCAACAAAAATAAAAGGATCACGTCTACCAAGTTTGGGGTCGAAACGCCTTCTAAAAAATTTTTTAAAAAATCCCGAACTGAAAAAGTTTCAAAAATCATGAAAAATAAAAAACGAGTCGTCTTGCCATGAAACTTCACATGAAGTCTTAAGGGACCATTTTATGAATTTACAAGCCATAAAAAAGGCATTGGCATGGTGGAAATATGAAGATGTGCCTAAACCCACCAGCCACCTCATTGATCCAGGGCTTGCGCATCCCTCCTCTCCGGCCGGCATAGTGCCCGCCCGCTCGCTCATTTTGTCGGTTGGCTTAGGCATACGGAGTTCATTCCCAATCTAAGATTGGACCAACCCGAGGGTTACAGCAGCAGGATCGGTAGCACGCAAGGGGGACCCGACCGATCCTCGGCTTACGCATCCTGCCCCTCTGGCCGGCTGAGCGCTCGCACGCTCGTTTTATGGGTTGACTTAGGCATACGGAGTTCATTCCCAGTCTAAGCGTACGGAGTTCATTCCCAGTGTAAGATCAGACTGGACCGAGGGTTACGGGTGCATATGCTAGGCTCGAGCATGTGCTGGTGCCGTATTTTTTTTCACTCAGGGCACCATTGTCGGAGCATCATCGAAGAACTTGACCGGCGGCATTGGGGTTCTGATGATTGAGGGGGCGAAGGGGGGGCTTTGCGCACATGATGTGTGATAGGTGCTGGTACTTGGCCCTTATATTGGCCCCCTATCCCTCATCAAACCTCGAGAACTCACACTCCCTTAAAGAGCATTAGAGATTTTATAGCTTTGCTGCCAGTAGCCATTAAAGTGTCTGAAATAGGGACACTTTTTTCAAATGGTCACAAAATCCTGTACACTTTGAGTTTGTAGGTGAATTTTTTTGTGCATGCAAACAAAAATAAAGGATCATGTCTACCAAGTTTGGCGCCAAAACTCCTTCTAGAAAAATTTTAATAAAAATTCAGAACCGTAAAAAGTTTCCAAAATCATGAAAAATAGAAAACGAGTCGTCTTGCCATGAAACTTCACATGAAGGCTTAAGGGACCATTGTATGAATTTACATGCCATAAAAATGGCATTGGCATGGCAGAAATATGAAGATGTGCCTAAACCCACCTACCACCCCATCGATCCACGGCTTGCGCATCCCGACTCTCTGGCCGACGTAGTGCCCGCCCGCTCGCTCGTTTCGTCGGTTGGCTTAGGCATACGGAGTTCATTCCCAGTGTAAGATTAGACCAGATCGAGGGTTGCAGCAGCAGGATCGATAGTACACCAGGGGGGACCCGACCGATCTCGGGCTTGTACATCCTGCCCCTCTGGTCGGTTTAGCACCTACACGCTCGTTTCATGGTTTGACTTAGGCATATGGAGTTCATTCCCAGTCTAAGCATCCGTAGTTCATTCCCAGTGTAAGATCGGACCGGACCGAGGGTTGCGGGTGCACATGCTAGGCTGGGGCATGTGCTGGTGCCACATTTTTTTTCGCTCGGGGCACCATTCTGGGAGCATCGCCAAAGAACCTGATCGGCGGCATTGGGGTTTTGACGATTGGTCGGGGTGTGCGCACATGATGTGCGATGGGTGCTGGTACTTGGCCCTTATATATGCCCCCTATCCCTCATCAAACCTCAAGAACTCACACCCCGTTAAAGAGCATTTGAGATTTTACAGGTTTGCTGCCAGTAGCAATTAAACTGTCTGAAATGGGGACACTTTGTTCAAATGGTCACAAAATCTTGTACACTTCAAGTTTTTAGCTGAATTTTTTTATGCATTCCAACAAAAATACAAGGATCACGTCTACCAAGTTTGGGGCCAAAACTCCTTCTAAAAAATTTTTAAAAAATTCTGAACCGTAAAATGTTTCAAAAATTATGAAAAATAGAAAACGAGTCGTCTTGCCATGAAACATCACATGAAGGCTTAAGGGACCATTGTATGAATTTACAAGCCATAAAAATGGCATTGGCACAGCAAAAATATGAAGATGTGCCTAAACCCACCTACCACCCTATCGATCCACAGCTTGTGCATCCTGCCTCTCTGGGCGGCGTAGTGGCCGCCCGCCCGCTCGTTTTGTCGGTTGACTTCGGTATACGGAGTTCATTCCCAGTCTAAGATCAGATTGGACCAACGGTTGTGGTAGCAGGATCGACAGCACGCACGGGGGGACCCGACTATTCCTCGACTTATGCATCTTGCCCCTCTGGCCGGTTGGGCTCCCGCACGCTCGTTTTGTGGGTTAACTTAGGCATACGGAGTTCATTCGCAGTCTAAGCCTATGGAGTTCATTCCTAGTGTAAGATCAGACCAGACCATGGGTTACGGGTGCACCTGCTAGGCTTAGGCATGTGCTGGTGCCACATTTTTTTTTTCGCCCGAGGCACCATCATCGGAGAATCATCGGAGAACCTGACCGACGGCATTGGGGTTCCGGCGATTGCGGGGGTGGGGGGGTGTGCGCACATGATGTGCGATTGGTGCTGGTACTAGGTGCTTATATTGGCCCCCTATCTCTCATCAAACCTCGAGAACTCACACCCGCTTAAAGAGCATTTGAGATTTTACAGGTTTGCTGCCAGTAGCCATTAAAGTGTCTGAAATGGGGACACTTTTTTCAACGGGTCACAAAATCCTGTACACTTTGAGTTTTTAGCTAAATATTTTTGTGCATGCCAACAAAATACAAGGATCACATCTACCAAGTTTGGGGCCAAAACTCTTTCTGGAAAAATAGAAAACGAGTCGTCTTGCCATGAAACTTCACATGGAGGCTTAAGGGACCGTTGAATGAATTTGCAAGCCATAAAAATGGCATTGGCACGACAAAAATATGAAGATGTGCCTAAACCCACCTACCACCCTATCGATCCACGGCTTGTGCATCTTGCCTCTCTGGCCGGCGTAGTGCCGGCCCACCCACTCATTTTGTTGGTTGGCTTAGGCATACGGAGTTCATTCCCAGTCTAAGATTGGACCAAATTGAGGGTTGCGATAGCAAAATCGATAGCACATAGGGGGGACGCGACCGATCCCCGGCTTGCGCATCCTGCCCCTCTGGACGGCTGAGCGCCCGCACGCTCGTTTCGTGGGTTGAGTTAGGCATACGCAGTTCATTCCCAGTCTAAGCATACGGAGTTCATTCCCAGTGTAAGATCCGACCGATCGAGGGCTGCGAGTGCACAAGTTGGGCTCAGGCATGTGCTGGTGCCGCATTTTTTTTGCCCAGGGCACCATCACAGGAGCATCGCTGGAGAACCTGACCGGCGACATTGGGGTTCCGGCGATGGGGGGGCGGGGGGGTGTGCACACATGATGTGTGATGGGGGGGCGGGGGCTGGTACATGGCCCTTATGTTGGCCTCCTATCCCTCATCAAACCACGAGAACTCACACCCCCTTAAAGAGCATTTGAGATTTTATAGGTTTGCTGCCAGTAGCCATTAAAGTGTTTGAAATGAGGACACTTTTTTCAAATGGTCACAAAATCTTGTACACTTCGAGTTTTTAGCTGAATTTTTTTATGCATGCCAAAAAAAATACAAGGATCACGTCTACCAGGTTTGGGGCCAAAAATCCTTCAGAAAAAATTTTAAAAAATTCCTGAACCGTAAAAGGTTTCAAAAATCGTGAAAAACAGAAAACGAGTTGTCTTGCCAGGAAACTTCACATTAAGGCTTAAGGGACCATTGTATGAATTTACAAGCCATAAAAATGGCATTGGCATGGTAAAAATATGAAGATGTGCCTAAACCCACCTACCGCCCTTTTGATCCACGGCTTGTGCATCCCGTCTCTCTAGCCGGCGTAGTGCCCGCCCGCCCGCTCGTTTCGTCGGTTGGCTTAGGCATATGGAGTTCATTCCCAGTCTAAGATCAGACCAGACTGAGGGTTGTGGCAGCAGGATAGGTAGCACGTAAGGGGGACCCAGTCGATCCTCGGCTTACGCATACGGAGTTCATTCCCAGTGTAAGATCAGACTAGACCGAGGGTTGTGGGTGCACATGTCGGGCTCGGGCATGTGCTGGTGTCGTATTTTTTTTCACCTGAGGCACCATCGTCGGGGCATCGCTGGAGAACTCAACCGGCGGTATTGGGGTTCCGGTGATTAGGGGGCGGGGGCGGTGTGCGCACACGATGTGCGGTGGATGCTGGTACTTGGTCCTTATATTGGCCCCCTATCCCTCATCAAACCTCGAGAACTCACACCCCCTTAAAGAGCATTTGAGATTTTACAGGTTTGCTGCCAACAACCATTAAAGTGTCTGAAATGGGGATACTATTTTCAAATGATCACAAAATCCTGTACACTTTGAGTTTTTAGCTTAATTCTTTTGTGCATGCCAACAAAAATACAAGGATCAAGTCTACCAAGTGTGGGGCCAAAACTCCTTCTGAAAAATTTTTTAAAAAATCCTAAACCGTAAAAAGTTTCAAAAATCATGAAAAATAGAAAACGAGTCATCTTGCCATGAAACTTCACATGAAGGCTTAAGGGACCATTGCATAAATTTACAAGCCATAAAAATGGCATTGGCATGGCAAAACTATGAAGATGTGCGTAAACCCACCTACCACCCTATCGATCCACGGCTTGGGCATCCTGCCTCTCTAGCTAGCATAGTGCCCGTCCGCCCGCTCATTTCGTCGGTTGGCTTAGGCATACGAAGTTCATTCCTAGTCTAAGATTAGACCGAACTGAGGGTTGCAGTAGCAAGATCGGCAGCACACAGGGGGGGACCCGATCGATCCCCGACTTACGCATCCTGCCCCTTTGGCCGGCTGTGCGCCCGCACACTTGTTTCGTGGGTTGACTTGGGCATATGGAGTTCATTCCCAGTCTAAGCATACAGAGTTCATTCCCAGTGTAACATCGGATCGGATCAAGGGTTACGGGTGCACATGCTGGGCTCGGGCATGTGCTGGAGTCGTATTTTTTTTCACCGGGGGCACCATCGTCGGAGCATCGTCGGAGAACCTAACCGGCGGCATTGGGGTTCTGACAATTGGTGGGGTGTGTGGGGTGTGCGCACATGATGTGCGATGGATGCTAGTACTTGGTGCTTATATTGGCCCCCTATCCCTCATCAAACCTCAAGAACTCACACCCCCTTAAAGAGCATTTGAGATTTTACAGGTTTGCTACCAGTAGCCATTAAAGTGTCTGAAATGGGGACACTTTTTTCAAATGGTCACAAAATCTTGTACACTTCGAGTTTTTAGCTGAATTTTTTTGTGCATGCCAAAAAAAAATACAAGGATCACGTCTACCAGTTTGGGGCTGAAACTCCTTCTGAAAAAATTTTAAAAAAATCCCGAACCGTAAAAAGTTTCATAAATCGGGAAAAATAGAAAAAGAGTCACCTTGCCAGGAAACTTCACATTAAGGCTTAAGGGACCATTGTATGAATTTACAAGCCATAAAAATGGCATTGGCATGGCAGAAATATGAAGATGTGCCTAAACCCACCTACCACCTTATCGATCCACAGATTACGCATCCCGCCCGCTCGTTTAATTGGTTGGCTTAGGCATACGGAGTTCATTTCTAGTCTAAGATTGGACCGGTAGCAAGATCAGCAGCAGGTAGGGGGGACCCGGTTGGTCCCCAGCTTGTGCATCCTGCCCCTCTGGCCGGCTAAGAGCCCACACGCTTGTTTCGCTGGTTGACTTAGGAATACAGAGTTCATTCCCAGTCTAAGCTTTCAGAGTTCATTCCCAATGTAAGATCAGATCGGACCGAGGGTTGTGGGAGCACATGCTGGGCTCGAGCATGGGCTGGGGCCGCATTTTTTTTTGCCCGAGGCACCATCGTCGGAGCATCACCAGAGAACCTTACCGACGGATTGGGGTTTCGACGATTGGGGGGGCGAGGGGGGTGTGCGCACATGATGTGCGATGGGTGCTAGTACTTGGCCCTTATATTGGCCCCCTATCCCTCATCAAGCCTCAAGAACTCACACCCCTTTAAAGAGCATTTGAGATTTTACAGGTTTGCTGCCAGTAGCCATTAAAGTGTCCAAAATTGGGACACCTTTTTCAAATGATCACAAAATCCTGTACACTTCCAGTTTTTAGTTGAATTTTTTTGTGCATGCCGAAAAAAATACAAGGATCGCGTTTACCAAGTTTGGGGCCAAAACTCCTTTTCAAAAAATTTTCAAAAAAATCTCGAACCGTAAAAAGTTTCAAAAATCGTGAAAAATAGAAAACGAGTCGTCTTGCTATGGAACTTCACATGAAGGCTTAAGGGACCATTGTATGAATTTCCAAGCGATAAAAATGGTATTGGCATGGCAGAAATATGAAGATGTGCCTAAACCCACCTACCACCCTATCGATCCACGACTTGCACATCTCGCCTCTTTGGCCGGCGTAGTGCCCGCCTACCCGCTTGTTTTATCGGTTGGCTTAGGCATACGGAGTTCATTCCTAGTCTAAGATCGGACTGGACTGAGGATTGCAATAGTAGGATCGACAGAGAACAAGGAGGGACCCGACCGATCCCTGACTTTCGCATGCTGCCCCTCTAGCCGACTGAGCGCCCGCACGCTCATTTCGTGGGTTGACTTATGCATACGGAGTTCATTACCAGTGTAAGATCAGACCAAACCGAGGGTTACAGGTGCACATGCTGGGCTCGAACATGTGCTGGTGCCGCATTTTTTTTTCGCACTGGTCACCATCGTCGAAGCATCATCGGAGAACATGACCGACGGCATTGGGGTTCCGACGATTGGGGGGCGGGGGGTGTGCGCACATGATGTGCGATGGGTGCTGGTACTTGGCCCTTATATTGGCCCCCTATCCCTCATCAAACCTCGAAAACGCACACCCCCTTAAAGAGCATTTAAGATTTTACAAGTTTGCTATCAGTAGCCATTAAAGTGTCTAAAATGGGGACACTTTTTTCAAATGGTCACAAAATCTTGTACACTTCGAGTTTTTAGCTGAATTTTTTTGTAGATGCCAACAAAAATACAAGGATCATGTCTACCAAGTTTGGGGCCAAAACTCCTTCTGACAAAATTTTAAGAAAATCTCGAATCGTAAAAAGTTTCAAAAATCGTGAAAAATAGAAAACGAGTCCCCTTGCCATGAAACTTCACATGAAGGCTTAAGGGACCATTTTATGAATTTACAAGCCATGAAAATGGCATTGGCATGGTAGAAATATGAAGATGTGCCTAAACCCACCTACCGCCCTATCGTTCCACGGCTTGCGCATCCCGCCTCTCTGGCCGGCGTAGTGGTCGCCCGTCATTTTGTCAGTTGGCTTAGTCATACGGAGTTCATTCCCAGTCTAAGATCAAATCAGATCAAGGGTTGAAACAGCAGGATCGACAGTACGAAGGGCGAGACCCGACCGATCCCCGACTGTGCATTCTACCCCTCTGGCCGGTTGAGCACCCGCATGCTCATTTTGTGGGTTGACTTAGGCATAGGGAGTTCATTCCCAGTCTAAGCATATGGAGTTCATTCCCAGGTGCACATGCTGGGCTCAGGCTTGTGCTGGTGCCACATTTTTTTTTCGCTCGGGGCACCATCGTCGGAGCATCATCGGAGAACCTGATCGGCGGTATTGGGGTTCCGGCGATTGGGGTGGTGTGCACACATGATGTGCAATGGGTGCTGGAACTTGGCCCTTATATTGGCCCCCTATCCCTCATCAAGCCTCGAGAACTCACACCCCCTTAAAAAGCATTTGAGATTTTACAGGTTTGCTGCCAGTAGCCATTACAGAGTTAATTCCAAGTCTAAGATCAGACCAGACCGAGGGTTACAACAACAGGATCGGCAGTGCGTAAGGGGGGACCCGAGTGATCCCCGACTTACGCATCCTGGCCCTCTGGCCTGCTGAGCGCCTGCACGTTCATTTCGTGGGTTGACTTAGCCATACGGAGTTCATTCCCAGTCTAAGCATACGGAGTTCATTCCAAGTGTATGATCGAACCAGACCGAGGGTTGTGGGTGCACATGCTAGGGTCGGGCATCTACTGGTGTCACATTTTTTTTTGCCCGGGGCACCATCGTCGGAGCATCGCCGGAGAACTTGATCGGTGGCATTGGGATTGGGGGGGCGAGGGGAATGGGCGCACATGATGTGCGATGGATGCTGGTACTTGGCCCTTATATTGGCCCCTTATCCCTCATCAAACCTTGAGAACTCACACCCCCTTAAAGAGCATTTGAGATTTTACAGGTTTGCTGCCAGTAGCCATTAAAGTGCTAAAATGGGGAGACTTTTTTCAAATGGTCACAAAATCCTGTACACTTTGAGTTTTTAGCTGAATTTTTTTGTGCATGCCAATAAAAATACAAGGATCATGTCTACTAAGTTTGGGTCCAAAACTGCTTTTGAAAAAATTTTAAAAAAATCTCGAATCATAAAAAGTTTCAAAAATCATGAAAAATAGAAAATGAGTCGTCTTCCAATGAAACTTCACATGAAGGCTTAAGGGACCATTTTCTGAATTTACAAGCCATAAAAATGGCATTGGCTTGGAAAAAATATGAAGATGTGCCTAAACCCGCCTACCACCCTATCGATCCACGGCTTGTGCATCCGGCCTCTCTGGCCTGCGTAGTGCCCACCCGCCCGCTCATTTCGTTGGTTGGCTTAGGCATACAGAGTTCATTCCCAGTCTAAGATCAGACCGGACCAAGGGTTGCATTAGCAAGATTGGTAGCACGCAAAGAGGGGACCCGACCGATCCCCGGATTGTGCATCCTGCCCCTCTGGCCAGCTGAGCACCCACATGCTGGTTTCGTGGGTTGACTTAGGCATACAGAGTTCATTCCCAGTCTAAACATACGGAGTTCATTCCCGGTCTAAGATCGGACCAGACCGAGGGTTGTGGGTGCACATGTTGGGCTCGGGCATGTGCTGGTGCCACATTTTTTTTCTCCCGAGGCACCATCGTCGGAGCATCGCCTGAAAACCTGACCGACGGTGTTGGGGTTTCGACGATTGGGGGGTGGGGGGTGTGCGCACATTATGTGCGATGGGTGCTGGTACTTGGCCCTTATAATGGCCCCCTATCCCTCATCAAACCTGGAAAACTCATGGCCCCTTAAAGAGCATTTGAGATTTTACAGGTTTGCTGCTAGTAGCCATTAAAGTGTCTGAAATGGGGACACTTTTTTCAAATGGTCACAAAATCCTGTACATTTCGAGTTTTTAGCCAAATTGTTTTATGCATGCCAACAAAAATACAAGGATCACGTCTAACATGTTTGGGGCCAAAACTCCATCTGAAAAAATTTTTAAAAAATCTTGAACCATAAAAAGTTTCAAAAATAGTGAAAAATAGAAAACGAGCGTCTTGCCATGAAACTTCTCATGAAGGCTTAAGGGACCATGGTATGAATTTATAAGCCATAAAAATGGCATTGGCACGGAGGAAATATGAAGATTTCCCTAAACCCACCTACCACCCTATCGATCCACGGCTTGCGCATCCCGCTTCTCTGGCCGACTTAGTGCCAGCCTGTCCGCTCGTTTCGTCGGTTGGCTTAGGCATACGGAGTTCATTCCAAGTCTAAGATTAGACCAGACCAAGTGTTGTGGCAGCAAGATCGGCAGCACGTAGGGGGGGACCCGGTCGATCCCCGACTTTCGCATCCTGCCCCTCTGGCCTGTTGTGCGCTCGCACGCTCGATTCGTGGGATGACTTAGGCATACGGAGTTCATTCCTAGTGTAAGATCGGACCTGACCGAGGGTTGGGGGTGCACATGTTGGGCTCGGGCATGTGCTGGTGCCACATTTTTTTTCACCCAGGGCACCATCGCCAAAGCATCGTCGGAGAACCTGACAGGCGGCATTGGGGTTCTAGCGATTGGGGGAGCGGGGGATGGGGTGTCCGCACATGATGTGCGATAGGTGCTGGTACTTGGCCCTTATATTGGCCCCCTATCCCTCATCAAACCTCGAGAACTCACACCCCCTTAAAGAGCATCTGAGATTTTACAGGTTTGCTGCCAGTAGCCATTAAAGTGTCTGAAATGGGGACACTTTTTTCGAATGGTCACAAAATCCTGTACACTTCGAGTTTTTAGCTAAATTTTTGTGTGCATGCCAACAAAAATGCAAGGATCACGTCGACCAGGTTTGGGGCCAAAAATCCTTCTGAAAAAATTTTAAAAAAATCCTGAATCTTAAAAAGTTTCAAAAATCGTGAAAAGTAGAGAACTTCACATGAAGGCTTAAGGGAGCATTCTATGAATTTACAAGCCATAAAAATGGTATTGGCATGGTAGAAATATGAAGATGTGCCTAATCCCACTCATTTCATCGGTTGGCTCAGGCATACGAAGTTCATTCTCAGTCTAAGATTGGATTAGACCGAGGGTTACGACAGCAGCATCGACAGCACGCAAGGGGGACCCAATCGATCACCGGCTTGTGCATCTTACCCCTCTGGCCGGCTGGGCGCCCGCACGCTCGTTTCATGGGTTGACATAGGCATACAGAGTTCATTCCCAGTCTAAGCATACGGAGTTCATTCCCAGTGTAAGATTGGACCAGATCGAGGGTTGTAGGTGCACATGCTGGGCTTCGGCATGTGCTATTGCTGCATTTTTTTTCACTCGAGGCACCATCACCGGAGCATCGTCGAAGAACCTGACCGGTGGCATTGGGGTTCTGGCGATTGGGGGGGCGAGGGGGGTGTGCGCACATGATGTGCGATGGTTGCTGGTACTTGGCCCATATATTGGCCCCCTATCCCTCATCAAACCTGGAGAACTCACACCCCCTTATATTGGCCCACCCGCCCGCTCGTTTCATCGGTTGGCCTAGGCATACGGAGTTCATTCCTAGTCTAAGATTGGATCAGATCGAGGGTTGCAGCAGTAGGATCGGCAGCATGTGGGGGGGACTCGACCAATCCCCGGCTTGCACATCCTGCCCCTCTGGCTGGCTGAGCGCCCGTACGCTCGTTTCGTGGGTTGACTTAGGCATATAGAGTTCATTCCCAGTCCAAGCATACGAAGTTCATTCCCAGTGTCAGATTGGACCAGACTGATGGTTGCAGGTGCACATGCTGGGCTTGGGCATGTGCTGGTGCCGTATTTTTTTCGCCTGGGGAACCATCGTTGAAGCATCGTCGGAGAACCTGACCGATGGCATTGGGGTTCCGGCGATTGGGGGGCAGGGGGTGTGCGCATATGATGTACGATGGGTGCTGGTACTTGACCCTTATATTGGCCCCCTATCCCTCATCAAACCTCAAGAACTCATACCCCCTTAAAGAGCATTTGAGATTTTACAGGTTTGCTGCCAGTAGCCATTAAAGTGTCTAAAATGGGGACAATTTTTTCAAATGGTCACAAAATCCGGTATACTTTGAGTTTTTTGCTGAATTGTTTTGTGCATGCCAGGAAAAATACAAGAATCACGTCTACCAAGTTTGGGGCCAAAACTCCTTCTGAAAAAATTTTAAAAAAATTTTAAAAATCATGAAAAATAGAAAACGAGTCGTCTTGCCATGAAACTTCACATGAAGGCTTAAAAGAACATTTTATGAATTTACAACCCATAAAAATGGCATTGGCATGGCAGAAATATGAAGATGTTCCTAAACCCACCTACCACCCTATCGATCCACGGCTTGCGCATCCCATCTCTCTTGTCGGTGTAGTGCCCATCGGCTCGCTCGTTCCATCGGTTGGCTTATGCATACGAGGTTCATTCCCGGTCTAAGATCAGGCCGGACCCAAGGCTGCGATAGCAGGATCAATAGCACGCAATGGGGGACCCGACCGGTCCACAGCTTGTTCATCTTGCCCCTCTGGCCGACTGAGTGCCCGCTCTTTGGTTTCGTGGCTTAACTTAGGCATACGGAGTTCATTCCTAGTGTAAGATTGGCAGTACGTAGGGGGGATCAGCTGGCAATACGCAGGGGGGCTCGGCCGATCCCCGGCTTGTGCATCCTGCCCCTCTGGCCAGTTGAGCGCTTGCATGCTCATTTCGTGGGTTGACTTTGGCATACGGAGTTCATTCCTAGTCTAAGCATACGGAGCTCATTCCCAGTGTAAGATCGAACCGGACCGAGGGTTACGGGTGCTCATGCTGGGCTCGGGCATGTATTGGTGCCATATTTTTTTTTCGCACGGGGCACCATCATCGGAGAACCTGATCGACGGCATTGGGGTTTCGGTGATTGGGGGGACGGGAGGGGTTTGCACACATGATGTGCGATGGGTACTCGTACTTGGCCCTTATATTGGCCCCTATCCCTCATCAAACCTTGAGAACTCACACCCTCTTAAAGAGCATTTGAGATTTTACCGGTTTGTTGCTAGTAACCATTAAAGTGTCTGAAATAGGGACACTTTTTTCAATTGGTCACAAAATCCTATTCACTTCAATTTTTTAGCTTAATTTTTTTGTGCATGCCAACAAGAATACAAGGATCACATCCACCAAGTTTGGGGCCAAAACTCCCTCTGAAAAAATTTTAAAAAATCTCAAACCTTAAAAAGTTTTGAAAATCGTGAAAAATAGAAAACGAGTCTTGCCATGAAACTTCAGATGAAGGCTTAAGGGACCATTGTATGAATTTACAAGCCATAAAAATAGCATTGGCATGGCAAAAATATGAAGATGTTCCTAAACCCACCTACCACCCTATCGATCCATGACTTACACATCCCATCTCTCTGGTTGGTGTAGTGCCCGCCCGCTCACTCGTTTCATCGATTGGCTTGGGCATACGAAGTTCATTCCCAGTCTAAGATCAGACCGAACCCAAGGTTACTGTAGCAGGATCAACAGCACGCAAGGGGGGACCCGACCGATCCACGGCTTGCGCATCCTGCCCCTCTGGTTGGCTGAGTGCCCGCTCTTTGGTTTCGTGGGTTAACTTAGGCATACGGAGTTCATTCCTAGTGTAAGATTGGCAATACGCAGGGGGGGCCCAGCCAATCCTCGGCTTGTGCAACCTGCCCCTCTGGCCAGCTGAGCGCTTGCACGCTCGTTTCGTGCGTTGACTTTGGCATACGAAGTTCATTCCTAGTCTAAGCATACGGAGTTCATTCCCAGTGTAAGATCAAACCGGACCGAGGGTTGCGGGTGCTCATGCTGGGCTCGGGCATGTGCTGGTGTCGCATTTTTTTTCCCCAGGGCACCATCGCCGGAGAACCTGATCGACGGCATTGGGGTTCTGGCGATTGGGGGGGCGGGGGGATTTGCGCACATGATGTGCGATGGGTGCTCGTACTTGGCCCTTATATTGGCCCTATCACTCATCAAACCTCGAGAACTCACACCCACTTAAAGAGCATTTGAGATTTTACAGGTTTGTTGCCAGTAACCATTAAAGTGTCTGAAATAGGGACACATTTTTCAAATGGTCACAAAATCCTGTTCACTTCGAGTTTTTAGCTGAATTTCTTTGTGCATGCCAAAAAAAATCCAAGGATCATGTCTACCAAGTTTGGGGCCAGAACTCCTTCTGAAAAAATTTTAAAAAAATCCTGAATCGTAAAAAGTTTCAAAAATCATGAAAAATAGAAAACGAGTCGTCTTGCCATGAAACTTCACATGAAGGCTTAAGGGACCATTGTATGAATTTACAAGCCATAAAAATGGCATTGGCATGGCAGAAATATGAAGATGTGCCTAAACCCACCTACCACCCAATCGATCCAAGGCTTACGCATCCCGCTTCTCTGGCCGGCATAGTGATCGCCCGCCCACTCGTTTCGTCAGTTGGCATAGGCATACGGAGTTTACTCCCAGTCTAAGATCGGATCGAACTGAGGGTTGTGAAAGCAGGATTGGCGGCATGCTTGGGGGGACCTGACTGATCTCCGACTTGCACATCCTGCCCCTCTAGCCAACTGAGTGCTCGCACGCTCATTTCATGGGTTGACTTAGGCATACAGAGTTCATTCCCAGTCCAAGCATACGGAGTTCATTCCCAGTGTAAGATCAGACCGAACCGAGGGTTACGGGTGCACATGCTGGGCTCTGACATGTGCTGTGCCGTATTTTTTTTCGCCCGATGCACCATCATCGGAGCATCATCGGGGAACCTGACCGACGGCATTGGGGTTTCGACGATTGAGGGGGCGGGGGGGTGTGCGCACATGATGTGCGATGGGTGCTGGTACTTGGCCCTTATATTAACCCCCTATCCCTCGTCAAACCTCGAGAACTCACACCCCTTAAAGAGCATTTGAGATTTTATAGGTTTGCTGCCAGTAGCCATTAAAGTGTTTGAAATGGGGACACTTTTTTCAAATGGTCACAAAATCTTGTACACTTCAAGTTTTTAGCTTAATTTTTTTGTGCATGCCAACAAAAATACAAGGATCAGGTCTACCAAGTTTGGGGCCAAAACTCCTTCTAAAAAAATTTTAAAAAAATCTCGAACCGTAAAAAGTTTTAGAAATCGTGAAAAATAAGAAAGGAGTTGCCTTGCCATGAAACTTCACATGAAGGCTTAAGGGACCATTGTATGAATTTACAAGCCATAAAAATGGCATTGGTATGGTAGAAATATGAAGATGTGCCTAAACCCACCTACCGCCCTATCGATCCACAACTTACACATCCTGCCTCTCTGGCCGACCTAGTGCCCACCCGCTCGTTTCATCGGTTGGCTTAGTCATAGGGAGTTCATTCCCAGTCTAAGATCAGATCGGATCAAGGGTTGCGACAGCAAGATCGGCAGCACGAAGGGCAGGACCCGATCGATCCCCGATTTGTGCATTCTGCCCCTCTGGCAGGTTGAGCGCCCGCATGCTCGTTTCGTGGGTTGACTTAGGCATACAGAGTTCATTCCTAGTCTAAGCATATGGAATTCATTCCCAGGTGCACATGCTGGGCTCGGGCTTGTGCTGGTGCCACATTTTTTTTCGCTCGGGGCACCATCGCCGGAGCATCATCGGAGAACCTGACCGACGGCTTTGGGGCTCCGGTGCTTGGGGGGTCGAGGGTTGCGCGGACACGATGTGCGATGGGTGCTTGTCCTTGGCCCTTATATCGGCCCCCTATCCTTCATCAAACCTCAAGAACTCACACCCCCTTAAAGAGCATTTGAGATTTTACAGGTTTGCTGCCAGTAGCCATTAAAGTGTTTGAAATGGGGACACTTTTTTCAAATGGTCACAAAATTCTGTACACTTCAAATTTTTAGCTGAATTTTTTTGTGCATGCCAAAAAAAATACAAGGATTAGGTCTACCAAGTTTGCGGCCAAAACTCCTTCTGAAAAAATTTAAAAAAAATCCCGAACCGTAAAATGTTTCAAAAATCATAAAAAATAGAAAACAAGTCGTCTTGCCATGAAACTTCACATGAAGGCTTAAGGGACCATTGTATGAATTTACAAGCCATAAAAATGGCATTTGCATGGTAGAAATATGAAGATGTGCGTAAAGCCACCTACCATCCTATCGATCCACGGCTTGCGCATCCCGCTTCTTTGGCCGGCAGAGTGCCCGCCCGCCCGCTAGTTTTGTCGGTTGGCTTAGGCATACGGAGTTCATTCCCAGTCTAAGATCAGACCAGACCGAAGGTTGCAGCAGCAAGATCGATAGCATGTAGGGGGGACCCGATCGATCTCTGGCTTGCGCATCCTGCCCCTCTGGCCGGCTGAGCGCCCGTACGCTCGTTTCGTGGGTTGACTTAGGCATACGAAGTTCATTCCCAGTCCAAGCAAATGGAGTTCATTCCCAACGTAAGATCGGATCGGACCGAGGGTTGTGGGTGCACATGCTGGGCTCGGGCATGTGCTGGTGCCACATTTGTTTTTCCCATGGGGCACCATCACCGGAGCATCGCCTGAGAACCTGACTGGCAGTATTGGGGTTCCGACGATTGGGGGGGCGAGGGGGGTGTGCGCACATGATCTGTGATGGGTGCTGGTACTTGGCCCTTATATTGGCCCTCTATCCCTCATCAAACCTCGAGAACTCACACCCCCTTAAAGAGCATTTGAGATTTTACAAGTTTGCTGCCAGTAGCCATTAAAGTGTCTAAAATGGGAACACTTTTTTCAAATGGTCACAAAATCCTGTACACTTCAAGTTTTTAGCTGACTTTTTTTGTGCATGCCAACAAAAATACAAGGATCACGTCTACCAAGTTTGGGGCAAAAACGCCTTCCAAAAAAATTTTAAAAAAATCTCGAACCGTAAAAAGTTTTGAAAATCGTGAAAAATAGAAAATGAGTCGTCTTGTCATGAAACTTCACATGAAGGCTTAAGGGACCATTGTATGAATTTAAAAGCCATAAAAATGGCATTGGCATGGTAGAAATATGAAGATGTGCCTAAACCCACCTACCACCCTATCGATCCAAGGCTAGCGCATCCCGTCTCTCTAGCCGGCGTAGTTCCCGCCCGCCCGCTCGTTTTGTCGGTTGGCTTAGGCATACGATGTTCATTCCCAGTCTAAGATTGGACTGGACCGAGGGTTGCTGCAGTAGCATCAGTAGCACCTAGGGGGGCCCCGATCGATCCCCGGCTTGTGCATCCTGCCCCTCTGGCCGGCTGAGCGTCCGCACGCTCATTCCATGGGTTGACTTAGGCATATGGAGTTCATTCCCAGTCTAAGCATACGGAGTTCATTCCTAGTGTAAGATCAGAAGGAACCAAGGGTTACGGGTGCACATGTTGGGCTCGATCATGTGCTACTGCCACATTTTTTTTCACTCGGGGCACCATCGCCGGAGCATCGTCGGAGCATCGCCGGAGAACCTGACCAATGGCATTGGGGTTCCGGCGATTGGGGGGGCGGGGGTTGTGCGCACATGATGTGCGATGGGTGCTGGTACTTGGCCCTTATATTGGCCCCTATCCCTCATCAAACCTTGAGAACTCACACCCCTTAAAGAGCATTTGAGATTTTACAGGTTTGCTGCCAATAGCCATTAAAGTGTTTGAAATGGGAACACTTTTTTCAAATGGTCACAAAATCCTGTACACTTCGGGTTTTTAGCTGACTTTTTTTGTGCATGCCAACAAAAATACAAGAATCATGTCTACCAAGTTTGGGGCAAAAACTCCTTCTGAAAAAATTTTAAAAAAATCTCGAACCATAAAAAGTTTCAAAAATCATGAAAAATAGAAAATGAGTCGTCTTGCCATGAAACTTCACATGAAGGCTTAAGGGACCATTGTATGAATTTACAAGCCATAAAAATGGCATTGGCATGGTAGAAATATGAAGATGTGCCTAAACCCACCTACCACCCTATCAATCCACGGCTTTCGCAACCCGTCTCTCTGGCCGACGTAGTTCCCGCCCGCCCGCTCGTTTCGTCGGTTGGCTTAGGCATACGGTGTTCATTCCCAGTCTAAGATCAGACCTAACTGAGGGTTACAGCAGTAGGATCAGTAGCACCTAGGGGGGGCCCTGACCGATCCCCGGCTTGTGCATCCTGCCCCTACGACCGGCTGAGCGTCCGCACGCTCATTTAATGGGTTGACTTAGGCATATGGAGTTCATTCCCAGTCTAAGCATACAAAGTTCATTCCTTGTGTAAGATCGGAATGGACCGAGGGTTGCGGGTGCACATGCTGGGCTCGGGCATGTGCTGGTGCCACATTTTTTTTTGCCCGGGGCACCATCGTCGGAGCATCGCCGGAGAACCTGACCGATGGCATTGGGGTTTCTGCGATTGGGGGGCGGGGGGTGTGCGCACATGATGTGCGATGGGTGCTGGTACTTGGCCCTTATATTGGTCCCTATCCCTCATCAAACCTTGAGAACTCACACCGCTTAAAGAGCATTTGAGATTTTACAGGTTTGCTACATGTAGCCAGTAAAGTGTTTGAAATGGAGACACTTTTTTCAAATGGTCACAAAATCCTGAACACTTCGAGTTTTTAGCTGAATTTTTTGTGCAACGCAAAAAAAATGTAAGGATCAGGTTTACCAAGTTTGGGGCAAAAAATCCTTTTGAAAAAATTTTAAAAACATCCCGAACCGAAAAAAGTTTTGAAAATCGTGAAAAATAGAAAACGAGTCGTCTTGCCATCAAACTTCACATGAAGGCTTAAGGGTCCAATGTATGAATTTCCAAGCCATAAAAATGGAATTGGCATGGTAGAAATATGAAGATGTGCCTAAACCCACCTACCACCCTATCGATCCATGACTTGCGCATCCCGCCTCTCTGGTCGGCCTAGTGCCCGCCCACCTGCTTGTTTCATCGGTTGGCTTAGGCATATGGAGTTCATTCCCAGTCTAAGATGGGATCGGACCAAGGGTTGTGGCTGTAAGATCAGCAGCATGTAGGGGAGGACCCGACTGATCCCCGGCATGCGCATCTTGCCCCTCTGGCTGGCTGAGCGCCCGCATGCTCGTTAAGTGGGTTGACTTAGGCATACGGAGTTCATTCCCAGTGTAAGCATACGAAGTGCATTCCTAATGTAAGATCAGACTGGACCAAAGGTTGCGGGTGCACATGTTGGGCTCGAGCATGTGCTGGTGCGGCATTTTTTTTCGCCCGAGGCACCATCGTCGGAGAACCTGATCGGCAGCATTGGGGTTCCGGCGATTGGGGGGGCGGGGGGGGTGTGCGCACATGATGTGCGATGGGTGCTGGTACTTGGCCCTTATTTGGTCCCCTATCCCTCATCAAACCTCAAGAACTCACACCCCCTTAAAGATCCTTTGAGATTTTATAGGTTTGCTGCCAGTAGCCATTAAAGTGTCTAAAATAGGGACACTTTTTTCAAATGGTTACAAAATCCTGTACACTTCGATTTTTAGCTGACTTTTTTTGTGCATGCCAAAAAAAATACAAGGATCACATCTATGAAGTTTGGGGCAAAAATTCCTTCTGAAAAAATTTTAAAAAAATCCCAAACCGTAAAAATTTTTGAAAATAGGGAAAAATAGAAAACGAGTCATCTTGCCATGAAACTTCACATGAAGCCTTAAGGGACATTGTATGAATTTACAAGCCATAAAAATGGCATTGGCATGGTAGAAATATGAAGATGTGCCTAAACCCACCTACCACCCTATCGATCCACGGCTTGCGCATCCCGTCTCTCTGGCTGATGTAGTTCTCGCCCGCCCGCTCATTTCGTCGGTTGGCTTAGGCATACGGTGTTCATTCCCAGTTTAAGATCAGATCAGATCAGACCAGATCAAGGGTTGTGGCAGCAGGATCGGCAGTACACAGGGCGAGACCCGATCGATCCTCTACTTGCGCATCCTGCCCCTCTGGCCAGTTGAGCACCCACACGCTCATTTCATGGGTTGAGTTAGGCTTGCGGAGTTCATTCCCAGTCTAAGCATATAGAGTTCATTCCAAGTGTATGATCAGACCGGACCAAGGGTTGTGGGTGCACATGCTGGGCTCGGGCATGTGCTGCTGCCACATTGTTTTTCGCCCGGGGCACCATCGCCGGGGCATCGCCGGAGAACCTGATCGACGGCATTGGGGCTCAGACGATTGGGGGGCGGGGGGGGGTGTGCACACATGATGTGCAATGGGTGCTGGTACTTGGCCCTTATATTGGCCCCGTACCCCTCATCAAACCTCGAGAACTCACACCCCTTAAACAGCATTTGAGATTTTACAGATTTGCTACCAGTAGCCATTAAAGTGTCTGAAATAGGGACACTTTTTTCAAATGGTCACAAAATCCTGTACACTTTGAGTTTTTAGCTGAATGTTTTTGTGCATGCCAACAAAAATACAAGGATCACCTCTACCAAGTTTGGGGCCAAAACTCCTTCTGAAAAAATTTTAAAAAAAGCTCAAACCGTAAAAAGTTTTCAAAAATTGTGAAAAATAGAAAACGAGTCGTCTTGCCATGAAACTTCACATGAAGGCTTAAGGGACCATTGTATGAATTTACAAGCCATAAAAATGGCATTGGCATTGCATAAATATGAAGATGTGCCTAAACCCACCTACCACCCTATCGATCCATGGCTTGCGCATCCTACCTCTTTGGCCGACGTAGTGCCCGCCCACCCGCTCGTTTCGTCGGTTGGCTTAGGCATATGGAGTTTATTCCTAGTCAAAGATCAGACCAGACTGAGGGTTACGGTAGCAGGATTGGTAGCACGCAGTGGGGGACCCTTCCGATCCCCGGCTTGTGCATCCTGCCCCTCTGGCTGGCTGAGCACCTGTACGCTCGTTTCGTGGGTTGACCTAGGCATACGGAGTTCATTCTCAGTCTAAGCATACAGACTTCATTCCCAGTGTAAGATCAGATCAGACTGAGGGTTACAAGTATACATGCTAGGCTCGGGCATGTGCTGGTGCCGTATTTTTTTTTGCCCCGGGCACCATCGTCGGAGCATCGTCGGAGAACCTTATCGGCGGCATTGGGGTTCCGACGATTGGGGGGGTGTGTGCACATGATGTGCGATGGGTGCTGGTACTGGGCCCTTAATTGGCCCCCTATCCCTCATCAAACCTCAAGAACTCACACCCCCTTAAAGAGCATTTGAGATTTTACAGGTTTGCTGCCAGTAGCCATTAAAGTGTCTGAAATGGGGACACTTTTTTCAAATGGTCACAAAATCCTGTACACTTCGAGTTTTTAGCTGAAATTTTTTTTGCATGCCAAAAAAAATACAAGGATAACGTCTACTAAGTTTGGGGCCAAAACTCCTTCTGAAAAAATTTTAAACAAATCGCGAACCGTAAAAAGTTTCAAAAATCATGAAAAATAGAAAACGAGTCGTCTTGCCATGAAACTTCACATGAAGGCTTAAGGGACCATTGTATGAATTTACAAGCCATAAAAATGGCATTGGCATGGTAGAAATATGAAGATGTGCTTGAAGCCACCTACCACCCTATCGATCCACGGCTTGCGCATCCCGCCTCTCTGGTCGGCGTAGTGCCCGCCCGCCCGTTGGTTTCGTCGGTTGGCTTAGGCATACGGAGTTCATTGCCAGTCTAAGATTGGACCAGACCAAGGGTTGTAGTAGCAGGATCGATAGCACACAGGGGGGACCCGACCGATCCCTGGCTTGCACATCCTGCCCCTCTGGCCGGCTGAGCGCCCTTACACTCGTTTCGTGGGTTGACTGAGGCATACGGAGATCATTTCCAGTCCAAGCATATGAAGTTCATTCCCAGTGTAAGATCGGATTGGACCGAGGGTTGTGGGTGCACATGCTTAGCTCGGGCATGTGCTGGTGTCACATTTTTTCCCCCGGGGCACCATCATCGGAGCATCGCCGGAGAACTTGACCAGCGGCATTGGGGTTCCGACGATTGGGGGGCGGGGGGTGTGCGCACATGATGTGCGATGGGTGCTGGTACTTAGCCCTTATATTGGTCCCCTATCCCTCATCAAACCTCGAGAACTCACACCCCCTTAAAGAGCATTTGAGATTTTACAAGTTTGCTGCCAGTAGCCATTAAAGTGTCTGAAATGGGGACACTTTTTTCAAATGGTCACAAAATCCTGTACACTTTGAGTTTTTAGCTGATTTTTTTTTGTGCATACCAAAAAAAATACAAGGATCACGTCTACCAAGTCTGGGGCCAAAACTCCTTCTGAAAAAATTTTAAAAAAATCTTGAACCGTAAAAAGTTTTAAAAATCGTGAAAAATAGAAAATGAGTCGTCTTGCCATGAAACTTCACATGAAGGCTTAAGGGACCATTGTCTAAATTTACAAGCCATAAAAATGGCATTGGCATGGAAGAAATATGAAGATGTGCCTAAACCTACCTACCACGCTATCGATCCACGGCTTGCGCATCCCGCCTCTCTGGCCGGCGTAGTGCCCGCCCGCCCGCTCGTTTCGTCGGTTGGCTTAGGCACACGGTGTTCATTCCCAGTCTAAGATCAGACCAGACTAAGGGTTGCAGCAGCAAGATCTGTAGCATGCAGCAGGGCCCCGACCAATCCCCGGCTTGCGCATCCTGCCCCTCTGGCCAGCTAAGCGTCCACACGCTCATTTCGTGGGTTGACTTTGGCATACGAAGTTCATTCCCAGTCTAAGCATACGGAGTTCATTCCCAGTGTAAGATCGGACCGGACCGAGGGTTGCAGGTGCACATGCTGGGATCGGGCATGTTCTGGTGTAGCATTTTTTTTTGCCTGGCGCACCATCGCCGGAGTATCACCGGAGAACCTGACCGACGGCATTAGGGTTCCAGCGATTGGGGGGCAGGGGGGTGTGCGCACATGATGTGCGATGGGTGCTGGTACTTGGCCCTTATATTGGCCCCCTATCCCTCATCAAACCTCAAGAACTCACACCCCCTTAAAGAGCATTTGAGATTTTACAGGTTTTCTGCCAGTAGCCATTAAAGTGTCTGAAATGGGGACACTTTTTTCAAATGGTCACAAAATCTTGTACACTTCGAGTTTTTAACTGAATTTTTTTGTGCATGCCAACAAAAATACAAGGATCACATCTACCAAGTTTGGGGTAAAAACTCCTTCTGAAAAAATTTTAAAAAAATCGCGAACCGTAAAAAGTTTTGAAAATCATGAAAAATAGAAAACGAGTCGTCTTGCCATGAAACTTCACATGAAGGCTTAAAGGACCATTGTATGAATTTACAAGCCATAAAAATGGCATTGGCATGGTAGAAATATGAAGATGTGCCTAAACCCACCTACCACCCTATCGATCCATGGCTTGCGCATCTCGCCTCTCTAGTCAGCGCAGTGCCCGCCCGCCCGCTCATTTCATCAGTTGGCTTAGGCATACGGAGTTCATTCCTAGTCAAAGATCGGACCAGACGAAAGGTTGCGGCAGCAAGATCAGCAGCACGTAGGGGCAAACCCAGCTGATCCCCGGCTTGCGCATCTTGCCCCTCTGGCGGGCTGAGCGCCCGCATGCTCGTTTTGTGGGTTGACTTAGGCATACGGAGTTCATTCCCAGTCTAAGCATACGGAGTTCATTCCCAATGTAAGATCAGACTGGACTGAAGGTTGCGGGTGCACATGCTGGGCTCGAGCATGTGCTGGTGCCACATTTTTTTTTCGCTCGGGGCACCATCGTCGGACCATCACCGGAGAACTTGACCGGCAGCATTGGGGTTCCGGCGATTGGGGGGCGGGGGGGTGTGCGTGAATGATGTGCGATGGGTGTTGGTACTTGGCCGTTATATTGGCCCCCTATCACTCATCAAACCTAGAGAACTACACCCCCTTAAAGAGCATTTGATATTTTACAGGTTTCCTGCCAGTAGCCATTAAAGTGTCTGAAATAGGGACACTTTTTTCAAATGGTCACAAAATCTTGTACACTTCGAGTTTTTAGCTGAATTTTTTTATGCATGCCAAAAAAAATACAAGGATCACGTCTACCAAGTTTGGGGCCAAAACTCCTTCTGAAAAAATTAAAAAAAAATCCCGAATTGCAAAAGTTTCAAAAATTATGAAAAATAGAAAACGAGTCATCTTGCCATGAAACTTCACATGAAGGCTTAAGGGACCATTGTATGAATTTAGAAGCCATAAAAATGACATTGGCATGGTAAAAATATGAAGATGTGTCGAAACCCACCTACCACCCTATCGATCCACGACTCGCGCATCTTGCCTCTCTGGTCGGCGTAGTGCCCACCCGTTTGCTCGTTTCGTCGGTTGGCTTAGGCATACGAAGTTCAATCTCAGTCTAAGATCAGATCAAATCAGACCGAGGGTTGCGACAGCAGGATCGACAGCACGTAGGGGTAGACTCGATCAATCCCTGGTGTCATGAGCCAACCTTGTATAGGGCCATGACTAGGACTTTGGTTACTGTGAGCCACCCATGTATAGGGCCATGGCCGAGTAGATCCCTTGTGCTAGGAAAAGTGTCCCCATTTCAAACATTGTAATGGTTACTAGTAGCATAGCTCTAAAATCTCTAAGGCTCTTTAGGGGGGTGAGCCAGCAGCGTAGTGTTGGCCTGTCTCACCGATTGCTATGCGAGCTTAGGCCACCCACCAAGGGCTGCCCCCTGGCCCTGGTGATGGTGGGAGGTCCCGATGTATGATTCCCATTTGTAATAAAACTCACCCCGATTGAATGTCTCGATTGTCGGCTCGATGTGTTTTTCTTTTTCTCGATACGAATATGCCTTCTTGTGTGTGTGCTTGAGATTGATTTCGATATATTGTGTCTTATTGTGAATGCTTGGGACTAACCAGGGCTTATGGTTATTTGTTTAGATATCGATCTATTGAAAGCTAACTTGGTTGGGAGTGCCCATTCAAGTGTCGCACGGTCTATTGCTTGTTGAGAGAAAGCTTAGTCCATGACACGTGGTATCAGAGCACGGTTGAGAAGTGCTAGAAAAATGGATGAGATGGCCACAAATGGTGGATCGAATCATCAATAGAGAATTGAGGAACTTGAGGCCGTGGTGGCCACAATGAAAATTCATATGGCGACTAAAGATCGAGTGAGAGAGATTGAGACAACCCAGCGGGAGTTGTCCGATACTCTCCACAACGTGAGCGAAGAGGCTAGAGACACCTTAAACATTCTCCAAAAAGAGTTTGAGGGGCTCAGAGCACAGGTGAGCATTCTACAAATGGCTATGGCCAGATCGGGTTTGAGCTCGATAGAAAGGGGAAAGAGGCCCAAAATGCCAGACCTCGATGCTATGAGGGGGCAAGTGATGCTAAGGAACTTGAAAATTTCTTGTTTGACATGGAGCAGTACTTTCAAATTGTACACACAAATTCAGAGGAAGACAAGGTGACAATGGCATCGATGTACCTCACAGGGGATGCCAAGCTGTGGTGGTGCTCCAAGTTTGTCGATAACGAGTGCCCGATTAAGACTTGGATGGATCTGAAGCGAGAATTGAAAAACCAATTTTTCTCTGAAAATGTGGAGTAAATGGCTCGAAGGAGACTTCGAGAGTTGGTGCAAACAGGAACGGTGCGAGAGTTTGTAAGGAGCTTTTCTACCTTGATGTTGGATATTCGGGACATGTTTGAAAAGGATAAGATGTTCTATTTTCTTGAGGGCCTCAAGCCTTGGGTGAGGACAGAACTACAAAGGCAAAAAGTGCAAGACGTGGCCACGCCATGGCTGTAGCTGAACGTCTTCACGATTACAATGATGGCTCTTCAAAATGGAAAAATCCTCTATCAGCTGGCAGTAGCTTTAACTTTGGGAGTGGGGGAAAGATGACTAGGTTGGACTGGCCCTTCAGTGGGGGATTAGACAGGAGGTCTTTTGGTCGAGATAGCACCCAACCCAAGATAAGCAACGCAAGGATTTTCAAGCCTAGGCAACTGTTAGCTTGCTTTCTTTGTAAGGGGCCGCATCGGGTGGCTGAATGCCCGTGACCTTGTCTCAAGAGTCTGCAAAAGTGCCAGAAAGTGTTGAGAAAGCTAAAGAGGAGCCAGCTAGGATAGGTTCAATAAGGTTCCTCAATGCCCTCCACACCCAATTGAACACTATAAAAAAAGAGCAGAGTAAAGGCTTGATGTATGTGAACTTAACGATCAATGAGAAAGCCACCAAGGCCATGGTGGATACGGGTGCAACCGACACTTTCATCACACTAGAAGAAGTAAAAAGGTGTGGTCTTCAGATTAGTAAAGACTGTGGATGAATGAAGGGCAGTCAATTCGCCAGCCTTTGCGATCAGTGGAAGCTCCAAGAGTGTGACAACCCGATTGGGGCCATGGGAAGGGAAGGTAGACTTTACAGTTTCCCCCATGGATGACTTTGATGTTGTTCTTAGATTGGACTTCATGATGTTGGCTCAGGTCATCCCTATTCCCATCGCTAGCTGCTTGTTGTTTTTAAGGGAACACCCATGTGTGGTGCCAGCCAGCATCTTACCAAAGAGTGGGAAGAAAATGATTTCTGCTTTGCAGTTCAAAAAAAGGGTAAAGAGAGGGGAACCCTCCTTTGTGGCGATGTCGATCTACAAAGAAGGGTTGAAAGTAGAACCAATACCTGATGGTGTGGAAAAAGTGTTGGAAGAATTCGAAGAGGTGATGCCAAAGATGTTGTCTAAGTTTTACCCCCTCGACGAGCAGTGGACCATGAAATTGAGCTCTTCCCAGGAGTGAAACCCCCTACTAGAGCTCCCTATTGCATGGCCCCAGCAGAGTTGCCCGAACTAAGAAAGCAGTTAGATGAGCTACTACAAGCCAGGTTCATCAGACCATCAAAGGTTCTTTTCAGAGCGCCAGTGCTATTTCAAAAGAAGCATGATGGAAGTTTGCAATTATGTGTTGACTATAGAGCCCTGAACAAAGTCACCTAAGAAACAAATATCCCATTCCCCTTATAGCAGACTTGTTTGATCAATTGAGCCAGACCAAGTACTTCTCCAAATTAGACCTGAGATCTAGCTACCATCAGGTCAGAATCGCTAAGGGAGATGAGCCAAAGACCACTTGTGTGACACGGTATGGTGCATTTGAATTTCTTGTTATGCCCTTTGGACTGACCAATGCTCTTGCCACATTTTGTACATTGATGAATCAGGTGTTCCATGACTACCTAAACAAATTTGTAGTCATCTATTTGGACGATATAGTGGTATTTAGCTCCACCTTGGAAGAACATCAAGAGCATCTGTGCCAAGTACTTCAAAGATTACAGGACCACCAGTTATACGTAAAAAGGGAGAAGTGTGCATTTGCTCAGACCTAAATCCATTTTCTTGGTCATATTGTCGAACGTGGCCACATTCGAATGGACATGGAAAAGGTTAGGGCCATCAAGGAGTGGACAACATCGAAGAATGTTAGTGAACTTCGCTCATTTTTGGGACTAGCCAATTATTATAAAAGGTTTATGGAAGGGTACTCTCGTAAGACCACGGCCCTCACGGAGCTATTGAAGAAGAAGCGTAAATGGTGTTGGACAAGTGAATGCCAAGAGGCCTTTGAGGGATTGAAGGATGCTATTATGAAGGATCCCATCTTAGCTCTCCCTGATATTGAAAAGCCTTCGAAGTTTAGACGGATGCATCTGATTTTGCTATTAAAGAAGTACTTTTACAACAACATCACCTGGTAGCATTTGAAAGTAGGAAGCTAAGTGAAGCTGAAAGGAAATATACGACCCAAAAAAAAGAACTCCTGGCGGTGGTTCACTACTTGAGGGCTTGGTGACATTACTTGTTGGGTTCACACTTTGTCATGAAGACAGACAATATGACTGTTAGCCATTTTCTCACCCAACCAAGGCTTACAGTAAAACGAGCTAGGTGGTAGGAATTTTTAGTGAAATTCAACTTTTGTTTTGAGCACACTACTGGAAAGACCTATCAAGTGGCCGATGCATTGAGCAGGTAAGCAGATTTAGCAACCCTTAGAAGAATTGCCCTAATGGCAGCTAGCAGAGCCACTACAGACATTCACAAGTTGATTGGAGATCACTTAGGGAAGGACCCGCAAGCTTGTGCCATCCTGAAGCTAGTGGAAGAAGGGAAGTCCAAGTACTTCTGGCAAGAAAATGAGGTCTTATGGACCAAAGGGTCTTGAGTGTTTGTGCCAAGAGCAGAAGGTCTAAGACAAATGCTAATGAGGGAATGTCATGACACACCATGGGTGGGACACCCGGGTTGGCAACGCACTTTGGCGTTATTGAAACAGGGATACTATTGGCCTCACATGCGACAAGATGTGATAGACTATACGAAGACTTGCCTCATTTGCCAACAAGACAAGGTTGAAAGGATGAAATCTGCAGGCATGCTTGAACCACTACTAGTACCCATCAGACCGTGGGAAAGCATCTCCCTCGATTTCATTTCAAGCCTACCCAAGGTTGGTGACCTTGGAGCTATTTTGGTGGTGATTGACCGGTTCTCTAAGTATGCCACATTCATTCTCGCTCACAAGTATTGCACTACGGAAGACATAGCTCGACTATTGTTCAAACATGTGGTCAAATACTGGGGCCTCCCTCAAAACATTGTCAGCGATCGAGATCCGAGATTCACGGGGTCTTTCTGGAGAGAACTTTTCAAGATATTGGGGTCCCAACTCAACATCTCCTCAAGCTATCACCCTCAAACTGATGGTCAAATGGATTGGTTCAACAGATTATTAGAGGAATACTTGAGGCATTTTGTTCAAGCCAATCAGAAAGACTGGCCTTCTTTATTGGACGTGGCTCAACTCTGCTTTAATTCAAACAAAAGCTCTTCCACCAATAAGAGCCCATTTGAGGTGGTCATCAGAAAATTACCAAGGCTACCCCACACTTCCTTGGAACAATATGAAGGAAAGAATTCGAGAGCCTTCAATCTCAGCAAAGAGTGGAAGCAAAACACAGAGATTGCGCAAGCCTACTTGGAGAAAGCATCAAAGAGGATGAAGAAATGGGCAGACAAGGGTCGTAGAGCTCAACATTTTCAAGTTGGTGATTTGGTTCTTGTCTGACTAGTTCCTGAACAAACCAAGTTCTTGAGAAAGAGAGATCGTAGACTGGTGCGTAAATATGAAGGTCCAGTAAGGGTCCTTTCCAAGGTGGGGAATGCTTCTTACAAAATCGACCCACCAAAGTGGATAAAGGTGCACCCAGTATTTCATGTGAGCAACCTGAAACCTTTCCATACAGATCCTACAGATGCTAGCTGAAGGGAGCCAACCAGAGCCACCATCACCATGAAGTCACCCACGGAGCGTCGAGTCGAAGAGATCTTAGTTGACAGGGAAACCAAGATATCTTGAAGACTAGTTCGGGGAGTACTTAGTGAAGTGGGAGGGATTAGGACTAGAAGAAACCAAATGGGAGAGAGAACATGACCTCCAGAGATTTCAAAAAAAGATTGAAGAATTTCAAGCCAGCAAGTCGACGAGGACGTCGATAGAATAGGTGAAGGGAGGAT
Source organism: Durio zibethinus (assembly GCF_047325235.1). Lineage (NCBI taxonomy): Eukaryota > Viridiplantae > Streptophyta > Magnoliopsida > Malvales > Malvaceae > Durio > Durio zibethinus. The sequence goes on from NC_143169.1 coordinate 18,735,830, forward strand.
GTCATGAGCCAACCTTGTATAAGGCCATGACTAGGACTTAGGTTGCCATGAGCCACCCATGTATAGGGCCATGGCCGAGTAGATCCCTTGTGCTAGGAAAAGTGTCCCCATTTCAAACATTGTAATGGTTATTGGTAGCATAGCTCTAAAATCTCTAAGGCTCTTTAGGGGGGTGAGCCGGCAGCATAGTGTTGGGCTGTCTCATCGATTACTATGCGAGCTTAGGCTACCCACCAAGGGCTGCCCCCTGGCCCTGGTGATGGTGGGAGGTCCCGATGTATGATTCCCATTTATAATAAAACTTACCCCGATTGAATATCCTGATTGTTGCCTCGATGTGTTTTTCTTTTTCTCGATGCGAATATGCCTTCTTGTGTGTGTGCTTGAGATTGATCTCAATATATTATGCCTTATTGTGAATGCTTGGGACTAACCAGGGCTTATGGTTATTTGTTCAAATAATGATCTATTGAAGGCTGACTTGGTTGGGAGCGCCCATTCAAGTGCCGTACAATCTATTGCTTGTTGAGAGAAAGCTTAGTCCGTGACACCTGGCTTATGCATCCTGCTCCTCTGGCCGGCTGAACGCCCGCACGCTCATTTCGTGGGTTAACTTAGGCATACGGAGTTCATTCCCAGTGTAAGATCGGATCGGACCGAGGGTTACGGGTGCACATGCTAGGCTCGGGCATGTGCTGGTCTGTATTTTTTTTTTGCTCGGGGCACCATCGTCGAAGCATCATCGGAGAACCTGACTGGCGACTTTAGGGTTCCGATGATTGGGTGGCGGGGGGGTAGTGTGTGCACATGATGTGCGATGGGTGCTGGTACTTGGCCCTTATATTGGCCCCCTATCCCTCATCAAACCACAAGAACTCACACCCCCTTAAAGAGCATTTAAGATTTTACAGGTTTGCTGCCAGTAGCCATTAAAGTGTCTGAAATGAGGACACTTTTTTCAAATGGTCACAAAATCCTATACACTTTGAGTTTTTAGCTGAATTTTATTGTGCATGCCAACAAAAATACAAGGATCACGTCTACCAAGTTTGGGGCCAAAACTCCTTCTCAAAAAATTTTAAAAAAATCCTGAATCGAAAGAAGTTTCAAAAATCGTGAAAAATAGAAAACGAGTTGTCTTGCCATGAAACTTCACATGAAGGCTTAAGGGACCATTGTATGAATTTACAAGCCATAAAAAATGGCATTGGCATGGTAGAAATATGAAGATGTGCCTAAACCCACCTACCACCCTATCGATCCACGGCATGTGCATCCCGCCTCCCTGGCCGACGTAGTGCCCGCCCGTCCGCTCGTTTCGTTGGTTGCCTGAGGCATACGGAGTTCATTCCCAGTCTAAGATCAGACCGGACTGAGGGTTGCGATAGCAAGATCGGCAGCACGCAGGGGGGACCTGGTCGATCCCCAACTTGGGCATCCTGCCCCTCTGGCCGACTGAGTGCCCGCACACTCGTTTTGTGGGTTGACTTAGGCATACGGAGTTCATTCCCAGTCTAAGCATACGGAGTTCCACCCCAGTGTAAGATCAGACCGAACCAAGGGTTGCGGGTGCACATGTTGGGCTCGGGCATGTGCTGGTGCCGTATCTTTTTTTGCCCAGGGCACCATCGCCGGAGCATCACCGGAGAAGCTGACCGGCGGCATTGGGGTTCCGAAGATTGGGGGGCGGGGGGGTGGTGTGCGCACATAATGTGTGATGGGTGCTGGTACTTGGCCCTTATATTGGCCCCCTATCCCTCATTAAACCTAGAGAACTCACACCCCCTTAAAGAGCATTTGAGATTTTACAGGTTTGCTACCAGTAGCGATTAAAGTGTTTGAAATGGGGACACTTTTTTGAAATGGTAACAAAATCCTATACATTTCGAGCTTTTAGCTGAATTGTTTTATGCATGCCAACAAAAATACAAGGATCACGTCTACCAAGTGTGGGGCCAAAACTCCTTCTGAAAAAATTTTAAAAAAATCCATAACCGTAAAAATTTTCAAAAATCGTGAAAAATAGAAAACGAGTCATCTTGCCATGAAACTTCACATGAAGGCTTAAGGGACCATTGTATGAATTTACAAGCCATAAAAATGGCATTGGCAGGGCAGAAATATGAAGATGTGCCTAAACCCACCTACCACCCTATCGATCCACGGCTTGCGCATCCCGCCTCTCTGGCCGACGTAGTGCCCGCCCGCCCCTCGTTTCATCGGTTGGCTTAGGCATACGGTGTTCATTCCCAGTCTAAGATCAGACTGAACTGAGGGTTGCGATAGCAGGATCGATAGCACGCAGGAGGGACCCGGTCGATCCTCGGCTTGGGCATCTTACCCCTCTGGCCGGCTGGGTGCCCGCACGCTCATTTCGTGGGTTAACTTAGGCATACGGAGTTCATTCCCAGTGTAAGATCAGATCAGACTGAGGGTTACTAGTGTACATGCTGGGCCCGGGCATGTGCTGGTGCCACATTTTTTTTTTCGCCCGGGGCACCATCATCGGAGAACCTGACCGACGGCATTGGGGTTCCGATTATTGGGGGGGCGGGGGGTGTGCGCACATGATGTGCGATGGGTGCTGGTACTTGGCCCTTATACTGGCCCCCTATGCCTCATCAAACCTTGAGAACTCACACCACCTTAAAGAGCATTTAAGACTTTACAGGTTTGCTGCCAGTAGCCATTAAAGTGTCTGAAATGGGGACACTTTTTTCAAATGGTCACAAAATCCAATACACTTCAAGTTTTTAGCTGAATTGTTTTGCGCATGCCAAAAAAAATACAAGGATCATGTCTACCAAGTTTGGGGCTAAAACTCCTTCTGAAAAAATTTTAAAAAAATCTCATACAGTAAAAAGTTTCAAAAATCGTGAAAAATAAAAAACGAGTCGTCTTGCCATGAAACTTCACATGAAGGCTTAAGGGACCATTGTATGAATTTACAAGCCATAAAAATGGCATTGGCATGGCAGAAATATGAAGATGTGCCTAAACCCACCTACCACCCTATCGATCCACGACTTGCGCATCCCGTCTCTCTGGCCAGCGTAGTGCCCGCCCGCCCGCTCGTTTCGTCGGTTGGCTTAGGCATACGGAGTTCATTCTCAGTCTAAGATCAGACCAGACTGAAGGTTGTGATAGTAGGATCCGCAGCATGCAGGTGGGACCCGATCGAACCCCAGCTTGCGCATCCTACCCCTCTGGTTGGCTGAGCGCCCGGACGCTTGTTTCGTGGGTTGACTTAGGCATACGGAGTTCTTTCCCAATCTAAGCATATGGAGTTCACTCCCAATGTAAGATCAGACCGGACCGAGGATTGCAGGTGCACATGCTAGGCTCGAGTATGTGCTGGTGCTGCATTTTTTTTTCGCCCGACGCACCATCGGTGGAGCATCGTCGGAGAACCTGACCGGGCGTATTGGGGTTCAGGCGATTAGGGGGGTGGGGGGGTGTGCGCACATGATGTGTGATGGGTGCCGGTACTTGGCCCTTATATTGGCCCCCTATCCCTCATCAAACCTTGAAAACTCACACCCCCTTAAAGAGCGTTTGAGATTTTACAGGTTTGCTGCTAGTAGCCATTAAAGTGTCTGAAATGGGGAAACTTTTTTCAAATGGCTGCAAAATCTTGTACACTTCGAGTTTTTAGCTGAAATTTTTTGTGAATGCCAAAAAAAATGCAAGGATCACATCTACCAAGTTTGTGGCCAAAACTCCTTCTAAAAAAATTTTAAAAAAATCTCGAACCATAAAAAGTTTCAAAAATCATGAAAAATAGAAAATGAGTCGTCTTGCCATGAAACTTCACATGAAGGCTTAAGGGACCACTGTATGAGTTTACAACCCATAAAAATGGCAATGGCATGGCAAAAATATGAAGATGTGCCTAAACCAACCTACCACCCAATCGATTTAGGGCTTGCGCATCCCGCCTCTCTGGTCGGCGTAGTGCCAGCCCGCCCGCTCATTTCGTCAATTGGCTTAGGCATACGGAGTTCATTCCCAATGTAAGATTGGACTGGGCCAAGGGTTACGGCAGCAGGTTAGGCAGCACGTAGGGGGGGACCCGATCGATCCCCGATTTGCGCATCCTGCCACTCTGGCCAACTAAGCGCCCGTACGCTCGTTTCTTGGGTTGACTTAGGCATACGGAGTTCATTCCAAGTCTAAGCATACAGAGTTCATTCCTGGTGCAAGATTGGACCGGATTGAGGGTTGTGAGTGCACATACTGGGCTTCGGCATGTGCTGGTGCCGCATTTTTTTTCGCCCGGGGCACCATCGTCAGAGAACCTGACCGGCGGCGTTTGGGTTTCGATGATTTTGGGGGTAGGGTTTGTGCGCAAATGATGTGGGATGGGTGCTGGTACTTGGCCCTTATATTGGCCCCCTATCCCTCACCAAACCTTGAGAACTCACACCCCCTTAAAGAGCATTTGAGATTTTACAGGTTTGCTGCCAGTAGCAATTAAAGTGTCTGAAATGGGGACACTTTTTTCAAAAGGTCAGAAAATCCTGTACACTTCGAGTTTTTAGCTGAATTTGTTTGTGCATGCCACAAAAAATACAAGGATCACGTCTACCAAGTTTGATGCCAAAACTCCTTCTGAAAAAATTTAAAAAAAATCCTGAATCGTAAAAAGTTTCAAAAATCGTGAAAAATAGAAAACGAGTTGTCTTGCCATGAAACTTCACATGAAGGCCTAAGGGACCATTGTATGAATTTACAAGCCATAAAAATGGCATTGGCATGGTAGAAATATGAAGATGTGCCTAAACCCACCTACCACCCTATCGATCCACTGCTTACGCGTCCCATCTCTCTGACCGGCGTAGTGCGCGCCCGCCTGCTCGTTTTGTCGGTTGGCTTAGGCATACGGAGTTCATTCCCAGTCTAAGATTGGACCAAACTGAGGGTTGTGGCAGCAGGATCGGTAGCACGCAGGGGGGGACCTGGCTGATCCCCGGCTAGTTCATCCTGCTCCTTTGGTCGACTGAGCGCCCGCACGCTCGTTTCGTGGGTTGACTTACGCATACGGAGTTCATTCCCAGTCTAAGCATATGGGGTTCATTCCCAGTGTAGGATCGGATTGGACCGATGGTTGCGGGTGTACATGCTTGACTCAGGCAGGTGCTGGTGCCACATTTTTTTCGCCCGGGGCACCATCGTCAGAGCATCACTGGAGAACCTGACTAGCGACATTGGGGTTCTGGCGATTGGGGGGGTGTGCGCACATGATGTGCGATAGGTGCTGCTACTTGGCCCTTATATTGGCCCCATATCCCTCATCAAACCTCAAGAACTCACACCCCCTTAAAGAGCATTTCAGATTGTACAGGTTTGCTGCCATTAGCCATTAAAGTGTCTGAAATAGGGACACTTTTTTCAAATGGTCACAAAATCCTGTACACTTCGAGTTTTTAGCTGAATTTTTTTTGTGCATGCCAACAAAAATACAAGGATCACATTTACCGAAACACCTTCTAAAAAATTTTTTTATAAAATCCTGAACCGTAAAAACTTTTGAAAATCGTGAAAAATAGAAAACGAGTCGTCTTGCCATGAAACTTCACATGAAGGCTTAAGGGACCACTGTATGAATTTACAAGCCATAAAAATGGTATTGGCATGGCAGAAATATGAAGATGTGCCTAAACCCACCTACCACCCTATCGATCCACGGCTTGCGCATCCTGCCTCTCTGGCCGGCGTAGTGCCCGCCCGCCCGCTCGTTTCGTCGTTTGGCTTAGGCATACAGAGTTCATTCCCAGTCTAAGATCAGACCGGACCAAGGGTTGTAGTAGTAGGATTGGCAGCATGCAGGGGGGACCCGACCAATCCCCGACTTGCGCATCCTGCCCCTCTGGCTAGCTGAGCGCCCGTACGCTCATTTTGTGGGTTGACATAGGCATACGGAGTTCATTCCCAGTCTAAGCATACGGAGTTCATTCCCAGTGCAAGATCAAACCAGACCGAGGGTTGTGGGTGCACATGCTGGGCTCGGGCATGTGCTGGTGCCACATTTTTTTTTGCCCGGGGCACCATCCCCGGAGCATCACTGGAGAACTTGACCGGCGGCATTGGGGTTCTGGCGATTGGGGCGAGAGGGGGTTGTGCGCACATGATGTGCGTTGGGTTCTAGTACTTGGCCCTTATATTGTCCCCCTGTCCCTTACCAAACCTTGAGAACTCACAGCCCCTTAAAGAGCATTTGAGATTTTACAGGTTTGCTGCCAGTAGCCATTAAAGTGTCTGAAATGGGGACACTTTTTTCAAATGGTTACAAAATCCTGTACACTTCGAGTTTTTAGCTGAATTTTTTTGTGCATGCCAAAAGAAATACAAGGATCATGTCTACCAAGTTTGGGGCCAAAAATCCTTCTAAAAATATTTTAAAAAATTCTCGAACCGTAAAAATTTTCAAAAATCGTGAAAAATAGAAAACGAGTCGTCTTGCCATGAAACTTCACATGAAGCCTTAAGGGACCATGGTATGAATTTACAAACCATGAAAATGGCATTGGCATGGAAGAAATATGAAGATGTCCCTAAACCCACCTACCACCCTATCGATCCACGGCTGCGCATCCTGCCTCTCTAGCCGGCGTAGTGCCCGCCCGTCCGTTCGTTTCGTCGGTTGGCTTAGGCATACGGAGTTCATTCCCAGTCTAAGATCAGACCAGACCATGGGTTGTAGCAGCAGGATCAGCAGCACGTAGGGGGGACCCGATCAATCCCCGGCTTGCGCATCCTGCCCCGCTGTTCGGCTAAGCGCCCGCACGCTCATTTTGTGGGTTAACTTAGGCATACGGAGTTCATTCCTTGGGTAAGATTGGATCGGACCGAGGGTTGTGGGTGCATATGCTGGGCTCAGGCTTGTGCTGGTGTCACATTTTTTTTCGCCTAGGTCACCATCGCCAGAGCATCACCGGAGAACCTGACCAACGGCATTGGGGTTCCGACGATTGGGGCGGCGGGGGGGGTGTGCACACATGATGTGTGATGGGTGCTGGTACTTGGCCCTTATATTGGCCCCCTATCCCTCATCAAACCTTGAGAACTCACACCCCCTTAAAGAGCATTTGAGATTTTACAGGTTTGCTACTAGTAGCCATTAAAATGTCTAAAATGGGGACACTTTTTTCGAATGGTGTCAAAATCCTATACACTTCGAGTTTTTAGCTAAATTTTTTTGTGCATGCCAACAAAAATACAAGGATCACGTCTACCAAGTTTGGGGCCAAAACTCCTTCTAAAAAAATTTAAAAAAAATCTTGAACTGTAAAAAGTTTCAAAAATAGAAAACGAGTCGTCTTGCCATGAAACTTCACATGAAGGCTTAAGGGACCATTGTATGAATTTACAAGCCATAAAAATGGCATTGGCATGGCAGAAATATGAAGATGTGCCTAAAGCCACCTACCACCCTATCGATCCACGGCTTGCGCATCCCGGCTCTCTGGTCGGCGTAGTGCCCTCCCGCTCGCTCGTTTCGTCGGTTGGCTTAGGCATACGGAATTCATTCCCAGTCTAAGATCAGACCGGACAGAGGGTTACGGTAGCAAGATCGATAGCACATAGGTGTCACAGGCTCTCACCTTAGACTCAAAATTCCTGCGACCTTAGGCTTGGAATCTCCTCCTTTGTGTCTAAGTCAGCCTAAAACACAAGCGTGCGGGCACTAGAACAATGGAAAGGGCTGATTATGCAAGTTAAAGAGAAATAGGATAAGAAGATAGAGTTCTGGAAATGCTCTTGTATTCACTGAAGTAGAGGTGTTTGATGGTGTACAAATGAGGGTGGAGCAGCCCTCTATTTATAGTTGAGGCTCCAGCTACAACTTAATGGCATATCCCTAGAATAAAGGCTAAAATCATGGGATTACAATCAATCAGGATGCTAACTCTTGATTTTTAGGGTCAACCAAATCTGCCAGGATGTTCCTGCCTGTTTCTAGAAGCTTCCCTTGCGTGTCTAGCACCTTGGGCCCTTCTAGATGTGGTGCGGGCAGCTTGTATGCCAGGCCTTGGTCACATGGGCTGGCCTGCAAGTTGAGCAGGCGTTCTTAGCTCATTTGCTAGGCTTTGCACATAGATACCCGCCAGCATGCCTGGTCTACGGGCCTCAACCTCTGGCTCGCCTGCTGGTCTGCCTGATGTGCCTGGCATGTTTCCCAGGGTGTGACATTCTCCCCCACCTGATTATGCAACGCCCTCGTTGCGTCTTCTGCATGGTACTACCTGATTTGGTCCCCGAACTGCCATAAGTCCTCTGCTGGTTCCCAGCTCGCCTCACTATCTAGAAGTCCCTTCCAACATACCAAGTACTCATGTCTTGGTTGATAGTTCTTCCGTCTCAACTCCCGGTCAGCTATAATGCTGTGGACCTCCTTCTCATATGAGGCCTTTGCTCCCAATGGCACACGCTTTGACTCTGCCCGTCCTAGATCTCCCTCATCCTCATGGAACGGCTTGAGCATGCTCACATGGAACACTAGGTGTACCCTCAGCTTGGGTGGCATATCCAGCTTGTAGGCAACCTTGCCTACCCTCTTGACTATTCGGAAAGGTCCCTCATACCTCCGAACTAGGCCTTTGTGCAGCCCTCTGTGGCATATAATGGGATGCAGCTTTACCAACACCAAGTCTCTAACCTAGAACTGCACATCTCGCCTATTCTGGTCTGCCCACTTCTTCGACCTCTTGGTCGCCTTGTGTAGACAAACTCTATCCAAGTCAGTTTGCTCCTACCATGCCTTGGCAAACTTGTATGCTACTGGATTCGGCCCTGTATAACCTGCAACAATCAAACCAGGTGTTAGTGGTTGTTGCCCTATCACAACCTCAAATGGGCTCTAGTTCGTTGCCTCACTCCTTTGCAAATTGTAGGAAAATTGTGCAATATCTAGTAGCTTTGGCTAGTCCCTTTGTGTGGCACTCACATAGTGCCTAAGGTAGACCTCCAATAGTCCATTCACTCGTTCTGTCTGCCCATCGATCTGCGGATGCATACTGGTGGAAAAGTTCAAGTCTAACCCCAACAGCTTGAACAACTCTATCTAAAACCTGCCCATGAACCGCCCATCCCGATCACTAACAATGGTCTTCGACACTCCCCAGTACTTAACCATGTTCTTCAGGAACAATCAAGCTGCCTCCTCGGTTAGGCACTCCTTGGTTGCTGGAATGAAAATTCCATACTTGGAAAACTTGTCCACCACTACCATGATGCTTCCAAACCCCTCTGTCTTGGGTGGACCGACTATAAAGTCCAGAGAAACACTCTCCCATGGTCGCTCTGGCACTGGCAATGGCTCCAAGAGACCATCTGGTTTCTTGAGCTCCACCTTGTCCTGTTGGCACACAAGACAAGTCTTTACGTAGGCCTCCACGTTGTCCCTCATGTGCGGCCAGTAGTATCGATCCTCGATTAGTGCCAAGGTGCGGCTCACTCCAGGGTGTCCAGCCCACCTTGAATCATGACATTCTTGCAAAACTTCCTTATAGAGCTTCCCATGCTGCGGCACAAATAGTCTACTGCCCCTGGTGTACAACAAACCATCCTGTAACCAAAACTACCTAGTCTTACCTTGCTGCGCATACTCCATCAAAGCCTTGGCTATAGGATCATTCCCAGTGTAAGATCGGACCAGACTGAGGGTTGTGGGTGCACATGCTAGCCTCGGGCATGTGCTGGTGCCACTTTTTTTTACCCGAGGCACCATCGGCTGATCATCATCGGAGAACCTGACTGGCGGTATTGGGGTTTCAGCAATTGGGGGGCGGTGGGGGTGTGCGCACAAGATGTGCAATGGGTGCTGGTACTTGGCCCTTATATTGGCCCCCTATCCCTCATCAAACGTTAAGAACTCACACCCCCTTAAAGAGCATTTGAGATTTTATAGGTTTGCTGCTAGTAGCCATTAAAGTGTCTGAAATGGGGACACTTTTTTCAAATGGTCACAAAATCCTGTACACTTTGAGTTTTTAGCAAAATTTTTTTGTGCATGCCAAAAAAAATACAAGGATCATGTCTACCAAGTTTGGGGCCAAAACTCCTTCTGAAAAAATTTTTAAAAAATCCTGAACCGTAAAAAGTTTGGAAAATCATGAAAAATACAAAATGAGTTGTCTTGCCATGAAACTTCACATGAAGGCTTAAGAGACCATTGTATGAGTTTACAAGCTATAAAAATGGCATTGGCATGGTAGAAATATGAAGATGTGCCTAAACCCACCTACCACCCTCCACAGCTTGCGCATCCTGCCTCTCTGGCCAGCGTAATGCCTGCCCGCCCGCCCATTTCGTTGGTTGGCTTAGGCATACGGAGTTCATTCCCAAACTAAGATTGGACCAGATCGAGGGTTGCGGCCGCATGATCGGTAGCACACAGGGGGGACCTGGCCGATCCCCGACTTGGGCATCTTGCCCCTCTGGCCGATTGAGCGCCCGTACGCTCGTTTCATGGGTTGACTTAGGCATACGGAGTTCATTCCCAGTCTAAGCATACGGAGTTCATTCCCAAAGTAAGATCAGACCAGACTGAGTGTTACGGGTGCACATGTTGGGCTTGGGCATGTGCTAGCGTCGCTTTTTTTTTTCGCTCGGGGCACCATCGTCGGAGCATAGTCGGAGAACCTAATCGATGGCATTAGGGTTCCGACGATTGGGGGGCGGTGGGTGTGCGCACATGATGTGCGATGGGTGCTGGTACTTGGCCCTTATATTGGCCCCCTATCCCTCATCAAACCTCGAGAACTCACACCCCCTTAAAGAGCATTTTAGATTTTACAGGTTTGCTGCCAGTAGCCATTAAAGTGTCTGAAATAGGGACACTTTTTTCAAATGGTCACAAAATCTTGTACACTTCGAGTTTTTAGCTGAATTTATTTGTGCATGCCACAAAAAATACAAGGATCATGTCTACCAAGTTTGATGCCAAAACTCCTTCTGAAAAAATTTAAAAAAAATCCCAAACCGTAAAAAGTTTCAAAAATCATGAAAAATAGAAAACGAGTCGTCTTACCATGAAACTTCACATGAAGGCTTAAGGGACCATTGTATGAATTTACAAGCCATATAAATGGCATCGGCAAGGTATAAATATGAAGATGTGGCTAAACCAACCTACCACCCTATCGATCCACAGCTTACGCATCCCGCCTCTCTGGCCGGTTTAGTGACTACCCGCCCGCTCGTTTCGTCAATTGGCTTAGGCATACGGAGTTCATTCCCTGTCTAAGATCAGATTAGACCGAGGGTTACGGTAGCAGGATCGACAGCACCCAGGGGGAACCCGACCGATCCCCGACTTATGCATCCTGCCCCTTCGGTCGGCTGAGCGCCCGTACGCTCGTTTCGTGGGTTGACTTAGGCATACGGAGTTCATTCCCAGTCTAAGCATACGGAGTTCATTCCCAGTGTAAGATCGAACCAGACTGAGGGTTGCGAGTGCACATGCTGGGCTCGGGCATGTGCTGGTGCCGCATTTTTTTTCGCCCGGGGCACCATTGCCGTAGCATCATTGGAAAACCTGACCGACGACATTGGGGTTCCGACGATTGGGGGGTGTGCGCACATGATGTGCGATGGGTGCTAGTACTTGGCCCCTATATTGGCCTCCTATCCCTCATCAAACCTCGAGAACTCACACCCCCTTAAAGAGCATTTGAGATTTTACAGGTTTGCTGCCAGTAGCCATTAAAGTGTCTGAAATGGGGACACTTTTTTCAAATGGTCACAAAATCTTTACACTTCGAGTTTTTAGCTAAATTTTTTTATGCATGCCAATAAAAATACAAGGATCATTTCTACCAAGTTTGGGGCCAAAACCCCTTCTGAAAAAATTTTTAAAAAATCCCAAACCGTAAAAAGTTTCAAAATTTGTGAAAAATAGAAAACGAGTCGTCTTGCCATGAAACTTCACATGAAGGCTTAAGGGACCATTGTATGAATTTACAAGCCATAAAATGGCATTGGCACAGTAGAAATATGAAGATGTGCCTAAACCCACCTACCACCCTATTGATCCACGGCTTGCGCATCCCGTCTCTCTGGCCGGCGTAGGGCCCGCCCGCCCGCTCGTTTCGTCGGTTGGCTTAGGCATACGGAGTTCATTCCCAGTCTAAGATCGGACTGGACCGAAGGGTACGATACCAAGATCGGTAGCACGCAGGTGGGGACCCGGCCAATCCTTGGCTTGTGCATCCTGCCCCTCTGGCCGGCTGAGCGCCCACACGCTCATTTCGCGGGTTGATTTAGGCATACAGAGTTTATTCCCAGTCTAAGCATACGAAATTCATTCCCAGTGTAAGATCGGAGCAGACCGCGGGTTGTGGGTGCACATGCTAGGCTTGAGCATTTGCTGGTGCCGTATTTTTTTTCGCCCGGGGCACCATTGCCGGAGCATCACCGGAGAACCTGACCGACGGCATTGGGTTCCGACGATTGGGGGGGCGGGGGGGTGTGCGCACATGATGTGCGATGGGTGCTGGTACTTGGCCCTTATATTGGCCCCCTGTCCCTCATCAAACCTCTAGAACTCACACCCACTTAAAGAGCATTTGAGATTTTACAGGTTTGCTGCCAGTAGCCATTAAAGTGTCTGAAATGGGGACACTTCTTTCAAATGGTCACAAAATCCTGTACACTTCGAGTTTTTAGCTAAATTTTTTTGTGCATGCCAACAAAAATACAAGGATCACGTCTACCAAGTTCGGAGCCAAAACTCCTTCTGAAAAAATTTTAAAAAAATCCCGAACCGTAAAAATTTTTGAAAATCATGAAGAATAGAAAACAAGTTGTCTTGCCATGAAACTTCACATGAAGGCTTAAGGGACCATTGTATGAATTTACAAGCCATTAAAATGGTATTTTCATGGCAGAAAAATGAAGATTAGTCTAAACCCACCGACCACCCTATTGAGCCATGGCTTGTGCATCTCGCCTCTCTAGCCGACGTAGTGCCCGCCTGCCCGCTCGTTTCATCGGTTGGCTTAAGGATACGGAGTTCATTCCCAGTCTAAGCATACGGAGTTCATTCCCAGTGTAAGGTCAGACCAGACCGAGTGTTGCGGGTGCACATGCTAGGCTTGGGCATGTGCTGGCGTCGCATTTTTTTTCGCCCGAGGCACCATCGTCGGAGCATAGTTGGAGAACCTAATCGGTGGCATTAAGGTTTCGACGATTGGGGGGCGGGGGGTGTGCGCACATGATGTGCGATGGGTGCTGGTACTTGGCCCTTATATTGGCCCCCTATCCCTCATCAAACCTCGAGAACTCACACCCCCTTAAAGAGCATTTGAGATTTTACAGGTTTGCTACCAGTAGCCATTAAAGTGTCTGAAATGGGGACACTTTTTTCAAATGGTCACAAAATCTTGTACACTTCGAGTTTTTAGCTGAATTTGTTTGTGCATGCCACAAAAAATACAAGGATCATGTCTACCAAGTTTGATGCCAAAACTCCTTCTGAAAAAATTTAAAAAAAATCCCAAACCGAAAAAAGTTTCAAAAATCATGAAAAATAGAAAACAAGTCGTCTTGCCATGAAACTTCACATGAAGGCTTAAGGGACCATTGTATGAATTTACAAGCCATAAAAATGGCATTGGCAAGGTATAAATATGAAGATGTGGCTAAACCCACCTACCACCCTATCGATCCACAGCTTACGCATCCCGCCTCTCTGGCCGGCTTAGTGCCTACCCGTCCGCTCGTTTCGTCAATTGGCTTAGGCATACGGAGTTCATTCCCTGTCTAAGATCAGATCGGACTGAGGGTTATGGCAGCAGGATCGACAGCACCCAGGGGGAACCCGACCGATCCCCGACTTGTGCATCCTGCCCCTTCGGTCGGCTGAACGCCCGTACGCTCGTTTCGTGGGTTGACTTAGGCATACGGAGTTCATTCCCAGTCTAAGCATACGGAGTTCATTCCCAGTGTAAGATTGGACCAGACTGAGGGTTACGAGTGCACATGCTGGGCTCGGGCATGTGCTGGTGCCGTATTTTTTTTCGCCCGGGGCACCATTGCCGTAGCATCATTGGAAAACCTGACTGACGACATTGGGGTTCCGACGATTGGGGGGTGTGCGCACATGATGTGCGATGGGTGCTAGTACTTGGCCCCTATATTGGCCCCCTATCCCTCATCAAACCTCGAGAACTCACACCCCCTTAAAGAGCATTTGAGATTTTACAGGTTTGCTGCCAGTAGCCATTAAAGTGTCTGAAATGGGGACACTTTTTTCAAATGGTCACAAAATCCTTACACTTCGAGTTTTTAGCTAAATTTTTTTATGCATACCAATAAAAATACAAGGATCATGTCTACCAAGTTTGGGGCCAAAACCCCTTCTGAAAAAATTTTAAAAAAATCCCAAACCGTAAAAAGTTTCAAAAATTGTGAAAAATAGAAAATGAGTCGTCTTGCCATGAAACTTCACATGAAGGCTTAAGGGACCATTGTATGAATTTACAAGCCATAAAATGGCATTGGCACAGTAGAAATATGAAGATGTGCCTAAACCCACCTACCACCCTATTGATCCACGGCTTGCGCATCCCGCCTCTCTGGCCGGCGTAGTGCCCACCTGCCCGGTCATTTCGTCGGTTGGTTTAGGCATATGGAGTTCATTCCCAGTCTAAGATCAGACTGGACCGAAGGTTGCGATAGCTAGATCAGTAGCATGCAGGGGGGGACCCGGCCAATCCTTGGCTTGTTCATCCTGCCCCTCTGGCCGACTGAGCGCCCACACGCTCATTTCGCGGGTTAATTTAGGCATACAGAGTTTATTCCCAGTCTAAGCATACGGTATTCATTCCCAGTGTAAGATCGGAGCAGATCGCGGGTTGTGGGTGCACATGCTAGGCTCGATCATTTGCTGGTGCCGCATATTTTTTTCGCCCGGGGCACCATTGTCGGAGCATCACCGGAGAACCTGACCGACGGCATTGGGGTTCCGACGATTGGGGGGGCAGGGGGGTGTGCGCACATGATGTGCGATGGGTGCTGGTACTTGGCCCTTATATTGGCCCCCTGTCCCTCATCAAACCTCTAGAACTCACACCCACTTAAAGAGCATTTGAGATTTTACAGGTTTGCTACCAGTAGCCATTAAAGTGTCTAAAATGGGGACACTTCTTTCAAATGGTCACAAAATCCTGTACACTTCGAGTTTTTAGCTAAATTGTTTTTTGCATGCCAACAAAAATACAAGGATCACGTCTACCAAGTTCGGAGCCAAAACTCCTTCTGAAAAAATTTTAAAAAAATCCCGAACCGTAAAAAGTTTCGAAAATCATGAAAAATAGAAAACAAGTCGTCTTGCCATGAAACTTCACATGAAGGCTTAAGGGACCATTGTATGAATTTACAAGCCATAAAAACGGCATTTTCATGGCAGAAAAATGAAGATTAGTCTAAACCCACCGACCACCCTATTGAGCCATGGCTTGCGCATCTCGCCTCTCTGGCCGGCGTAGTGCCCGCCTGTCCGCTCGTTTCATCGGTTGGCTTAGGCATACAGAGTTTATTCCCAGTCTAAGATCAGACCAGGATGAGAGTTGTGGTAGCTGGATCGGCAATACGTAGGAGGGACCCGATCAATCCCCGGCTTGTGCATCCTACCCTTCTGGCCGACTGAGCGCCCGCATGCTCGTTCCATGGGTTGACTTAGGCATATGGAGTTCATTCCCAGTCTAAGCATACGGAGTTCATTCCTAGTGTAAGATCAGACCAGACCAAGGGTTACGGGTGCACTTGCTGGGCTCGGGCATGTGCTGGTGCCACATTTTTTTGCCCGTGGCACCATCGTCGGAGCATTGTCGGAGAACCTGACCGACGATATTGGGATTTCGGCGATTGGGGGGGTGGGGGTTTGTGCACAAATGATGTGCGATGGGTGCTGGTACTTGGCCCTTATATTGGTCCCCTATCCCTCATCAAACCTCAAGAACTCACACCCCCTTAAAGAGCATTTGAGATTTTATAGGTTTGCTGCCAATAGCCATTAAATTGTCTAAAATGGGGACACTTTTTTCAAATGGTCACAAAATCCTGTACACTTCGAGTTTTAAGCTAAATTTTTTTGTGCATGCCAACAAAAATACAAGGATCACGTCTAACAAGTTTGGGGCCAAAACTCCTTCTGAAAAAATTTTAAAAAAATCCCGAACCATAAAAAGTTTCAAAAATCATGAAAAATAGAAAACGAGTCGTCTTGCCATGAAACTTCACATGAAGGCTTAAGGGACCATTGTATGAATTTACAAGCCATAAAAATGGCATTGGCACGGCAAAAATATGAAGATGTGCCTAAACCCACCTACCACCCTATCGATCCACGGCTTGCGCATCTCGCCTCTCTGGCCGACATAGAGCCCGTCCGTCCGCTTGTTTCATCGGTTGGCTTAGGCATACGGAATTCATTCGCAGTCTAAGATCGGACCAGATCGAGGTTTGTACAGCAGGATTGGCAGCACATAGGGGGGACCCGATCGATTCCCAGCTTATTCATCGTGTCCCTCTGGCTGGCTAAGTGCCCGCACGCTCATTTTGTGGGTTGACTTAGGCATACGGAGTTCATTCCCAGTCTAAGCATATGGAGTTCCACCCCAGTGTAAGATCGGATCGGACCGAGGGTTGTGGGTATACATGCTGGGCTCGAGCATGTGCTGGTGTCGCATTTTTTTTCGCCTGGGGCACCATCACCGGAGAACCTGACCGGTGACATTAGGGTTTCGACGATTAGGGGGGCGGAGGGGTGTGCGCACATGATGTGTGATGGGTGCTGGTACTTAGCCCTTATATTGGCCCCTTATCCCTCATCAAACCTCAAGAACTCACACCCCCTTAAAAAGCATTTGAGATTTTACAGGTTTACTGCCAGTAGCCATTCAAGTGTCTGAAATGGGGACACTTTTTTCAAATGGTCACAAAATCCTGTACACTTCGAGTTTTTAGCTGAATGTTTTTGTGCATGCCACCAAAAATACAAGTATCACCTCTACCAAGTTTGGGGCCAAAACTCCTTCTGAAAAAATTTTAAACAAATCCCAAACTGTAAAAAGTTTCAAAAATCGTGAAAAATAGAAAACAAGTCGTCTTGCCATGAAACTTCACATGAAGGCTTAAGGGTCCATTGTATGAATTTACAAGCTACAAAAATGGCATTGGTGTGGTAGGAATATGAAGATGTGCCTAAACCCACCTACCACCCTATCGATCCACAGCTTGCGCATCCCGCCTCTCAGGCCAGCATAGTGCCCGCCCGCCCACTTGTTTCGTCGGTTGGCTTAGGTATACGAAGTTCATTCCCAATCTAAGATCAAATTGAACTGAGGGTTGCAGTAGCAGGATCGGTAGCACACAGGGGGGGACCCGACCGATCCCCTGCTTGCCCATCCTGCCCTTCTGGCTGGCTGAGCACCCACACGCTTGTTTCATGGGTTAACTCAAGCATACGAGTTCATTCCCAGTCTAAGCATACGGAGTTCATTCCCAGTGTAAGATCAGACCGAATCAAGGGTTGCTGGTGCACATGCTGGGCTCAGGAATTTGCTGGTGCCACATTTTTTTTTCGCCTGGGGCACCATCGTCAGAGCATCGCCAGAGAACCTGACCGACGGCATTGGGGTTCCCATGATTAGGGGGCGGGGGGTGCACAAATTATGTGCGATGGGTGCTGCTACTTGGCCCTTATATTGGCCCTGTATCCCTCATCAAACCTCAAGAACTCACACCCCCTTAAAGAGGATTTGAGATTTTACAGGTTTGCTGCCAGTAGCCATTAAAGTGTCTGAAATGGTGACACTTTTTTCAAATGGTCACAAAATGCTGTACACTTCACGTTTTTAGCTGAATTTTTTTGTGCATGCCAAAAAAAATACAAGGATCACGTCTAGCAAGTTTGGGGCAAAAAACCCTTCTGAAAGAATTTTAAAAAAATCCCGAACCATAAAAGGTTTCAAAAATTATGAAAAATAGAAAATAAGTCGTCTTGCCATGAAACTTCACATGAAGGGTTAAGGGACCATTGTATGAATTTACAAGCCATAAAAATGGCATTGGCATGGCAGAAATATGAAGATGTGCCTAAACCCACCTACCACCCTATCGATCCACGGCTTGCGCATCCCGCCTCTCTGGCCGACGTAGTGCCTGCCCGCCCGCTCGTTTTGTCAGTTGGCTTAGGCATACAGAGTTCATTCCCAGTCTAAGATCGGATCGGATCGAGGGTTGTGGCAGCAGGATCGGCAGCACGTAGGGGGGACCTGACATATCCCCGACTTGCGCATCCTGCCCCTCTGGTCGGTTGAGCGCCCGCATGCTCGTTTCATGGGTTGACTTAGGCATACGTAGTTCATTCCCAGTCTAAGCATACAGAGTTCATTCCCAGTGTAAGATCAGACTGGATCGAGGGTTACGGGTGCACATGCTGGGGACACTTTTTTCAAATGGTCACAAAATCCTGTACACTTCAAGTTTTTAGCTGAATTTTTATTTGCATGCCAACAAAAATACAAGGATCACGTCTACCAAGTTTGGGGCAAAAACTCCTTTCGATTCACGGCTTGCGCATCCCGCCTCTCTGGTCGACGTAGTGCCCACCAGCCTACTCGTTTGCTCAATTGGCTTAGGCATACGGAGTTCATTCCAGTCTAAGATTAGACCAGATCGACGGTTGTGTTAGTAGGATCGACAACACGCAGGGGGGAACCCGGTCGATCCCTGGCTTACGCATCCTATCCCTCTGGCCGGCTGAGCGCCCGCATGCTCATTTCGCGGGTTCACTTAGGCATATGGAGTTCATTCCCAGTCTAAGCATACGGAATTTATTCCCAGTGTAGGATTGGACCAGACCGAGGGTTGCAAGTGCACATGCTGGGCTCGAGCATGTGCTGGTGTCGCAATTTTTTTTCGCCCGGGGCACCATCGCCGGAGCATCACCGGAGAACCTAACCGGCGGCCTTGGGGTTCCGACGATTGGGGAGCACGTGCGCACATGATGTCCGATGGGTACAGGTACTTGGCCCTTATATTGGCCCCTTATCCCTCATCAAACCTCGAGAACTCACACCCCCCTAAAGAGCATTTCAGATTTTACAGGTTTGCTACAAGTAGCCATTAAAGTGTCTGAAATGGGGACACTTTTTTCAAATGGTCACAAAATCTTGTATACTTCGAGTTTTTAGCTGAATTTTTTTGTGCATGCCAAAAAAAATACAAGGATCACGTCTACCAAGTGTGGAGCCAAAACTCCTTCTGAAAAAATTTTAAAAAAATCTCAAACCGTAAAAAGTTTTAAAAATTATGAAAAATAGAAAACGAGTCGTCTTGCCATGAAATTTCACGTGAAGGCTTAAGGGACCATTGTATGAATTTACAAGCCATAAAAATGGCATTGGAATGGCAGAAATATGAAGATGTAACTAAACCCACCTACCACCCTATCGATCCACGGCTTACGCATCCCGCCTCTCTGACCGGCGTAGTGCCCGCCCGTCCGTTCATTTCGTCAGTCGGCTTAGGCAAATGGAGTTCATTCCTAGTCGAAGATTGGGCTGGACCAAGGGTTGCAGCAGCAGGATCGGTGGCATCCAGGGGGGACACGATCGATTCTCGGCTTGCGCATCCTGCCCCTCTGGTCGGTTGAGCGCCCGCACGCTCGTTTCGTGGGTTGACTTAGGCATACGGAGTTCATTCCCGATCTAAGCATACGAGGTTCATTCACAGTGTAAGATCAAACCAGATCAAGGGTTTCGAGTGCACATGCTGGGCTCGGGCATGTGCTGGTGCCGCATTTTTTTTCGCTCAGGGCACCATCGCCGGAGCAACGTCGGAGAACCTAACCGACGGCATTAGGGTTTCGGTGATTGGGGGGCGGGGGGGTGTGCGCACATGATTTGTGATGGGTACTGGTACTTGGCCCTTATATTGGCCCCCTATCCCTCATCAAACCTCGAGAACTCACACCCTATTAAAGAGCATTTGAGATTTTACAGGTTTGCTGCCAGTAGCCATTAAAGTGTCTAAAATGGGGACACTTTTTTCAAATAGTCACAAAATGCTGTACACTTCGAGTTTTTAGCTGAATGTTTTTGTGCATGCCAACAAAAATTCAAGGATCACGTCTACAAGTTTGGGGCCAAAACTCCTTCTGAAAAAATTTAAAAAAAATCTCGAACTGTAAAAAGTTTCAAAAATTGTGAAAAGTAGAAAACGAGTCGTCTTGCCATGAAACTTCACATGAAGGCTTAAGGGACCGTTGTATGAATTTTGCAAGCCATAAAAATGGCATTGGCATGGTAGAAATATGAAGATATGCCTAAACCCACCTACCACCCTATCGATCCATGGCTTGTGCATCCTGCCTTTTTGTCCGGCGCAGTACCCGCCCGTCCGCTTGTTTCATCGGTTGGCTAAGGCATACGAAGTTCATTCCTAGTCTAAGATCAAACTGGACTGAGGGTTGTGGCAGCAAGATTGGCAGCACGTAGGGGGGAACCGACGGATCCCCGGCTTGCGCATCCTGCACCTTTGGCCGACTGAGCGCCCGCACGCTCGTTTCGTGGGTTGACTTAGGCATACGGAGTTCATTCCCAGTCTAAGCATACAGAGTTCATTCCTAGTGTAAGATCGGACCAGACTGAGGGTTGCGGGTGCACATGCTGGGCTCGGGCATGTGCTGGTGCTGTATTTTTTTTTTGCTTGGGGTACCATCGCCGGAGCATCGCCGGAGAACCTGACTGGCGGTATTGGGGTTTCGATGATTGGAGGGGCAGGGGGTGTGCGCACATGATGTACGATGGGTGCTGGTACTTGGCCCTTATATTAGCCCCCTATCCCTCATCAAACCTCGAGAACTCAGACCCCCTTAAAGAGCATTTGAGATTTTACAGGTTTGCTGCCAGTAGCCATTAAAGTGTCTGAAATGGGGACACTTTTTTCAAATGGTCACAAAATCCTGTACACTTCGAGTTTTTAGCTGAATTTTTTTGTACATGCCAACAAAAATACAAGGATCATGTCTACCAAGTTTGGGGCCAAAACTCTTTCTGAAAAAATTTAAAAAAAATCCCGAACCATAAAAAGTTTCGAAAATCATGAAAAATAGAAAACGAGTCGTCTTGCCATGAAACTTCACATGAAGGCTTAAGGGACCATTGTAAGAATTTACAAGTAATAAAAATGGCATTGGCATGGCAGAAATATGAAGATGTGCCTAAACCCACCTACCACCCTATCGATCCACGGCTTGTGCATCCCGCCTCTCTGGTCGGCATAGTGCCCGCCCGCCCGCTCGTTTCATTGGTTGGCTTAGGCATACGGAGTTCATTCCTAGTCTAAGATTGGATTAGACAGAGGGTTGCAGCAGCAGGATTGGCAGCACGTAGGGGGGGACACGGTCGATCCCTGGCTTGTGCATCCTGCCCCTCTGGCTGGTTGAGCACCCGCACGTTCATTTCGTGGGTTAACTTAGGCATACGGAGTTCATTCCCAGTCTAAGCATATGGAGTTCATTCCCGGTGTAAGGTCGGACCGGACCGAAGGTTGTGGGTGCACATGCTAAGCTCGGGCATGTGCTAGGGTCGCATTATTTTTTCGCCCGGGGCACCATCGTTGGAGCATCGTCGAAGAACCTGATCGACGGCATTATGGTTCCTGCGATTGGGGGGACGGGGGGGTGTGCGCACATGATGTGCGATGGGTGCTGGTAGTTGGCCCTTTTATTGGTGCCCTATCTCTCATCAATTCTCGAGAACTCACACCCCCTTAAAGAGCATTTGAGATTTTACAGGTTTGCTGCCAGTAACCATTAAAGTGTCTGAAATGGGGACACTTTTTTCAAATGGTCACAAAATCCTGTACACTTCGAGTTTTTAGCTGAATTTTTTTTGGACATGCCAACAAAAATACAAGGATCATGTCTACTAAGTTTGGGGCCAAAACTCTTTCTGAAAAAATTTTAAAAAAATCTCGAACCATAAAAAGTTTCGAAAATCATGAAAAATAGAAAACCAGTCGTCTTGCCATGAAACTTCACACGAAGGCTTAAGGGACCATTGTATGAATTTACAAGCCATAAAAATGGCATTGGCAGGGCAGAAATATGAAGATGTGCTTAAACCAACCTACCACCCTATCGATCCACAGCTTGCGCATCCCGCCTCTCTGGCTGGCATAGTGCCCGCCCGCCCGCTCGTTTGGTCGGATGGCTTAGGCATACGGAGTTCATTCCAGACTAATATTTGACAGGACTGAGGGTTGTCGCAGCAGGATCAGTAGCATGCAGGGGGGGACCTGACCGATCA
Source organism: Durio zibethinus (assembly GCF_047325235.1). Taxonomy (NCBI): domain Eukaryota; kingdom Viridiplantae; phylum Streptophyta; class Magnoliopsida; order Malvales; family Malvaceae; genus Durio; species Durio zibethinus. The sequence continues at coordinate 18,758,152 of NC_143169.1, forward strand.
TCGGCTTGTGCATCCTACCCCTCTGGCCGGTTGAGCGCCCGCATGCTCGTTCCGTGGGTTGACTTAGGTATACGGACTTCATTCCCAGTCTAAGCATATGAAGTTCATTCCCAGTTTAAGATCGGACCGGATTGAGGGTTAAGGGTGCACATGCTGGGCTCGGTCATTTGCTGGTGTCGCATTTTTTTTCGCCTAGGGCACCATCGCCGAAGCATCATCGAAGAACCTGATCGACAGAATTGGTGTTCCTACGATTGGGGGGCGGGGGGGTGTGCGCACATGATGTGCAATGGGTGCTGGTACTTGGCCCTTATATAGGCCCCCTATCCCTCATCAAAACTTGAGAACTCACACCCCTTTCAAAAGCATTTCAGATTTTACAGGTTTGCTGCCAGTAGCCATTAAAGTGTGTGAAATGGGGACACTTTTTTCAAATGGTCACAAAATCCTGTACACTTTGAGTCTTTAGCTGAATTTTTTTGTGCGTGCCAAAAAAAATACAAGGATCACGTCTACCAAGTTTGGGGCTAAAACTCCTTCTGAAAAGATTTTAAAAAAATCCTGAAACTTCACATGAAGGCTTAAGGGACCATTGTATGAATTTTCAAGCCATAAAAATGGCACTGGCATGGCAGAAATATGAAGATGTGCCTAAACCCACCTACCACCCTATCGATCCATGGCTTGTGCATCCCATCGCTCTGGCCGGTGTAGTGCCCGCCCGTCCGCTCGTTTCGTCGGTTGGCTTAGGCATACGGAGTTCATTCCCAGTCTAAGATTGGACCGCACTGAGGGTTATGGTAGTAGGATCGGTAGCACGTAGGGGGGCACCCGGCCAATCCCCAGCTTGCGCATCTTGTCCCTCTGGCCGGTTGAGTGCCCACATGCTCGTTTCGTAGGTTGACTTAGGCATACAGAGTTCATTCCCAATCTAAGCATATGGAGTTCATTCCCAGTGTAAGATTAGACCAGACCGAGGGTTACAGGTGCACATGCTGGGCTCAGGGATGTGATGGTGCCACATTTTTTTTTCGCTCGGGGCACCATCGCCGGAGCATCACCGGAGAACCTGACCGACGGCATTGGGGTTCCAACGATTGGGGGGGCGGGGGGCTGTGTGCACATGATGTGCGATGGATGCTGGTACGTGGCCCTTATATTGGCCCCCTATTCCTCATCAAACCTTGAGAACTCCCACCCCCTTAAAGAGCATTTGACATTTTACAGGTTTGCTTCGAGTAGCCATCAAAGTGTCTGACATGGGGACACTTTTTTCAAATGGTCCCAAAATCCTGTACATTTCGAGTTTTTAGCTGAATTTTTTTGTGCATGGCAACAAAAATACAAGGATCACGTCTGCCAAGTAAGGGGCCAAAACTGTTTCTGAAAAAATTTTAAAAAAATACCGAACCGTAAAAAGTTTCAAAAATCATGAAAAATAGAAAATGAGTCGTCTTGCCATGAAACTTCACATGAAGGCTTAAGGGACCACTGTATGAATTTACAAGCTGTCAAAATGGCATTGGCATGGCAGAAATATGAAGATGTGGCTAAACCCACCTACCACCCTATCGATCCACGGCTTGCGCATCTCGCCTCTCTGGCTGACGTAGTGCCTGCCCGTTGATTGTTTCATCAGTTGGCTTAGGCATACGGAGTTCATTCCCAGTCTAAGATTGGACCAGACCGAGGGTTATGGCAGCAGGATCGGTAGCACGCAGGGGGGGACCCAGTCGATCCCCATCTTGCACATCCTGCCCCTCTGGTCGGCTGAGCACCCGTACGATCGTTTTGCGGATTGACTTAGGCATACAGAGTTCATTCCCAATCTAAGCATACGGAGTTCATTCCCAGTGTTAGATCGGATCGGATCGAGGGTTACGGGTGCACATGCTAGGCTCAGGCATGTGCTGTGTCGCATTTTTTTTCGCTCGGGGCACCATCGCGGTAGAATCACCGGAGAACCTGACCGGTGGCATTGGGGTTCCAGTGATTGAGGGGGCGGGGGGTGTGCGCACATGATGTGCGATTGGTGCTGGTACTTGGCCTTTATATTGGCCCCCTATCCCTCATCAAACCTTGAGAACTCTCACCCCCTTAAAGAGCATTTGAGATTTTACAGGTTTGCTGCCAGTAGCCATTAAAGTGTCTGAAATGGGGACACTTTTTTCAAATGGTCACAAAATCCTGTACACTATGAGTTTTTAGCTGAATTTCTTTGTGCATGCCAACAAAAATACAAGGACCATGTTTACCAAGTTTGGGGCCAAAACGTCTTCTGAACCGTAAAAAGTTTTGAAAATCGTGAAAAATAAAAAACTAGTCGTCTTGCCATGAAACTTCACATGAAGGCTTAAGGGACCATTGTATGAATTTACAAGCCATAAAAATGGCATTAGAATGGCAGAAATATGAAGAAGTGCCTAAACCCACCTACCACCCTATTGATCCACGACCTGCGCATCCCGCCTCTCTGGCCGACGTAGTGCTCGCCCGCCCGCTCGTTTCGTCGGTTGGCTTAGGCATACGAAGTTCATTCCCAGTCTAAGATAAGACCAGATCGAGGGTTGTGGCAGTAGGATTGGTAGCATGAAGGGTGGGACTCGACTGATCCCCGGCTTGTGCATGCTGCCCCTCTGGTCGGCTAAGCGCCCGTACGCTCGTTTCATGGATTGACTAAGGCATACAGAGTTCATTCCCAGTCCAAGCATACGGAGTTCATTCCCAATGTAAGATCAGACCAGACCGAGGGTTGCGGGTGCACATGCTGGGCTTGGGCATGTGCCGGTGCCACATTTTTTTTTCGCCCAGGGCACCATCACCGGAGCATTGCCGGAGAACCTAACCGACGGTATTAGGGTTCTGACGATTGGGGGGCGGGGGGGTGTGCGCACATGATGTGCTATGGGTGCTGGTACTTGGCCCTTATATTGGCCCCCTATCCCTCATCAAAGCTTTAGAACTCACACCCCCTTAAAGAGCATTTGAGATTTTACAGGTTTGCTGCCAGTAGCCATTAAAGTGTCTTAAATGAGGACATTTTTTTCAAATGGTCACAAAATCCTGTACACATCAAGTTTTTAGCTGAATGTTTTTGTGAAAGCCAACAAAAATAGAAGGATCACGTCTACAAAGTTTGGGGTAAAAACTCCTTTTGAAAAAATTTTAAAAAAATCCCAAACCATAAAAAGTTTCGAAAATCATGAAAAAGAGAAAACAAGTCATCTTGCCATGAAACTTCACATGAAGGCTTAAGGGACCATTGTATGAATTTACAAGCCATAAAAATGGCATTGGCATGACAGAAATATGAAGATGTGCCTAAACCACCTATCACCCTATCGATCCACGGCTTGCGCATCCCGCCTCTCTGGCCAGCGTAGTGCCCACCCGCCCGCTTGTTTCATTGGTTGGCTTAGGCATACGGAGTTCATTCCCAGTCTAAGATTGGAACAGACCAAGGGTTACGGCAGGAGGATCGGTAGCACGTAGGGGGGGACCCGATCAATCCTCGACTTTTGCATCCTGCCCCTCTAGCCGACCGAGCGCCTGTATGCTCATTTCGTGGGTTGACTTAGGCATATGGAGTTCGTTCCCAGTCTAAGCATACGGAGTTCATTCCCAGTGTAAGATAGGACCCGACCGAGGGTTACGGGTGCACATGCTGGGCTCTGGCATGTTCTGGTGCCACATTTATTTTTCGCCCGGGGCACCATCATCGGAGAACCTGACCGATGGCATTAGGGTTCCGGCGATTGGGGGGGTGGGGGGTGTGCGCACTTGATGTGCAATGGGTGCTGGTACTTGGCCCCTATATTGGCCCCCTATCCCTCATCAAACTTCAAAAACTCACACCCCCTTAAAGAGCATTTGAGATTTTACAGGTTTACTACCAGTAGCCATTAAAGTGTCTGAAATGAGGACACATTTTTCAAATGGTCACAAAATCCTATACACTTCGAGTTTTTAGCTGAATTGTTTTGTGCCTGCCAACAAAAATACAAGGATCACGTCTACCAAGTGTGGGGCCAAAAATCCTTTTGAAAAAATTTTTAAAAAATCCTGAACCGTAAAAAGTTTTAAAAATCATGAAAAATAGAAAACAAGTCGTCTTGCCATAAAACTTCACATGAAGGCTTAAGGGACCATTTTATGAATTTACAAAGCCATAAAAATCGCATTGGTACAACAAAAATATGAAGATGTGCCTAAAGCCACCTACCACCCTATCAATCCATGACTTGCGCATCCCGCCTCTCTGGCCAGCGTAGTGCCCGCCCGCTCGCTTGTTTCGTCGGTTGGCTTAGGCATACGGAGTTCATTCCCAGTCTAAGATCAGACCGAACCGAGGGTTATGGCAGCAGGATCGGCAGCACGCAAGGGGGGACCCGACCGATCCCTAGCTTGCGCATCCTGGCCCTCTAGCCGGCTGAGCACCTGCACGTTCGTTTCGTGGGTTGACTTAGGCATACGGAGTTCATTCCCAGTCTAAGCATATGGAGTTCATTCCTAGTGTAATATCAGACCGGACCGAGTATTGCGAGTGCACATGCTGGGCTCGGGCATGTGCTGGTGCCGCATTTTTTTTCGCCCGAGGCACCATCACCGAAGAACTTGACCGACGGCATTGGGGTTCCGGTGATTGGGGGGCGGGGGGTGTGCGCCCATCATGTGTGATGGGTGCTGGTACTTGGCCCTTATATTGGTCCCCTATCCCTCCTCAAACCTCGAGAACTCACACCCCCTTAAAAAGCATTTGAGAGTTTACAGGTTTGCTGCCAGTAGCCATTAAAGTGTCTGAAATAGGGACACTTTTTTTAAATGGTCACAAAATCTTGTACACATCGATTTTTTAGCTGTATTTTTTTGTGCATGCCAACAAAAATACAAGGATCACGTCTACCAAGTTTGGGGCCAAAACTCCTTCTGAAAAAATTTTAAAAAACTCCCGAACAGTAAAAAGTTTTAAAAATCATGAAAAATAGAAAACGAGTCGTCTTGCCATGAAACTTCACATGAAGGCTTAAGGGACCATTGTATGAATTTACAAGCCATAAAAATGGCATTGGCATGGCAGAAATATGAAGATGTGCCTAAACCCACCTACCACCCTATCGATCCACGGCTTGCGCAACCCGCCTCTCTGGCCAATGTAGTGCCCGCATGCCCGCTCGTTTCGTCAGTCGCCTTAGGCATACGGAGTTCATTCCCAGTCTAAGATCGGACCGGACGAAGGGTTGCCACAGCAGGATCGGTAGCACGCAGGGGGGGACCCGACCGATCCCCGGCTTGTGCATCCTACCCCACGCTCGTTTCGTGGCTTGACTTAGGCGTACGGAGTTCATTCCTAGTCTAAGCATAATGAGTTCATTCCCAGGGTAAGATCGGACCGGACTAAGGGTTACGGGTGCACATACTATGCTCGGGCATGTATTGGTACCACATTTTTTTTCGCCCGGGGCACCATTACCGGAGAACTTGATCGACGGCATTGGGGTTCTGATGATTGGGGGGGCGGGGGGTGTGCGCACATGATGTGCGATGGGTGCTGGTACTTGGCCCTTATATTGGCCCCTTATCCCTCATCAAACCTCAAGAACTCACACCCCCTTAAAGAGCATTTGAGATTTTACAGGTTTACTGCCAGTAGCCATTAAAGTGTCTGAAATGGGGACACTTTTTTCAAATGGTCACAAAATCTTGTACACTTCGAGTTTTTAGCTGAATTTTTTTGTACATGCCAAAAAAAATACAAGGATCACATCTACCAAGTTTAGGGCCAAAACTCCTTCTGAAAAAATTTAAAAAAATCCTGAACCGTAAAAATTTTTGAAAGTCGTGAAAAATAGAAAACGAGTCGTCTCGCCATGAAACTTCACATGAAGGCTTAAGGGACCATTGTATGAATTTACAAGCCATAAAAATGGCAATGGCATGGCAAAAATATGAATATGTGCCTAAACCCACCTACCATCCTATCGGTCCATGGCTTACGCATCCCGTCTCTCTGGCCAGCGTAGTGCCCGCCCGCCTGATCGTTTTGTCAGTTGGCTTAGGCATACGGAGTTCATTCCTAGTCTAAGATTGAACCATACCAAGGGTTACGGCGGCAGGATCGGCAGCACACAGGGGGCACCCGGTCGATCCCCAGCTTGCGCATCCTGCCCCTCTACCCGGCTGAGGGCCCACATGCTCGTTTCGTGGGTTGACTTAGGCATACGGAGTTCATTCCCAATCTAAGCATACGGAGTTCATTCCCAGTCTAAGATCGGACCGGACTGAGGATTCCAGGTGCACATGCTGGCCTCGGGCATGTGCTGGTGCCGTATTTTTTTTTGCCAGGGGCACCATCGTCGGAGCATCCTCGGAGAACCTGACCAACGACATTGGCGTTTCGACGATTGGGGGTGGGGGGGGCTGTGCACACATGATGTGCGATGGGTGCTAGTACTTGGCTCTTATATTGGCCCCTTATCCCTCATCAAACCTCGAGAGCTCACAACCCCTCAAAGAGCATTTGAGATTTTACAGGTTTGCTGCCAGTAGCCATTAAAATGTCTAAAATGGGGACAATTTTTTCAAATGGTCACAAAATCCTGCACACTTTGGGTTTTTAGCTGAATTTTTTTGTACATGCCAATAGAAATACAAGGATCACGTCTACCAAGTTTGGGGCCAGAACTCCTTTTGAAAAAATTTTAAAAAAATCCCGAAGTGTAAAACGATTCAAAAATTACGAAAAATAGAAAATGAGTCGTCTTGCCATGAAACTTCACATGAAGGCTTAAGGGACCATTGTATGAATTTACAAGCCATAAAAATGGCATTGGCATGGCAGAAATATGAGGATGTGCCTAAACCCACCTACCACCCTATCGATCCTTGGCTTGCGCATCCCGCCTCTCCAGTCGACGTTGTGCCCGCCCGTCCGCTCGTTTCGTCGGTTGGCTTAGGCATACAGAGTTCATTCCCAATCTATGATCGGATCAGACCGAGGGTTGTGGTAGTAGGATCGACAGCACGCTGGGGGGACCCGATCGATCCCTGACTTACGCATCTTGCCCCTCTAGCTAGCTGAGCGCCCGCACGCTCGTTTTGTGGTTTGACTTAGGCATACGAATCAGACCGAGGTTTGCAGGTGGACATGCTAGGCTCAGGCATGTGCTGGTGCCACATTTTTTTTGGCCCGGGGCACCATCCCCGGAGCATCGTCGGAGAACCTAACCGGCGGCATTGGGGTTCCGATGATTGGGGGGGAGGGGGTGTGCGCACATGATGTGCGATGGGTGCTGGTATTTGGCCCTTATATTGGCCCCCTATCCCTCATCAAACCTCAAGAACTCACACCCCCTTAAAAAGCATTTGAGATTTTACAGGTTTGCTGCCAGTAGCCATTGAAGTGTCTGAAGTGGAGACACTTTTTTCAAATGGTCACAAAATCCTGTACATATCTAGTTTTTAGCTAAATTTTTTTGTGCATGCCTACAAAAAGACAAGGACCACGTCTACCAAGGTTGTGGCCAAAACTCAATCTGAAAAAATTTTAAGAAAATCCCAAACCATAAAAAGTTTCAAAAATCATGAAAAATAAAAAACGAGTCGTCTTGCCATGAACTTCACATGAAAGCTTAAGGGACCATTCTATGAATTTACAAGCCATAAAAATGGAAATGGCACGGTAGAAATATGAAGATGTGCCTAAACCCACCTACCACCCTATCGATCCACGGCTTATGCATCCCGCCTCTCTGGCCGGCGTGGTGCCTGCCTATCCAATCGTTTTGTCAGTTGGCTTAGGCATACGAAGTTCATTCCCAGTCTAAGATCAAACCAAACTGAGGGTTACGGCAGCTGGATCGAAAGCACGTAGGGGGGCACCCGGTTGATCCCCAGCTTGCGCATCCTGCCCCTCTACCTGGCTGAGCGCCCACACGCTCATTTCGTAGGTTGACTTAGGCATACGGAGTTCTTTCCCAGTCTAAGCATATAGAGTTCATTCCCAGTGTAAGATCGGACTGGACCAAGGGTTGCGGGTGCACATGTTGGGCTCGGGCATGTGCTGGTGCCGCATTTTTTTTCACCTGGGGCACCATCTTCGAAGCATCATCGGAGAACTTGACTGACGGCATTAGGGTTCCGGTGATTGGGGGGGCAGGGCGGTGTGCACACATTATGTGAGATGGGTGCTGGTACTTGGCCCTTATATTGGCCCCCTATCATGCATCAAACCTCGAGAACTCACATCCCCTTAAAGAGCGTGTGAGATTTTACAGGTTTGTTGCCAGTAGCCATTAAAGTGTCTGAAATGGGGACACTTTTTTCAAATGGTCACAAAATCTTGTACACTTCGATTTTTTAGCTGAATTTTTTTGTGCATGCCAAAAAAGATACAAGGATCACATCTACCAAGTTTGGGGCCAAAACTATTTCTGAAAAAATTTTAAAAAAATCCCGAACCGTAAAAAGTGTTAAAAATCGTGAAAAATAGAAAACGAGTCGTCTTGCCATGAAACTTCACATGAAGGCTTAAGGGACCATTGTATGAATTTACAAGCCATAAAAATGGCAATGAAACAGAAAAAATATGAAGATGAGCCTAAACCCACCTACCACCCTATCGATCCACGGCTTACGCATCCCGCTTCTCTGGCTGGCGTAGTGCCCGCCCGCCCAATCGTTTTGTCAGTAGGCTTAGGCATACAGAGTTCATTCCGAGTCTAAGATCGAACCAGACCGAGGGTTATGGCAGTAGGATCGACAGCACGCAGGGGGGCACCCGGTCGATCCCCAGCTTGTGCATCCTGCCCCTCTACTCGGCTGAGCGCCCACACGCTCATTTCATGGGTTAACTTAGGCATACGGAGTTTATTCCAGTCTAAGCATATAGAGTTCATTCCCAGTGTAAGATCGGACCAGACCGAGGGTTGCGGGTGCACATGTTGGGCTTGGGCATGTGCTGGTGCCGCATTTTTTTTCACCTGGGGCACCATCGCCGGAGCATCGCTGGAGCATCACCGGAGAACCTGACTGGTGGCATTGGGGTTCCCGCGATTGGGGGGCGAGGGGTGTGCACACATGATGTGCGATGGGTGCTGGTATTTGTCCCTTATATTGGCCCCCTATCCCTCATCAAACCTCAGGAACTCACACCCCCTTAAAAAGCATTTGAGATTTTATAGGTTTGCTACCAGTAGCCATTAAAGTGTCTGAAATGGGGACACTTTTTTCAAATGGTCACAAAATCCTGTACACATCCAGTTTTTAGCTGAATTTTTTTATGCATGCCTACAAAAATACAAAGACCACGTCTACCAAGGTTGGGGCCAAAACTGCATCTGAAAAAATTTTAAAAAAATCTCGAATCGTAAAAAGTTTCAAAAATCGTGAAAAATAGAAAACGAGTTGTCTTGCCATGAAACTTCACATGAAGGCTTAAGGGACCATTGTACAAGTCACAAAAATGGCATTGGCATGGTAGAAATATGAAGATGTGCCTAAACCCACCTACCACCCTATCGATCCAAGGCTTGCGCATCCCGCCTCCCTGGCCGATGTAGTGCCCACCCGCCCGCTTGTTTCGTCGGTTGGCTTAGGCATACAAAGTTCATTCCCAATCTAAGATCAAACCAGACCAAGGGTTGCGGCAGCAAGATCTACAGCACGTAAGGGGGACCCGATAGAACCCCAGCTTGTGCATTCTGCCCCTCTGGCCGACTGAGCGCCCGCACGCTCGTTTCGTGGGTTGACTTAGGCATACGGAGTTCATTTCCAGTCTAAGCATATGGAGTTCATTCCCAGTGTAAGATCAGACCGGACCAAGGGTTGCGGGTGCACATGCTGGGCTTGGGCATGTGCTGGTGCCGCATTTTTTTTTCGCCTGGGGCACCATCGTCGGAGCATCATCGGAGAACCTGACTGGTGGCATTGGGGTTCCGACGATTGGGGGGGCATGGGGTGTGCGCACATGATGTACGATGGGTGCTGGTACTTGGCCTTTATATTGGCCCCCTATCACGCATCAAACCTCAAGAACTCACACTCCCTTAAAGAACGTTTGAGATTTTACAGGTTTGTTGCTAGTAGCCATTAAAGTGTTTGGAATGGGGAAAGTTTTTTCAAATGGTCACAAAATCCTGTGCACTTCGATTTTTTAGCTGAATTCTTTTGTGCATGCCAACAAAAATACAAGGATCACATCTACCAAGTTGGGGCCAAAACTCCTTCTGAAAAAATTTTAAAAAAATCCCGAACCATAAAAAGTTTTAAAAATCATGAAAAATAGAAAACGAGTCGTCTTGCCATGAAACTTCACATGAAGGCTTAAGGGACCATTCTATGAATTTACAAGCCATAAAAATGGCAATGGCACGGGAAAAATATGAAGATGTGCCTAAACCCACCTACCACCCTATCGATCCACGGCTGACGCATCCCGCCTCTCTGGCCGACGTAGTGCCCGCCCGCCCAATCGTTTTTTCAGTTGGCTTAGGCATACGGAGTTCATTCCCAGTCTAAGATCAAACCAAATCGAGGGTTACGATAGCAGGATCGGTAGCACGCAGGGGGGCACCCGGTCGATCCCCAGCTTGCGCATCCTGCCCCTCTACCCGGTTGAGCGCCCACACGCTTATTTCGTGGGTTGACTTAGGCATACGGAGTTCATTCCCAGTCTAAGCATATAGAGTTCATTCCCTGTGTAGGATCGGACCGGACCAAGGGTTGCGGGTGCACATGTTGGGCTTAGGCATGTGCTGGTGTTGCTTTTTTTTTTCACCTGGGACACTATCGCCGGAGCATCACCGGAGAACCTGACTGGCGGCATTGGGGTCCCGACGATTGGGGGGCCGGGGGGGTGTACGCACATGATGTGCGATGGGTGCTAGTATTTGTCCCTTATATTGGCCCCCTATCCCTCATCAAACCTCGGGAACTTACACCCCCTTAAAAAGCATTTGAGATTTTACAAGTTTGCTGCCAGTAGCCATTAAAGTGTCTGAAATGGGGACACTTTTTTCAAATGGTCACAAAATCCTGTAAACATCCAGTTTTTAGCTGAATTTTTTTGTGCATGCCTATAAAAATAAAAGGACCACGTCTACCAAGGTTGAGGCCAAAACTCCATTTGAAAAAATTTAAAAAAAATATCGAACCGTAAAAAGTTTTAAAAATCGTGAAAAATAGAAAACGAGTTGTCTTGCCATGAAACTTCACATGAAGGCTTAAGGGACCATTGTATGAATTTACAAGTAACAAAAATGGCATTGGCATGGCAAAAATATGAAGATGTGCCTAAACCCACCTACCACCCTATCGATCCATGGCTTGCGCATCCCACCTCCTTGGCTGACGTAGTGCCCGCCCGCCCGCTCGTTTCGTCAGTTGGCTTAGGCATACGGAGTTCGTTCCCAGTCTAAGATCAGACCAGACCAAGGGTTGCGGCAGCAGGATCTGCAGCACGCAAGGGGGACCCGACCGAACCCCAGCTTGTGCATCCTGCCCCTCTGGCCAACTGAGCGTTCGTACGCTCGTTTCGTGGGTTGACTTAGGCATACAGAGTTCATTCCCAATCTAAGCATATGGAGTTCATTCCCAGTGCAAGATCAGACCGGACCAAGGGTTGCGGGTGCACATGCTGGGCTTGGGCATGTGCTGGTACCGCATTTCTTTTCGCCCGAGGCACCATCGCCGGAGCATCATCGGGGAACCTGACCGGTGGCATTAGGGTTTCAATGATTGGGGGGCAGGGGGTGTGCGCACACGATGTGTGATGGGTGGTGGTAATTGGCCCTTATATTGGCCCCCTATCATGCATCAAACCTCGAGAACTCACACCCCCTTAAAGAGCGTTTGAGATTTTATAGGTTTGTTGCCAGTAGCCATTAAAGTGTTTGAAATGGGGACACCTTTTTCAATTGGTCACAAAATCTTGTACACTTCGATTTTTTAGTTGAATTTTTTTGTGCATGCCAAAAAAAATACAAGGATTACATCTACTAAGTTTGGGGCCAAAACTCCTCCTAAAAAAATTTTAAAAAATCCCAAACCGTAAAAAGTTTTGAAAATCGTGAAAAGTAGAAAACGAGTCGTCTTGCCATGAAACTTCACATGAAGGCTTAAGGGACCATTGTATGAATTTACAAGCCATAAAAATGGCAATGGCATGGCAAAAATATGAAGGTGTGCCTAAACCCACCTACCACCCTATCGATCCACGGCTTACGCATCCCGCCTCTCTGGCTGGCGTAGTGCCCGCCCGCCTAATCGTTTTGTCAGTTGGCTTAGGCATACGGAGTTCATTCCCAGTCTAAGATCAAACCAAGCTGAGGGTTGTGGTAGCAAGATCGGTAGCATGCAGGGGGCACCCGGTCGATCCCCAGCTTGCGCATCCTGCCCCTCTACCCGACTGAGCGCCCACACGCTCGTTTCGTGGGTTGACTTAGGCATACGGAGTTCATTCCCAGTCTAAGCATACGGAGTTCATTCCCAGTGTAAGATCGAACCAGACCGAGGGTTACGAGTGCACATGCTGGCCTCGGGCATGTGCTGGTGCCGCATTTTTTTTTCGCCCGGGGCACCATCGCCAAAGCATCATCGGAGAACCTGACCAACGGCATTGGCGTTCCGGCGATTGGGGGGGGGCGGGCTGTGCACACATGATGTGCAATGGGTGCTAGTACTTGGCCCTTATATTGGCCCCCTATCCCTCATCAAACCTCGAGAGCTCACAACACCTTAAAAAGCATTTGAGATTTTATAGGTTTGTTGCCAGTAGCCATTAAAGTGTCTAAAATGGGGACACTTTTTTCAAATGGTCACAAAATCCTGCACACTTCGGGTTTTTAGCTGAATTTTTTTGACCATGCCAACAAAAATACAAGGATCACGTCTACCAAGTTTGGGGCCAAAACTCCTTTTTGAAAAAATTTTAAAAAAATCCCGAAGTGTAAAAGGATTAAAAAATCGTGAAAAATAGAAAACGAGTCGTCCTGCCATGAAACTTAACCTGAAGGCTTAAGGGACCATTGTATGAATTTACAAGCCATAAAAATGGCATTGGCATGGCAGAAATATGAAGGTGTGCCTAAACCCACCTACCACCCTATCGATCCACGGCTTGCGCATCTCGCCTCTCTGGCCAGCATAGTTTCCGCCCGTCCGCTCGTTTCATCGGTTGGCTTAGGCATACAGAGTTCATTCCCAGACTAAGATCAGACCAAACTGAGGGTTGCGGTAGTAGGATTGGCAGCACGTAGGGGGGGACCCGACCGATCCTCGACTTGTGCATCCTGCCCCTCTGGCCGACTGTGCGCCCTCACGTTCGTTCCGTGGGTTGACTTAGGCATACGAAATTCATTCCCAATGTAAGATCGAACCAAACCGAGGGTTGCGGGTGCACATGCTGGGCTCGAGCATGTGCTGGGGCTGCATTTTTTTATCTTGGGGCACCATCACTGGAGCATCGTCGGAGAACCTGACTGGCGGCATTGGGGTTTCGACGATTGGGGGGGCTTGGGGGGGTGTGTGCACATGATGTGCGTTGGGTGCTGGTGCTTGGCCCTTATATTGGCCCCCTATCCCTCATCAAACCTCAAGAACTCACACCCCCTTAAAGAGCATTTGAGATTTTACAGGTTTGCTGCCAGTAGCCATTAAAGTGTTTAAAATGGGGACACTTTTTTCAAATGGTCACAAAATCCTGTACACTTCGAGTTTTTAGCTGAATGTTTTTGTGCATGCCAAAAGAAATACAAGGATCACGTCTACTAAGTTTGGGGCTAAAAATCCTTCTGAAAAAATTTCAAAAAAATCCTGATCCGTAAAAAGTTTAAAAAATAGTCAAAAATAGAAAACGAGTCGTCTTGCCATGAAACTTCAGATGAAGGCTTAAGGGACCATTGTATGAATTTACAAGCCATAAAAAAGGCATTGGTATGGCAGAAATATGAAGATGTGCCTAAACCCACCTACCGCCCTATCGATCCATGGCTTGTGCATCCCGCCTCTCTGGCCGACGTAGTTTTTGACTGCCCGCTCGTTTCGTCGGTTGGCTTAGGCATACGGAGTTCATTCCTAGTCTAAGATCGGACCGAACTGAGGGTTGGAGCAGCAGGATCGATAGCACGTAGAGGGGGACCCGGCCTATCCTCGGCTTGTGCATCCTGCCCCTCTGGCCGGTTGAGCGCTCGCTCGCTCATTTCGTGGGTTGACTTAGGCATACGGAGTTCATTCCCAGTCTAAGCATATAGAGTCCATTCCAAGTGTAAGATGGGATCGGACCGAGGGTTAAGGGTGCACATGTTGGGCTCGGGCATGTGCTGGTGCCGCATTTTTTTTCACCCGAGGCACCATCGTCGGAGCATCATCAGAGAACCTGACCGACAGCATTGGGGTTCTGGCGATTGGAGGGGCGGGGGGTGTGCGCACATGATGTCCGATGGGTGCTGGTATTTGGCCTTTATATTGGCCCCCTATCCCTCATCAAACCTTGGGACCTCACACCCCCTTAAAAAGCATTTGAGATTTTACAGGTTTGCTGCCAGTAGCCATTAAAGTGTCTAAAAATGGGGACACTTTTTTCAAAAGGTCACAAAATCCTGCACACTTCGAGTTTTTAGCTGAATTTTTTTGTGCATGCCAACAAAAATACAAAGATCACATCTACCAAGTTTGGGGCCAAAACACCTTCTAAAAAAATTTTAAAAAAATCCCAAACCGTAAAAAGTTTCCAAAATAGTGAAAAAAAGAAAGCGAGTCATCTTGCCATGAAACTTCAAATCAAGGCTTAAGGGAGCATTGTATGAATTTACAAGGCATAAAAATGGCATTGGCATGGCAAAAATATGAAGATGTACCTAAACCAACCTACCGCCCTATCGATCCACGGCTTACGCATCCCGCCTCTCTGGTCGACGTTGTGCCCACCCGACCGCTTGTTTCGTCGGTTGCCTTAGGCATACAGAGTTCATTCCCAGTCTATGATCAGACCGGACTGGGGGTTGTGGTAGTAGGATCGACAGCAAGCAGGGGGGACCCGACTGATCCCCGACTTACGCATCCTGCCCCTCTAGCTAGCTGAGCGCCCGCACGCTTGTTTTGTGGGTTGACTTAGGCATACGGATCAGACCGAGGGTTGCGGGTGCATATGCTGGGCTCAGGCATGTGCTGGTGCCGCATTTTTTTTTCACCCGGGGCACCATCCCTGGAGCATCGTCGGAGAACCTAACCGGCGACATTGAGGTTTCGATGATTGGGGGGGAGGGGGTGTGCACACATGATGTGCGCTGGGTTCTAGTGCTTGGCCCTTATTTTGGCCCCTTATCCCTCATCAAACCTTGAGAACTCACAACCCCTTAAAGAGCATTTGAGATTTTACAGGTTTGCTGCCAGTAGCCGTTAAAGTGTCGGAATGGGGACACTTTTTTCAAATGGTCACCCTATTGATCCACTTCGAGTTTTTTGCTGAATTTTTTTGTGCATGCCAAAAAAAATACAGGGATCATGTCTACCAAGTTTGGGGCCAAAAATCCTTCTGAAAAAATTTTAAAAAAATCTTGAACCGCAAAAAGTTTCAAAAATTAAGAAAAATAGAAAACGAGTCGTCTCGCCATGAAACTTCACATGAAGGCTTAGGGGGCCATTGTATGAATTTACAAGCCATAAAAATGGCATTGGCATGGAAGAAATATGAAGATGTGCCTAAACCCACTTACCATTCTATCGATCCATGGCTTGCGCATCTCGCCTCTCTGGCCGGCGTAGTGCCCGCCCGCCCACTCGTTTCATCGGTTGGCTAAGGCATACGGAGTCCATTCCCAGTCTAAGATCAGACCAGACTAAGGGTTGTGATAGTAGGATCGATAGCATGCAGGGGGGACTCGGCTGATCCCCGACTTGCGCATCCTGCCCCTCTTTCCAGCTGAGCGCCCGTACGCTCGTTTCATGGGTTGACATTAGCATACGGAGTTCATTCCCAGTCTAAGATCAGACCAGACTAAGGGTTGTGATAGTAGGATCGATAGCATGCAGGGGGGACTCGGCTGATCCCCGACTTGCGCATCCTGGCCCTCTTTCCAGCTGAGCGCCCGTACGCTCGTTTCATGGGTTGACATTAGCATACGGAGTTCATTCCCAATCTAAGCATACGGAGTTCATTCCAGTGTAAGATCGGACCAGACCGAGGGTTGTGGGTGCACATGCTGGGCTCAGGCTTGTGCTGGTGTCACATTTTTTTTGCCCGGGGCACCATCACCGGAGCATCATCGGAGAACCTAACCGGCTACATTGGGGTTTCGATGATTGGGGGGAGGGGCTGTGCGCACATGATGTGCGCTGGGTTCTACTACTTGGCCCTTATTTTGGCCCCCTATCCCTCAACAAACCTCGAGAACTTACAACCCCTTAAAGAGCATTTGAGATTTTATAGTTTTGCTGCCAGTAGCTGTTAAAGTGTTTGAAATGGGGACAGTTTTTTCAAATGGTCACCCTTTTGATCCACTTCGAGTTTTTAGCTGAATTTTTTTGTGCATGCCAACAAAAAGACAAGGATCACGTCTACCAAGTTTGTGGCCAAAACTCTTTTTTAAAGAATTTTAAAAAAATCCCGAACCGTAAAAAGTTTCAAAAATCGTAAAAAATAGAAAACGAGTCGTCTTGCCATGAAACTTCACATGAAGGCTTAAGGGACCATTGTATGAATTTACAAGCCATCAAAATGGCATTGGCATAGCATAAATATGAAGATGTGCCTAAACCCACCTACCACCCTATCGATCCACGGCTTGCGCATCCCGCCTCTCTGGCCGGCGTAGTGCCCACCCACCCGCTCGTTTCGTCGGTTGGCTTAGGCATATGGAGTTCATTCCTAGTCTACAATCAGACCAAATTGAGGGTTACAGTAGCAGGGTCGATAGCACGCAGGGGGGACCCAGCTGATCCTCAGCTTGCACATCTTGCCCATCTGGTCGGTTGAGCGCCTGCATGCTCATTTTGTGGGTTGTCTTAGGCATACGAAGTTCATTCTCAGTCTAAGCATACGGAGTTCATTCCCAGAGTAAGATCGAACCGGACCGAGGTTGCGAATGCACATGCTAGGCTCGGGAATGTACTGGCACTGCATTTTTTTTCACCTGGGGCACCATTGTTGGAGCATCGTCAGAGAACCTGATCGATGGCATTAGGGTTCCGGCGATTGGGGGGCGGGGGGGTGTGCGCATATGATGTGTGATGGGTGCTGGTACTTGGCCCTTATATTGGCCCCCTATCCCTCATCAAACTTCAAGAACTCACACCCCCTTAAGGAGCATTTGAGATTTTATTGGTTTGCTGCCAGTAGCCATTAAAGTGTCTGAAATGGGGACGCTTTTTTCAAATGGTCACAAAATCCTCTACACTTCGAGTTTTTAGCTGAATTTTTTATGCATGCTAACAAAAATACAAGGATCATGTCTACCAAGTTTGGGGCCAAAAGCCCTTCGGAAAAAATTTTAAAAAAATCCTGAATCGTAAAAAGTTTCAAAAATTGTGAAAAATAGAAAATGAGTCGTCTTGCCATGAAACTTCACATGAAGGCTTAAGGGACCATTGTATGAATTTACAAGCCATAAAAATGTCATTGGCATGGCAGAAATATGAAGATGTACCTAAACCTACCTACCACCCTATCGATCCACGGCTTGCGCAACCCGCCTCTCTGGCTGGCGTAGTGCCTGCCTGCCCGCTCGTTTCGTCGATTGGTTTAGCATACGGAGTTCATTCCTAGTCTAAGATTAGACTGGACCGAGGGTTGCAGCAGCAAGATTGGTAGCATGTAGAGGGGGACTCGATTGATCCCCGGCTTGCACATACTGCCCCTCTGGTCTGCTGAACGCCCGCATGCTCGTTTTGTAACTTGACTGAGGCATATGGAGTTCATTCCCTGTCTAAGCATACGGAGTTCATTCCCAGTGTAAGATCGGACCGGACCGAGGGTAGCGGCTGCACATGCTGGGCTCGGACATGTGCTGGTGCCATATTTTTTTTTCGCCTGGGGCACCATCATCCGACTGACAGCAATGAGGTTCCGACGATTGGGGGGCAGGGGGTGTTCGCACATGATGTGCAATGGGTGCTAGTACTTGGCCCTTATATTGGCCCACTATCCCTCATCAAACATCAAGAACTCACCCCCCTTAAAGAGCATTTGAGATTTTACAGGTTTGCTACCTGTAGCCATTAAAGTGTCTAAAATGGGGATACTTTTTTCAAATGGTCACAAAATCTTGTGCACTTCGAGTTTTTAGCTGAATTTTTTGTGCATGCCAACAAAAATACAAGGATCACGTCTACCAAGTTTGTTGTGAAAACTCCTTCTGAAAAAATTTTAAAAAAATCCCGAACCATAAAAAGTTTTAAAAATCGTGAAAAATAGAAAGCGAGTCGTCTTGCCATGAAACTTCACATGAAGGCTTAAGGGACCATTGTATGAATTTACAAGCCATAAAAATGGCATTGGCATGGCAGAAATATGAAGATGTGCCTAAACCCACCTACCACCCTATCGATCCACGGCTTGCACAGCCCACCTCTCTGGCCGGTGTAGTTTCTGCCTGACCGTTCGTTTCGTCAGTTGGCTTAGGCATACGGAGTTCATTCCCAGTCTAAGATCAGACCGCACTGAGGGTTACGGTAGCAGGATTGGTAGCACGCAGGGGGGGACCCGGCCGATCCCCAGCTTGTGCATCCTGCCCCTTTGGCCGGCTGAGCGCCCACACGCTCGTTTCGTGGGTTGACTTAGGCATATGGAGTTCATTGCCAGTCTAAGCATACAAAGTTCATTCCCAGTGTAAGATCAGACCAGACCGAGGGTTACAGGTGCACATGTTGGGCTAAGGGATGTGATGGTGCTGCATTTTTTTTTCACCCAGGGCACCATCACCGGAGCATCACCGGAGAACCTAACCGACGGCATTGGGGTTCCGACGATTGGGGGGGCGGGGGGCTGTGTGCACATGATGTGTGATGGATGGTGGTACTTGGCCCTTATAATGGCCTCCTATCCCTCATCAAACCTCCAAAACTCACGCCCCATTAAAGAGCATTTAAGATTTTACAGGTTTGCTGCCAGTAGCCATTAAAGTGTCTGAAATGGGGATACTTTTTTCAAACGGTCACAAAATCCTGTACACTTCGAGTTTGAACTGAATTTTTTTATGCATGCCAAAAAATAGTACAAGGATCACGTCTACCACATTTGGGGCCAAAACTCCTTTTGAAAAAGTTTTAAAAAAATCTCGAACCGTAAAAAGTTTCGAAAATCGTGAAAAATAGAAAATGAGTCGTCTTGCTATGAAACTTCACATGAAGGCTTAAGGGACCATTGTATGAATTTACAAGCCATAAAAATGTCATTGGCATGGCAGAAATATAAAGATGTACCTAAACTCACCTACCACCCTATCGATCCACGGCTTGCGCAACCCGCCTCTCTGGCTGGCGTAGTCCCGCCCGTCCGCTCGTTTCGTCGGTTGGCTTTAGCATACGGAGTTCATTCCTAGTCTAAGATTAGACTGGATCGAGGGTTATAGCAGCAAGATTGGTAGCACGTAGAGGGGACTCGGCTGATCTCGGGCTTGCACATACTGCCCCTCTGGTCAGTTGAGTGCCCGTACGCTCGTTTTGTGACTTGACTTAGGCATACGGAGTTCATTCCCTATCTAAGCATACGGAGTTCATTCCCAGCTAAGATCAAACTTGACCAAGGGTTGCGGCTGCACATGCTGGGCTCGGGCATGTGCTGGTGTCATATTTTTTTTTGCCCGGGGCACCATCGTCGGAAAACCTGACTAACGGTAATGGGGTTCCGACAATTGGGGGGGTGGGGATGGTGTGCGCACATGATGTGCGATGGGTGCTAGTACTTGGCCCTTATATTGGCCCACTATCCCTCATCAAATGTCAAGAACTCACACCCCCTTAAAAAGCATTTGAGATTTTACAGGTTTGCTGCCAGTAGCCATTAAAGTGTCTGAAATGGGGATACTTTTTTCAAATGGTCACAAAATCTTGTGCACTTCGAGTTTTTAACTGAATTTTTTGTGCACGCCAACAAAAATACAAGGATCACGTATACCAAGTTTGTTGTGAAAACTCCTTCTGAAAAAATTTTAAAAAAATCCCGAACCATAAAAAGTTTTGAAAATCATGAAAAATAGAAAACGAGTCGTCTTGCCATGAAACTTCACATGAAGGCTTAAGGGACCATTGTATGAATTTACAAGCCATAAAAATGGCATTGGCATGGCAGAAATATGAAGATGTGCCTAAACCCACCTACCACCCTATCGATCCACGGCTTACACATCCCGCCTCTCTGGCCGGCATAGTACCCGCCCGCTCGTTTCGTCGATTGGCTTAGGCATACGAAGTTCATTCAAAGTCTAAGATCAGACCAGACTGAGGGTTGTGGTAGCAAGATTGACAGCACGCAAGGGGGACCCGCCCGATCCCCGACTTGTGCATCCTGACCCTCTAGCCGACTGAGCGCCCGCCTGCTCGTTTTGTGGGTTGACTTAGGCATACGGAGTTCATTTCCAGTCTAAGCATATGGAGTTCATTCCCAGTGTAAGATCGGATCGGACCGAGGGTTGCGGGTGCACATGCTGGGCTCGGGCATTTGCTGGTGCCACATTTTTTTTCGCTCGAGGCACCATCGTCGAAGAACCTGACCGACAGCAATGGGGTTCCTGTGATTGGGGGGCAGGGGGTGTGTGCACATGATGTGCGATGGGTGCTGGTACTTGGCCCTTATATTGGCCCCCTATCCATCATCAAACATCGAGAACTCACACCCCCTTAAAGAGCATTTGAGATTTTACAGGTTTGCTGCCAGTAGCCATTAAAGTGTCTGAAATGAGGATACTTTTTTCAAATGGTCCCAAAATCTTGTACACTTCGAGTTTTTAGCTGAATTTTTTGTGCATGCCAACAAAAATACAAGGATCATGTCTACCAAGTTTTTAGCTAAAACACCTTCTGAAAAAATTTTAAAAAAATCCTGAACCATAAAAAGTTTTGAAAATCGTGAACAAGAGAAAACGAGTCATCTTGCCATGAAACTTCACATGAAGGCTTAAGGGACCATTGTATGAATTTACAGGCCATAAAAATAGCATTGGCACGGTAGAAATATGAAGATGTGCCTAAACCTACCTACCACCCTATCGATCCACGGCTTGCACATCCCGCCTCTCTGGCCGGCTAGTGCCCGCCCGTCCGCTCATTTTGTCAGTTGGGTTAGGCATACGGAGTTCATTCCCAGTCTAAGATCAGGCCAGACTGAGGGTTACGGTAGCAGGATCGACAGCATGCAGGGGGGACCCGATCGATCCCTGACTCGTGCATCCTACCCCTCGGTCGGCTGAGTGCCCACTCACTCATTTCATGGGTTGACTTAGGCATACGGAGTTCATTGCCAATCTAAGTATACTTAGTTCATTTCCAGTGTAAGATCAGATTGGATCGAGGGTTACAGGTGCACATGTTGGGCTTTGGCATGTGCTGGTGCCTTACTTTTTTTTGCCTGAGGCACCATCATCGGAGCATCCTCGGAGAACCTGATCGACGGCATTAGGGTTTCGGCAAATGAGGGGGCGTTGACATCCTGCCCCTCTGGCCTGTTGAGCGCCTGCACGCTCGTTTCGTGGGTTGTCTTAGGCATACGGAGTTCATTCCTAGTCTAAGCATATGGAGTTCATTCCCAGTGCAAGATCGGACCGCACCAAGGGTTGTAAGTGCACTTGCTGGGCTCGGGCATGTGCTGGTGCCGCATTTTTTTCACCCGAGCCACCATCGCCGGAGAACCTGACCTGCGACATTGGGGTTCCGACAATTGGGGGAACGGGGGGGCTGTGTGCACATGATGTGCGATGGGTGCTGGTACTTGGCCCTTATATTGGCCCCCTATCCCTCATCAAACCTCGAGAACTCACACCCCCTTAAAGAGCATTTGAGATTTTATAGGTTTGCTGCCAATCGCCAGTAAAGTGTTTAAAATGGGGACACTTTTTTCAAATGGTCACAAAATTTTGTACAGTTCGAGTTTTTTGCTGAATTTTTTTGTGCATGCCAAAAAAAACACTAGGATCACGTCTACTAAGTTTGGGGCCAAAACTCCTTCTGAAAAAATTTTAAAAAAATCTCGAACCGTAAAAAGTTTCAAAAATCATGAAAAATAGAAAACGAGTCATCTTGGCATGAAACTTCACATGAAGGCTTAAGGGGCCATTGTATGAATTTAAAAGACATATGAAGATGTGCCTAAACCCACCTACCATCCTATCGATCCACAGCTTGCGCATCCTGTCTCTCTGGCTGGCGTAGTGCCCGCCCGCTCACTCGTTTCGTCTATTGGCTTAGGCATATGGAGTTCATTCCAAGTCTAAGATGGACCGAACCGAGGGTTACGGTAGCAGGATCGGCAGCACGCAAGAGGGGACCAGACCGATCCTCGACTTGCGCGTCTTGCCCCTCTGGCTGGCTGAATGCCTGCACGTTCGTTTCATAGGTTGACTTAGGCATACAGAGTTCATTCCTAGTCTAAGCATACCGAGTTCATTCCCACTGTAAGATCTGACCAAGGGTTGTGGGTGCACATGCTGGGCTCGGGCATGTGCTAGTGCCACATTTTTTTTTTGCCCAGGGACCATCGCTCGAGAACCTGACCGGTGGCATTGTGGTTCCGACGATTGAGGGGGCGGGGGGGTGTACGCACATGATGTGCGATGGGTGCTGGTACTTGGCCCTTATATTGGCCCTCTATCCCTCATCAAACCTTGAGAACCCACACCCCCTTAAAGAGCATTTGAGATTTTACAGGTTTGCTGCCAGTAGCCATTAAAGTGTCTGAAATGGGGACACTTTTTTCAAATGGTCACAAAATCTTGTGCACTTCGAGTTTTTAGTTGAATTTTTTTATGCATGTGAAAAAAAATACAAGGATCATGTCTACCAAGTGTGGGGCCAAAACTGCTTCTAAAAAAATTTGAAAAAAATCCCGAACCATAAAAAGTTTCAAAAATCATGAAAAATAAAAAATGAGTCGTCTTGCCATGAAACTTCACATGAAGGCTTAAGGGACCATTGTATGAATTTACAAGCCATAAAATGGCATTGGTAGGGCAAAAATATGAAGATGTGCCTAAACCCACCTACCACCCTATCGATCCACGGCTTGTGCATCCTGCCTCTCTGGCCGGCGTAGTGCCCGCCCGCCCGCTCATTTTGTCGGTTGGCTTAGGGATATGGAGTTCATTCAATGTCTAAGATTAGACTAGACCGAGGGTTGTGGTAGCAAGATCGATAGCATTCAGGGGGGACCCGATCGATCCCCGACTTGTGCATCCTGCCCCTCTGGCCAGCTGAGTGCCCGCACACTCGTTTCATGGGTGGACTTAGGCATACGGAGTTCATTCCCAATCTAAGCATATGGAGTTCATTTCCAGTGTAAGATTCGGATCAGACCGAGGGTGCGGGTGCACATGGTGGGCTCGGGCATGTGTTTGTGCCACATTGTTTTTTGCTCGAGGCACCATCGTCGGAGAACCTGACCGACGATAATAGGGTTGCTACGATTGGGGGGACGGGGGGTGTGCGCACATGATGTGCGATGGGTACTGGTACTTGGCCCTTATATTGGCCCCCAGTTCCTCATCAAACGTCGAGAACTCACACCCCCTTAAAGAGCATTTGAGATTTTACAGGTTTGCTACCAGTAGCCATTAAAGTGTCTGAAATGGTGATACTTTTTCAAATGGTCACAAAATCTTGTACACTTCGACTTTTTAGCTAAATTTTTTTTGCATGCCAACAAAAATACAAGGATCACGTCTACCAAGTTTTTAGCTAAAACCCCTTTTGAAAAAATTTTAAAAAAATCCCGAACCATTAAAAGTTTTCAAAATCATGAAAAAGAGAAAACGAGTCATCTTGCCATGAAACTTCACATGAAGGCTTAAGGGACCATTGTTTGAATTTACAAGCCATAAAAATGGCATTGGCACGGTAGAAATATGAAGATGTGCCTAAACCCACCTACCACCTTATCGATCCACGGCTTGCGCATCCCACCTCTCTGGTCGGCATAGTGCTCACCCGTTCGTTCGTTTTATCGGTTGGCTTAGGCATACAGAGTTCATTCCCAGTTTAAGATCAGACCGGACTGAGGGCTGTGTAGCAGGATCGACAGCACACAGGGGGGGACCCGATCGATCCCCGGCTAGTGCATCCTACCCCTCTGGCCGGCTGAGTGTCCGCTCGCTCGTTTCGTGGGTTGACTTAAGCATACGGAGTTCATTTCTAGTCTAAGCATACCGAGTTCATTCCCAGTGTAAGATCAGATCAGATCGAGGGTTGTGGGTGCACATGCTGGGCTTAGGTATGTGCTGGTGCCTCATTTTTTTCTTTCTGGGGCACCATCACCGAAGCATCACCGGAGAACCTTACTGACGGCATTGGGGTTTCGGCGAATGGGGGGGCGTGCACATCCTGGCCCTCTGGCCGGTTGAGCGCCCGCATGCCCGTTTCGTGGGTTGTCTTTGGCATACGGAGTTCATTCCTAGTCTAAGCATATGGAGTTCATTCCCCGTGAAAGATCGGACTGGACCAAGGGTTGTGGGTGCACATGCTAGGCTCGAGCATGTGCTGGTGCCGCATTTTTTTTTCGCCCGGGGCACCATCATCGGAGAACCTGACCGACGGCATTAGGGTTCCGGTGATTGGGGGGGCGGGGGGGTTTGCGCACATGATGTGCAGTGGGTGCTGGTACTTGGCCCTTATATTGGCCCCCTATCCCTCATCAAACCTCGAGAACTCACACCCCCTTAAAGAGCATTTGAGATTTTACAGGTTTGCTGCCAGCAGCCATTAAAGTGTCTGAAATGGGGACACTTTTTTCAAACGGTCACAAAATCCTGTACAGTTCGAGTTTTTTGCTGAATTTTTTTGTGCATGCCAAAAAAAACATTAGGATCATGTCTACCAAGTTTAGGGCCAAAAATCCTTCTGAAAAAATTTTAAAAAAATCCCGAACCGTAAAAAGTTTCAAAAATCATGAAAAATAGAAAACGAGTCGTCTTGCCATGAAACTTCACATGAAGGCTTAAGGGACCATTGTATGAATTTACAAGCCATAAAAATGGAATTGGCATGGCAGACATATGAAGATGTGCCTAAACCCACCTACCACCCTATCGATCCACGGCTTGTGCATCCCGCCTCTCTGGCCGGCGTAGTGCCCGCCCACCCGCTTGTTTCATCGGTCGATTTAGGCATACAGAGTTCATTCCCAGTCTAAGATCAGACTGGACAGAGGGTTGCAGTAGCAGGATCGACAGCACGTAGGGGGGACCCGGCCGATCCCTGGCTTGTGCATTTTTTTTTCACATTTTTTTTTTCGCCCGGGGCACCATCGTCGGGGCATCGCCGGAGAACCTGACCGGCGACATT
This sequence comes from Durio zibethinus, assembly GCF_047325235.1. NCBI lineage: Eukaryota > Viridiplantae > Streptophyta > Magnoliopsida > Malvales > Malvaceae > Durio > Durio zibethinus. Next base: position 18,783,631 of record NC_143169.1, read on the forward strand.
AGGGTTCTGGCGATTGGGGGGGACGAGGGGGGTGTGCACACATGATGTGCGATGGGTGCTGATACTTGGCCCTCATATTGGCCCCCTATCCCTCATCAAACCTCAAGAACTCACACTCCTTTAAGGAGTATTTGAGATTTTACAGGTTTGCTGCCAGTAGCCATTAAAGTGTCTGAAATGAGGACACTTTTTTCAAATGGTCACAAAATCCTATACACTTTGACTTTTTTGCTGAATTTTTTTGTGCATGCCAAAAAAAAGACAAGGATCACGTCTACCAAGTTTAGGGCCAAAAATCCATCTGAAAAAATTTTAAAAAAATCCCGAACCGTAAAAATTTCAAAAATCGTGAAAAATAGAAAACGAGTCGTCCTGCCATTAAACTTCACATCAAGGCTTAAGGGACCATTGTATGAATTTACAAGCCATAAATATGGCATTGGCATGGTAGAAATATGAAGATGTGCCTAAACCCACCTACCACCCTATCGATCCACGGATTGCGCATCCCGCTTCTCTGGCCGACGTTGTGCCCGCCCACCCAGCTCTTTTCGTCGGTCAATTTAGGCATATGGAGTTCATTCCCAGTCTAAGATCAGACCGAACTGAGGGTTACGGCAGCAAGATCGGCAGCACGTAGGGGGGACCCGGCCGATCCTCGGCTTGCGCATCTTGCCCTCTAGTCGACTGAGCGCCCGCACACTCATTTCGTGGGTTGACTTAGGCATACGGAGTTGATTCCCAGTCTAAGCATACGGAGTTCATTCCCAGTGTAAGATCAGATCGGACCGAGGGTCGTGAGTGCACATGCTGGGCTCGGGCATGTGCTGCTGCCGCATTTTTTTCGCCCGGGGCACCATGCCCGGAGCATCATCAGAGAACCTGATCGACGGAATTGGGGTTTTGATGCTTGAGGGGAGGGGGTGTGTGCACATGATGTGCGATGGGTGCTGGTACTTGGCCCTTATATTGGCCCCCTATCCCTCATAAACCTCCAAAACTCACACCCCCTGAAAGAGCATTTCAGATTTTACAGGTTTGCTGCCAGTAGCCATTAAAGTGTCTGAAATGGGGACACTTTTTTCAAATGGTCACAAAATCCTGTACACTTCGAGTTTTTAGCTGAATTGTTTTGTGCGTGCCAACAAAAATACAAGGATCACATCTACCAAGTTTGGGGTGAAAAATCCTTCTGAAAAATTTAAAAAAAATCCTGAACCATAAAAAGTTTTGAAAATCATGAAAAATAGAAAACGAGTCGTCTTGCCATGAAACTTCACAGGAAGGCTTAAGGGATCATTGTATGAATTTACAGGCCATAAAAATGGCATTGGCATGGCAAAAATATGAAGATGTGCCTAAACCCACCTACCACCCTATCGATCCACGGCTTGCGCATCACGCCTCTCTGGCTGGCGTAGTGCCTGCCCTCCCGCTCATTTCGTCAGTTGGCTTAGGCATACGGAGTTCATTCCCAGTCTAAGATTGGACCGTATTGAGGGTTGTGGGAGCAAGATCAGCAGCACGTAGGGGGGACCCAGTCAATCCTCGACTTACGCATCCTACCCCTTTGGCCGGCATAGCGCCCGCACGCTCGTTTTGTGGGTTGACTTAGGCATACGGAGTTCATTCCCAGTGTAAGATCGGATCGGACCGAGGGTTGGGGGTGCACATGCTGGCCTCGGGCATGTGCTGGAGCCATATTTTTTTTCGCCCGGGGCACCATCACCGAAGCACCGCTGGAGAACCTGACCGACGGCATTGAGTTTCTGGCGACTGGGGGCGGCGAGGGTGTACGCACATGATGTGCGATGGGTGCTGGTACTTGGCCCTTATATTGGCCCCCTATCCCTTATCAAACCTTGAGAACTCACACCTCCTTAAAGAGCATTTGAGATTTTACAGGTTTGCTACCAGTAGCCATTAAAGTGTCTGAAATGGGGACACTTTTTTCAAATGGTCACAAAATCCTTTACACTTCGAGTTTTTAGCTGAATTATTTTGTGCATGCCAAAAAAAATACAAGGATCACGTCTACCAAGTGTGGGGCCAAAACTACTTCTGAAAAAATTTTTAAAAAATCCCGAACCGTAAAAAGTTTTGAAAATCATGAAAAATAGAAAACGAGTCGTCTTGCCATGAAACTTCACATGAAGGCTTAAGGGACCATTGTATGAATTTACAAGCCATAAAAATCACATTGCCATGGCAGAAATATGAAGATGTGTCTAAAACCACCTACCACCCTATTGATCCATGGCTTGCGCATCCCGCCTCTCTGGCCGGCGTAGTGCCCGCCCGCCCGCTTGTTTCATTAGTTGGATTAGGCATACGGAGTTCATTCCCAGTCTAAGATTGGACCAGACCAAGGGTTGTGGCAGCAGGATCGGCAGCATGCAGGCGAGGACCCGGCCGATCCCCGGCTTGCGCGTCCTGCCCCTCTGGTCGACTAAGCGCCTGCACACTCGTTTCGTGGGTTGACTTAGGCATACAGAGTTCATTCCCAGTCTAAGCATACGGAGTTCATTCCCAGTGTAAGATCAGATTAGACCAAGGGTCACAAGTGCACATGCTGGGCTTGAGCATGTGCTGGTGCCGCATTTTTTTTCGCCCGGGGCACCATCCCCGGAGCATCGTCGGAGAACCTGACTGAAGGAATTGGGGTTCCGGTGCTTGGGGGGCGGGGGGGTGTGCGCACATGATGTGCGATGGGTGCTAGTACTTGGTCCTTATATTGGCCCCCTATCCCTCATCAAACCTCCAGAACTCACACCCCCTGAAAGAGCATTTCAGATTTTACAGGTTTGCTGCAGTAGCCATTAAAGTGTTTGAAATAGGGACACTTTTTTCAAATGGCCACAAAAACCTATAAACTTTGAGTTTTTAGCTGAATTTTTTTACGCATGCCAAAAAAAATACAAGGATCACGTCTACCAAGTTTGGGGCCAAAACTCCTTCTGAAAAAATTTTAAAAAAATCTCGAACCGTAAAAAGTTTTAAAAATCATGAAAAATAGAAAATGAGTCGTCCTGCCATGAAACTTCACATGAAGGCATAAGGGACCATTGTATGAATTTACAAGCCTTAAAAATGGCATTGGTAGGGTAGAAATATGAAGATGTGCCTAAACCCACCTACCATCTTATTGATCCACGGCTTATGCATCCCATCTCTCTGGCCGACATAGTACCCGCCCGCCCGCTCGTTTCGTCGGTTGGCTTAGGCATACATAGTTCATTCCTAGTCTAAGATTGGACCAGATCAAGGGTTGCAGCAACAGGATCAGCAGCATGTAGGGGGGATCCTGTCGATCCCCGATTTGTGCATCCTGCCCCTCTGGCCGGCTGAGCGCTCACATGCTCATTTTGTGGGTTGACTTAGGCATACGGAGTTCATTCCCAGTCTAAGCATACAGAGTTCATTCCCAGTGTAAGATCGGACCAGACCGAGGGTTGCAGGTGCACATGCTGGGCTCGGGCATTTACTGGTGCTGCATTTTTTTTCACCCGAGTCACCATAGTCGAGGCATCGTCGGAGAACCTGACCGAAAGCATTGGGGTTCCGACGATTGGGGGGCAGGGGGGTGTGCACCCATGATGTGCGATGGGTGCTGGTACTTGGCACTTATATTGGCCCCCTATCCCTCATCAAACCTTGAGAACTTACACCCCCTTAAAGAGCATTTGAGATTTTACAGGTTTGCTACCTGTAGCCATTAAAATGTCTGAAATGGGGACACTTTTTTCAAATGGTCACAAAATCCTGTACAGTTTGAGTTTTTAGCTGAATTTTTTTATGCATGCCAAAAAAAATACAAGGATCACGTCTACCAAGTGTGGGGCCAAAAATCCTTCTGAAAAAATTTTTAAAAAATCCTGAATCGTAAAAAGTTTCAAAAATCATGAAAAATAAAAAACGAGTCGTCTTGCCAAGAAACTTCACATGAAGGCTTAAGGGACCATTGTATGAATTTACAAGCCATAAAATTGGGATTGGCACAGCAAAAATATGAAGATGTGCAAAAACCCACCTACCACCCTATCGATCCACGGCTTGCGCATCCTGCCTCTCTGGCCGGTGTAGTGCCCACCCTTCCACTCATTTCGTCGGTTGGCTTAGGCATACGGAGTTCATTCCCAATCTAAGATCAGACTAGACTGAGGGTTGTGGTAGTAGGATTGGTAGCATGCAAGGGGGACTCGATCGATCCCCGACTTGTGCATCCCGCCCCTCTGGCCGGTTGAGCGCCCTCACGCTCATTTTGTGGGTTGACTTAGGCAAACGGAGTTCATTCCTAGTCTAAGCATACGGAGTTCATTCCCAGTGTAAGATCGGACCGGACCGAGGGTTACGGGTGCACATGACGGGCTCGGGCATGTACTGGTGCCACATTTTTTTTCGCCCGAGGCACCATCGCCGGAGCATCACCGGAGAACCTGACCGGCGATGTTGGGGTTCTGGCGATTGGGGGGGCGGGGGTGGGGCGTGCGCACATGATGTGCGATGGCTGCTGGTACTTGTCCCTTATATTGGCCCCCTATCCCTCATCAAACCTCGAGAACTCACACCCCCTTAAAGAGCATTTGAGATTTTATAGGTTTGCTGCCAGTAGCCATTAAAGTGTCTAAAATGGGGACACTTTTTTCAAATGGTCACAAAATCCTGTACACTTCGAGCTTTTAGCTGAATTTTTTTTTAATGCCAACAAAAATACAAGTATCACGTCTAACAAGTTTGGGGCCAAAACTCCTTCTGAAAAATTTTTAAAAAATCTCGAATCGTAAAAAGTTTCAAAAATCATGAAAAATAGAAAACGGGTCGTCTTGCCATGAAACTTCATACGAAGGCTTAAGGGACCATTGTATGAATTTACAAGCCATAAAAATGGCATTGGCCGGGTAGAAATATGAAGATGTGCCTAAACCCACCTACTACCCTATCGATCCACGGCTTGCGCATCCCGCCTCTCTGGCCGACGTAATGCCCACCCGTCCGCTCGTTTCGTTAGTTGGCTTAGGTATACGGAGTTCATTCCCAGTCCAAGATTAGACCAGAATAAGGGTTGTTATAGCAGGATCGGCAGCACGCAGGGGGGGACCCGATCGATCCCCGGCTTGCGCATCCTGCCCTCTGGCCAGCTGAGCGCCCGCACGTTCATTTCGTGGGTTGACTTAGGCAAACGGAGTTCATTCCCAGTCTAAGCATACGGAGTTCATTCCCAGTGTAAGATCAGACCGGACCGAAGGTTACGGGTGCACATGACGGGCTCGGGCATGTACTGGTGCCACATTTTTTTTCGCCCGAGGCACCATCGCCGGAGCATCACCGGAGAACCTGACCGACGATGTTGGGGTTCTGGCGATTGGGGGGGCGGGGGGGGGTTTGCGCGCATGATGTGTGATGGGTGCTGGTACTTGGCCCTTATATTGGCCCCCTATCCCTCATCAAACCTCAAGAACTCACACCCCCTTAAAGAGCATTTGAGATTTTACAGGTTTGCTGCCAGTAGCCATTAAAGTGTCTGAAATGTGGACACTTTTTGCAAATAGTCACAAAATCCTATACACTTCGAGTTTTTAGCTGAATTTTTTTGTGCATGCAACAAAAATACAAGGATCATGTCTACCAAGTTTGGGGCCAAAACTCCTTCTGAAAAAATTTAAAAAAAATCCCGAACCGTAAAAAGTTTCAAAAATTGTGAAAAATAGAAAATGAGTCGTCTTCCCATGAAAGTTCACATGAAGGCTTAAGGAACCATTGTATGAATTTACAAGCCATAAAAATGGCATTGGCATGGCAGAAATATGAAGATGTGCCTAAACCCACCTACCACCCTATCGATCCATGGCTTGCCCATCCCGTCTCTCTAGCCGGCGTAGTGCCCGCCTGCCGGCTCGTTTCGTCAGTTGGCTTAGGCATACAGAGTTCATTCCCAGTCTAAGATTGGACTGGATCCAGGGTTGCGGCAGTAGGATCTGTAGCACACAGGGGGGACTCGGCCGATCCTCGGCTTGCGCATCTTGCCCCTCTGGTCGGCTGAGCGCCCGTACGCTCGTTTCGTGGGTTGACTTAGGCATACGGAGTTCATTCCCAATCTAAGCATACGGAGTTCATTCCTAGTGTAAGGTCGGATCGGATCGAGGGTTGTGGGTGCACATGCTAGGCTCGGGCATGTGCTAGTGCCGCATTGTTTTTTTGCCCAGGGCAGCATCACTATAGCAAGCCGGAGAACCAGACCGGTAGCATTGGCGTTTCGGCGATTGGGGGGGTGGGGGGAGTGCGCACATGATGTGCGATGGGTGCTGGTACTTGGCCCATATATTGGCCCCCTATCCCTCATCAAACCTGGAGAACTCACACCACCTTAAAGAGCATTTGAGATTTTACAGGTTTGTTGCCAGTAGCCATTAAAGTGTATAAAATGGGGACACTTTTTTCAAATGGTCACAAAATCCTGTACACTTCAATTTTTTCGCTGAATTTTTTTGTGCATTCCAAGAAAAATACAAGGATCACATCTACCAAGTTTGTTGCGAAAACTCCTTCTGAAAAAATTTAAAAAAAATCTCGAACCGTAAAAAGTTTTGAAAATAGTGAAAAATAAAAAACGAGTCGTCTTGCCATGAAACTTCACATGAAGGCTTAAGGACCATTCTATGAATTTACATGCCATAAAAATGGCATTGGCATGGCGGAAATATGGTGAAGTTGTGCCTAAACCCACCTACCACCCTATCGATCCACGGCTTGCGCATCTCACCTCTCTGGCCGGCGTAGTGCCCACCCGTCAACTCATTTCGTCGGTTGGCTTAGGCATGTGGAGTTCATTCCCAATCTAAGATTGGACCAAACTAAGGGTTGCAATAGCAGGATCGACAGCACGTAGGGAGGGACCCGGCTGATCCCCGACTTGTGCATCCTACCCCTCTAGCCGATTGAGCGCCCGCACACTCGTTTCGTGGGTTGACTTAGGCATACGGAGTTCATTCCCAGTCTAAGCATACAGAGTTCACTCCCAATGTAAGATCGGATCGGACCGAGGGTTGCGAGTACACATGCTGGGCTCGGGCATGTGCTGGTGCCGCATTTTTTTTTTGCCCGGGGCACCATCGCCGGAGCATTATCTGAGAACCTGACCGGCGGCATTGGGGTTCCGACGATTAGGGGGGTCAGGGGGTGTGCGCACATGATGTGCGATGGGTGCTGGTACATTGCCCTTATATTGGCCCCCTATCCCTCATCGAACCTTGAGAACTCACACCCCTTTAAAGAGCATTTGAGATTTTACAGGTTTGCTGCCAGTAGCCATTAAAGTGTCTGCAATGGGGACACTTTTTTCAAATGGTCACAAAATCCTGTACACTTTGAGTTTTCAGCTGAATTTTTTTGTGCATGCCAAAAAAAATACAAGGATCACGTCTACCAAGTTTGGGGCCAAAAATCCTTCTGGAAAAATTTTAAAAAAATCTCAAACCGTAAAAAGTTTTAAAAATCGTGAAAAATAGAAAACAAGTCGTCTTGCCATGAAACTTCACATGAAGGCTTAAGGGACCATTGTATGAATTTACAAGCCATAAAAATGGCATTGGCATCATAGAAATATGAAAATGTGCCTAAACCCACCTACCACCCTATCTATCGACGGCTTGCGCATCCCGCCTCTCTGGCATGCGTAGTGCCTGCCCACCCACTTGTTTCGTCGGTTGGCTTAGGCATATAGAGTTCATTCCCAGTCAAAGATTGGACCAGACCGAGGGTTGTGGTAGCAGGATCGACAGCACGCAGGGGGGACCCGCCCGATCCTCGGCTTGCGCATCTTACCCTTCTGGCCGGCTGAGCGCCCGCACGCTCGTTTCGTGGGTTGACTTAGGCATATGGAGTTCATTCCCAGTGTAAGATCAGATCGGATCGAGGGCTGTGGGTGCACATGTTGGGCTCGGGCGTGTGTTGGTGCCACATTTTTTTGCGCCCGGGGCACCATCACTGGAGCATCATCGGAGAACCTGACCGGTGGCATTGGGGTTCCGACGATTGGGGGGGCGGGGGGTGTGCGCACATGATGTAAGATGGGTTCTACTACTTGGCCCTTATATTGGCCCCCTATCCCTCATCAAACCTGGAGAGCTCACACCCCCTTAAGGAGCATTCGATATTTTACAGGTTTGCTGCTAGTAGCCATTAAAGTTTTTGAAATGGGGACAATTTTTTCAAATGGTCACAAAATCTTATACACTTCAAGTTTTTAGCTGAATTTTTTTTGCATGCCAACAAAAAAACAAGGATCATGTCTACCAATTTGGGGCCAAAACTCCTTCTGAAAAAATTTTAAAAAAATCTCGAACCGTAAAAATTTTTCCAAAATCGTGAAAAATAGAAATCAAGTCGTCTTGCCTTGAAAATTCACATGAAGGCTTAAGGGACCATTCTATGAATTTACAAGCCATAAAAATGGCATTGGCATGGTAGAAATATGAAGATGTGCCTAAACCCACCTACCACCCTATCAATCTACGGCTTGCGCATCCCGTCTCTCTGACCGGCATAGTGCCCGCCCGCCCGCTCGCTTCGTCGGTTGGCTTAGGCATACGGTGTTCATTCCCAATCTAAGATCAGACTGGACTGAGTGTTACAGTAGGAGGATCGACAGCACGTGGGGGGGGACCCGACCGATCCCCGACTTCTGCATCTTGCCCCTCTAGCCGGCTGAGCGCCCGTACGCTCGTTTCGTGGGTTTACTTAAGCATACGAAGTTCATTCCTAGTGTAAGATCGGGCCAGACCGAGGGTTGCGAGTGCACATGCTGGGCTCGGGCACATACTGGTGCTGAATTTTTTTTTTGCTCGGGGTACCATCACCGGAGCATCATCGAAGAACCTGACCGACGGTATTAGGGTTTCGGTGATCGAGGGGCGGGGGGGGGTGTGCGCGCATGATGTGCGATGGGTGCTGCTACTTGGCCCTTATATTGGCCCCTATCCCTCATCAAACCTTGAGAACTCGCACCCCCTTACAGAGCATTTGAGATTTTACGGGTTTGCTGCCAGTAGCCATTAAAGTGTCTGAAATGGGAACACTTTTTTCAAATGGTCACAAAATCTTGTACACTTCGAGTTTTTAGCTGAATTTTTTTGTCCATGCCAAAAAAAATTCAAGGATCACATCTACCAAGTTTGGGGCCAAAACTCCTTCTGAAAAATTTTTTAAAAAATCTCGAACCGTAAAAAGTTTCAAAAATCGTGAAAAATAGAAAACGAGTCGTCTTGCCATGAAACTTCACATGAAGGCTTAAGGGACCATTGTATGAATTTACAAGCCATAAAAATGGCATTGGTACGGCAAAAATATGAAGATGTGCCTAAACCCACCTACCACCCTATCGATCCACGGCTTGCGCATCTCACCTCTCTGGCCGACGTAGTGCTCGCCCGCCCACTCGTTTCATCGATTGGCTTAGGCATACGGAGTTCATTCCCAATGTAAGATTGAACTGGACTAAGGGTTGCAGCAGCAGGATCAACAGCACGGGAGGGGACCCGAACGATCCCCGACTTGTGCATCCTGCCCCTCTGGCCGGCTGAGCGCCCGCACGCTCATTTTGTGGGTTGACTTAGGCATACGGAGTTCATTCCCAGTCTAGGCATACGGAGTTCATTCCCAGTGTAAGATCGGACCGAATCAACGGTTGCGGGTGCACTTGCTTGGCTCGAACATGTGCTGTTGCTGCATTTTTTTTTGCCCGAGGCACCATCACTGGAGCATCGCCGGAGAACCTGGCCGACGGCATTGGGGTTCCGACGATTGGGGGGGCAGGGGGTGTGCGCACATGATGTGCGATGGGTGCTGGTACTTGGCCCTTATATTGGCCCCTTATCCCTCATCAAAAATTGAGAACTCACACCCCCTTAAAGAGCATTTGTGATTTTACAAGTTTGCTGTCAGTAGCCATTAAAGTGTTTGAAATAGGGATACTTTTTTCAAATGGTCACAAAATCTTGTACACTTCGAGTTTTTAGCTGAATTTTTTTGGCATGCCAACAAAAATACAAGGATCACGTCTACCAAGTTTGGGCCAAAAATCCTTCTAAACAAATTTTAAAAAAATCTCGAACCGTAAAAAGTTTCAAAAATCATGAAAAATAGAAAATGAGTCGCCTTGCCATGAGACTTCACATGAAGGCTTAAGGGACCATTGTATGAATTTACAAGCCACAAAAATGGCATTGGTAGGGCGAAAATTTGAAGATGTGCCTAAACCCACCTACCACCCTATCGATCCACGGCTTGCGCATCCCGCCTCTCTGGTCGGCGTAGTGCCCGCCCACCCACTTGTTTTGTCGGTTGGCTTAGGCATACAGAGTTCATTCCCAGTCCAAGATCGAATCAGATCGAGGGTTGTGGCAGCAGGATTGGCAGCACGTAGGGGGGTCCTGGTCGATCCCCAACTTGTGCATCCTGCCCCTCTGGCCTACTGACCGCACACACGCTCGTTTCATGGGTTGACTTAGGGATACGAAGTTCATTCCCAGTCTAAGCATTCAAATTTCATTCCCAGTGTAAGATAGGACCGGACTAAGGGTTGTGAGTGCACATGCTGGGCTCCGGCATGTGCTGGTGCTGTATTTTTTTCGCCCGGGGCACCATTGCCGGAGCATCACTGGAGAACCTGACTGGCGGCATTGGGGTTCCGACGATTGGCAGGACGGGGGGGGTGTGCACACATGATGTGCGATGGGTGCTGGTACTTGGCCCTTATATTGACCCCTATCCCTCATTAAACCTCGAGAACTCACACCCAGTTAAAAAGCATTTGAGATTTTACAGGTTTGCTGCCAGTAGCCATTAAAGTGTCTGAAATGGGGACACTTTTTTCAAATGGTCACCAAATCCTATACACTTCGAGTTTTGAGCTGAATGTTTTTGTGCATGCCAACAAAACTACAAGGATCACGTCTACCAAGTTTGGGGCCAAAAATCCTTCTTAAAAAATTTTTAAAAAATCCAAAACCGTAGAAAGTTTCCAAAATCATGAAAAATAGAAAACGAGTCGTCTTGCCATGAAACTTCACATGAAGGCTTAAGGGACCGTTGTATGTTTTTACAAGCCATAAAAATGGCATTGGCAGGGCAGAAATATGAAGATGTGCCTAAACCCACCTACCACCCTATCGATCCCACCTCTCTGGCCGACGTAGTGCCCGCCCGCCCGCTCGTTTTGTCGGTCAACTTAGGCATATGGAGTTCATTGCCAGTCTAAGATCAGATCGGATCGAGGGTTGTCACAGTAGGATTGACAGCACGTAGGGGGGGACCCGATCGATCCCCGGCTTGTGCATCCTGCCCCTCTGGCCGGCTGACCGCCCACACGCTCGTTTTGTGGGTTGACTTAGGCATATGGAGTTCATTCCCAGTCTAAGCATACGGAGTTCATTCCCAGTGTAAGATCGGATCGGACCGAGGGTTACGAGTGCACATGCTGGGCTCGGGCATATGCTGGTGCTGCATTTTTTTTGCCCGGGGCACCATCGCCGGAGCATCGTCGGAGAACCTGGCCGACGGCATTGGGGTTCTGACGATTGGGGGGCGGGGGGGTGTGCACACATGATGTGCGATGGGTGCTGGTACATGGCCCTTATATTGGCCCCCTATGCCTCATCAAACCTTGAGAACGCACACCATCTTAAAGAGCATTTGAGATTTTACAGGTTTGCTACCAGTAGCCATTAAAGTGTCTAAAATGGGGACACTTTTTTCAAATGGTCACCAAATCCTGTACACTTCGAGTTGTGAGCTGACTTTTTTTGTGCATGCCAACAAAAATACAAGGATCACGTCTATCAAGTTTGGGGCCAAACATCCTTCTGAAAAAATTTGAAAAAAATCTCGAACCGTAAAAAGTTTCAAAAATCGTGAAAAATAGAAAACGAGTCGTCTTGGCATGAAACTTCACATGAAGGCTTAAGGGACCATTGTATGAATTTACAAGCCTTAAAAATGGCATTGGCATGGCAGAAATATGAAGATGTGCCTAAACCCACCTACCAACCTATCGATCCACGGCTTGCGCATCCCGCCTCTCTCGCCGACGTAGTGCCCGCCCGCCCGCTCGTTTCATCGGTTGGCTTAGGCATACAGAGCTCATTCCCAGTCTAAGATTAGACTAGACTGAGGGTTGCAGCAGTAGGATCGCCAGCACACAGGGGGGACTCAACTGATCCCTGACTTGTGCATCTGCCCCTCTGGTCGGCTGAGCGCCCGCACGCTCGTTTCGTGGGTTGACTTAGGTATACGGAGTTCGTTCCCAGTCTAAGCATACGGAGTTCGTTCCTAGTCTAAGCATACGGAGTTCATTCCCAGTGTGAGATCAGACTGGACCGAGGGTTGCGGGTGCACATGCTAGGCTCAGGCATGTGTTGGTGCTGCATTGTTTTTCACCCGGGGCACCATCGTCGGAGCATCGTCGGAGAACCTGACCGACAGCATTGGGGTTCCGATGATTGGGGGGCGGGGGGGATGTGCGCACATGATGTGCGATGGGTGCTGGTATTTTTCCCTTATATTGGCCCCCTATTACTCATCAAACTTGGAGAACTCACACCCCCTTAAAGAGCATTTGTGATTTTACAGGTTTGCTGTCAGTAGCCATTAAAGTGTTTGAAATGGGGACACTTTTTTCAAATGGTCACAAAATCTTGTACACTTCGAGTTTTTAGCTGAATTTTTTTTTGCATGCCAACAAAAATACAAGGATCACGTCTACCAAGTTTGGGCCAAAACTCCTTCTAAAAAAATTTTAAAAAAATCTCCAACCCTAAAAAGTTTCAAAAGTCATGAAAAATAGAAAACAAGTCGTCTTGCCATGAAACTTCACATGAAGGCTTAAGGGACCATTGTATGAATTTACAAGCCATAAAATTGGCATTGGTAGGGCGGAAATTTGAAGATGTGCCTAAACCCACCTACCACCCTATCGATCCACGGTTTGCGCATCCCACCTCTTCGATTGGCGTAGTGCCTGCCCGCCAACTCGTTTCATCGGTTGGCTTAGGCATACGGAGTTCATTCCCAGTCTAATATTGGATCGGACCGAGGGTTGCGACAGTAGGATAGACAGCACGTAGGGGGGACCCGATCGATCCCCGGCTTGTACATCCTGCCCCTCTGGCCGGCTGAGCTCCCGCACGCTTATTTCATGCGTTCACTTAGGCATACGGAGTTCATTCCTAGTCTAAGCATACGAAGTTCATTCCCAGTGTAAGATCGGACCGGAACGAGGGTTGTGGGTGCACATGCTGGGCTTGGGCATGTGCTGGTGCCATATTTTTTTTCACCCGGGGCACCATCGCCGGAGCATCATCAGAGAACCTGACCGACGGCATTGGGGTTCCAGCGATTGGGGGGGTCGGGGGGTGTGCGCACATGATGTGCGATGGGTGCTGGTACTTGGCCCTTATATTGGCCCCTTATCCCTCATCAAAAATTGAGAACTCACACCCCCTTAAAGAGCATTTGTGATTTTACAGGTTTGCTATCAGTAGCCATTAAAGTGTTTGAAATGGGGACACTTTTTTCAAATGGTCACAAAATCTTGTACACTTCGAGTTTTTAGCTGAATTTTTTTGTGCATGCCAAAAAAAATACAAGGATCACGTCTACCAAGTTTGGGCCAAAACTCCTAAAAAAATTTTAAAAAAATATTGGACCGTAAAAAAGTTTCAAAAATCATGAAAAATAGAAAACGAGTCGTCTTGCCATGAAACTTCACATGAAGGCTTAAGGACCATTGTATGAATTTACAAGCCATAAAAATGGCATTGGTAGGGTAGAAATTTGAAGATGTGCCTAAACCTACCTACCACCCTATCGATCCACGGCTTGCGCATCCCGCATCTCCGATCGGCGTAGTGCCCGCCCACCAGCTTGTTTCATCGGTTGGCTTAGGCATACGGAGTTCATTCCCAGTCTAAGATTGGACCAGACCGAGGGTTGCAGCAGCAGGATCGACAGCACACAAGGGGGGACCCGATCGATCCCCGGCTTGTGTATCCTACCCCTCTGGCCGGCTGAGCTCCCGCACGTTTATTTCATGGGTTGACTTAGGCATACGGAGTTCATTCCTAGTCTAAGCATACGGAGTTCATTCCCAGTGTAAGATCGGACCGAAATGAGGGTTGCGGGTGCACATGCTGGGCTTGGGCATGTGTTAGTGCCATATTTTTTTTCACCCGGGGCACCATCGTCGGAGCATCATCAGAGAACCTGACCGGCGGCATTGGGGTTCCGGCGATTGGGGTGGCCGGGGGGGTGTGCGCACATGATGTGCGATGGGTGCTGGTACTTGGCCCTTATATTGGCCCCCTATGCCTCATCAAACCTCGAGAACCCACACTCCCTTAAAGAGCATTTGAGATTTTACAGGTTTGCTGCCAGTAGCCATTAAAGAGTCTGAAATGGGGACACTTTTTTCAAATTGTCACAAAATCATGTACACTTTGAGTTTTTAGCTGAATTGTTTTGTGCATGCCAACAAAGATACAAGGATCATGTCTACCAAGTTTGGGGTCAAAACTCCTTCTGAAAAAATTTTAAAAAAATCCCAAACCATAAAAAGTTTCAAAAATCATGAAAAATAGAAAACAAGTCGTCTTGCCATGAAACTTCACATGAAGGCTTAAGGGACCATTGTATGAATTTACAACCCATAAAAATGGCATTGGCATGGTAGAAATATGAAGATGTGCCTAAACCCACCTACCACCCTATCGATCCACGGCCTGCGCATCCTGCCTCTCTGGCCGGCGTAGTGCCCGTCCGCCCGCTCGTTTCATCGATTGGCTTAGGCATACGGAGTTCATTCCCGGTCTAAGATCAGACTAGTCCAAAGGTTGCCGCAGTAGGATCAGTAGCATGCAGGGGGGACCCGATCGATCCCCGGCTTATGCATCCTACCCCTCTGGCCGGTTGAGCGCCCGCACGCTCGTTTCGTGGGTTGACTTAGGCATACGGAGTTCATCCCAGTCCAAGCATACGGAGTTCATTCCCAGTGTAAGATCAGACTGGACCGAGGTTTGTGGGTGCACATGCTGGGCCTGGGCATGTGCTGGTGTCGCATTTTTTTTCGCCCGAAGCACCATCATCGGAGCATTATCGAAGAACCTAACCGACGGCATTGGGGTTCCGACGATTGAGGGGCGGGGGGGTTGTGCGCACATGATGTGAGATGGGTGCTGGTACTTGGCCCTTATATTGGCCCCCTATCCCTCATCAAACCTTGAGAACTCACACACCTTTAAAGAGCATTTGAGATTTTACAGGTTTGCTACCAGTAGCCATTAAAGTGTCTGAAATGGGGACACTTTTTTCAAATGGTCACAAAATCCTGTACACTTCAAGTTTTTAGCTGAATTTTTTAGTGCATGCTAACAAAAATACAAGGATCACGTCTACCAAGTTTGGGTCCAAAAATCCTTTTGAAAAATTTTTAAAAAACTCTTGAACCGTAAAAGGTTTCAAAAATCGTGAAAAATAGAAAATGAGTCATCTTGCCAGGAAACTTCACATGAAGGCTTAAGGGACCATTGTATGAATTTACAAGCCATAAAAATGGTATTGGCATGGTAGAAATATGAAGATGTGCCTAAACCCACCTACCACCTTGTCGATCCACGGCTTGCGCATCCCGTCTCTCTGGCCGGCGTAGTGCTTGCCCGCTCGCTCATTTCGTCGGCTGGCTTAGGCATACGGAGGTCATTCTCAGTCTAAGATTGGATCAGACCGAGGGTTGTGGCAGCAAGATCGACAGCACGCAGGGGGGACCCGGCCGATCCCCGGCTTGTGCATCCTGCCCCTCTGGCCGGCTGAGCTTTCGTACGCTCGTTTCGTGGGTTGACTTAGGCATACGAAGTTCGTTCCCAATCTAAGTATACGAAGTTCGTTCCCAGTCTAAGATTTGACCGGGCTGAGGGTTACGGGTGCACATGCTGGGCTCGGGCATGTGCTGGTGCCATATTTTTTTTCGCCTGGGGCACCATCGTTGGAGAATTGTCGGAGAACCTGACCAGGGCATCGGGGGTTCCGACGATTGAAGGGGGCAGGGGGTTTGCGCACATGATGTGAGTTGACATCAATTTTGTCTTCAAAAATAAAAATAATAATATTATACAAAATACAAAAAAAATAAATACCAAAAAATAATACAAAAAAATAGCAAAAAAATAAGAAAAAAGAAAAATAATTGAGGATGGCATTGGTGCCATCCTCGGCACCACTGCCACCAGGCCCACCACCCATCACGTACCCTGTTCATCCTACCCTACTACCAGAAAATACAAAAGAAATAAAGAGGTGGGCTCATGTTTACATCCCGTGATTGAGCCCCATGCCCTTCCCTCCAAACACGTATGGCTGGAGCTCTATAAATAGTGCTCATAGCGAAGCCAAAACGGATAGAGAAAAAGGAGGGGGACATTCTGTAAAAAAAAACTACAAAAAAAAATATAAACCATAGTCTTCCCCGCAGGGAAGAACCCAGCATCGAAGCTACCTGCAAAAGTAAGAAAACAGATCAGTTTTGCTTCAACAAAACAAACAAAAAAATTGAAAACAAAAACTTTGAACCCCGATCTATGCTGATTGGGGCTGTTTTCGACAAAAAGGAGGTCAGATCTTAAAAGAACACATTGAAGAGCGCTTCTGGAAGTATTTTGGCATTTTTTGATCACCAACGACCACCGTCGACGATGACCCAGGCGCCGGTCGGAGCAGGGGCCCGGTGATCGAACGGTGGACGGCCAGACCTCTCCCCCAGCTCTCTCTCTCCCTCTCTCCCTTTTTTTTTTGAAACAGAAACCAAATGAACCACAAAAAATCTTCAGCTATATATAGTAAAGCAAAAACTCAAAACGACGTCGTTTAGGGAAAAACCCAAAACGACGCCGTTTTAACCAAAGAGGATCCGTGCGTGGACTCGGATCTGACCCGAGATCCGCGTAAACCGACCCGTCAACCCGCTTCATCCAACCTTGAACCGGTCCAATGAATCGATCTGAGCCGGTCCGAACCACTGGACCACCCAAACCACCTATCAAATCGTAGAATCGATCAGACCGGTCCAGACCAGCGCTGAACGAACCGTTGACCGGTCCGATTCAGGTAAACAAAATTTTTTTTAATTTTTTAATTTTTTTTTATATTATTATTTTTGTTATTTTAAGTATATTTTTATATTTATGCATGATAAATTTCTAAATTTTTTAGAATAAAGGTTTAATTGTTTTAATAATAATAAAATTGAAAACAAATAATAGTTAAAAATATATTACAAATGTTCAAAAAAATATTTATTATTATTATTATTATTTTCCCTGCCTAGATGTTGGAGGGAATAAAAAATATTTTTCTAAAAGATAATTTCGCCTAGATGTTGGGGAATTATTATGAAAATTTTTCATAAAAAAACACATAAGAAATTTTTAATTAGTTTTGAAAAATTATAAAAAATTGAACTTGCTCCGAAAGTCCGCCTAGATGATGGGGATTTTTAGAGATGTTCGCATTTTACTTAAATCTTAAACACTAATTTTTAATTTTTAATTTTCAAAATCCTAATTTTTTAAAACCCCTAAAAATCCAAAATCCCCTAAAATTCAAAACCTCTTAAAATCCAAAGTCCTAAAAATCCTAAAGACAAGTGTGAAAATTCTATTTGAAGCAATTTGTTCCCGAATGCCGCCTAGATGATGGGGTATTTAGAAAATTTTACTTCGTTAAGTCTTTTCACACGATTTCTTAATTTGCATCAGCAATAAGATTAATAAATAAAAAGTATAATAGTAAATTGGGAGCTTAAATATAAACAGTTGCACCTAAGCTCTGCCTAGATGTTGGAGAGTTAGAGTGGTCTTATTATACTTAAGAATCCAACTTTTAAATTACATTTCATTTTACATAACATTCATTGACATACACATATTAGAATGTTATTATTAGTATTTATTTGTACTATTCTGTCTTTAATTTTTATTTGTACTACTTTTTAAAAAAATTATGATATTATAAAATAAAATAAAAATAACATTCCGAAAGAAATAATTCTTGGTACTCTGCCTAGACGTTGAAGAGTCACTAATAATTATTTTCTATAAAGATTGTTATTTTATTTTATGGATTATTATGTTAAATCTTAAGTAAAAAGAGTTATTTTAAATTCTGCCTAGATGTTGGAGAATTTTAAGATAATTTTTTAACTTAAAAATTTTCTCAATATTTCTAAATAAATATTTTAGCAAAATTTTATTCAAGTGCAGGGAATTAGTGTTAAATTTCAAATTAAAATCATTTTTATCCAACACCGAAAATAGCACATAATTAAATGGTACCAATTTATGGGCATTGTGGGGGTGCTAATCCTTCCCCTTGCGTAACCGACTCCCGGACCCAACTTGGTTTTTCGTAGACCAAAATTATCTTTTTAATAAACTTTAAATCCGTTTTATAGTTTTATTAAAAAGATAAACTTTTGGGTGGCCAATTACACCCTAACAAAGATTGGTGGCGACTCCACTTTTTATTTATTTTTCTCTATTTTAAAACATCACTTTTATGTCTGGCGGTCCCAAAACCGTTACGACAGCTTGGCGACTCCACTGCGGATTTTTTAGAGTTAGGCCAAATTTTAGTTATGCGCTATTAATAACTGTTGGATTTAATTAGTTTTATTTTATATTTAATTTAATTCTCTTTATTTTAATTTTTCAAAATATACATACAAGTTAATAAATAAAATAAATTGCTTGTTATCTATTACTTTATTTTGATTTTGTGTTTATGATTTATTTATGTTATTTTGATTAATACATTACTTTGCACACACTTTGCATATTTATTCGCATGCATGAGCTCTAAATCCGGGCTCTTTCCCTTTTAGGAGGAAGTGAAGTAGCTACGCTCTCATGAGGTGATAACCTCCGCATTTCCTAGTGAAACACTTCCACTCAGACTGAACCCTTTCCGTTAGTAACCTGTAATGGGTGAGGATCGAGGAACCTTACTAGTCTATCCAAACAACGATGTGAGGAATAGTTTGGGAACTGTTAGACGCATAAACCTTAACCTAGCATATCGTAAGCCATATGAATCTTGCCGATCTTTTTATAGAAATAACCAAAAGAAAAGCATTTTCTTAAAAAAAAATATATAAATTTCCTCTTTACATGTAGTTCATTCATTTGGTAATTGTTCAAATTTTGCAATTTCATAAAATATTTTAGAATAAAGTGATTTTTTTTAAAGCATTATCCAACAACCCAAAAAAACAAAAAAAAAAGTGGTTTTCAAAAAAATTAAAGATTTTTCTTAAATTCTTTGTTTATTGGCCTAATAAAAAAATCAATTTTCATGTCCTAGTTATTTTGTTTTTCCCTCTAAATTTTTTTTTTTATTTTGTTTCATCTTTTGCATTTCATACATCATAAAAAATAATACATGTATCCCATTCCATATGCATCATAAAAGGTAGTGTCAGTTTCACTAGGTTGGCATAATACAAGCATTGTATTCCATGTAAAAATATAACATGCAGTTGATAGGTTCATGCATTCCATACAAATATGCTGCATTAGTCATAGGAATACATCTCATCATTCATGTAAATATGTCATTGCATTTCATGCATATAAATTCATGAATGGTAAGGTCGTATGGAACAAACGTTGCATTTCATATCCCACTATCTCAGCAATATAATATTCCTTACATACACAGTCATGGTTGATAAAAATTTTCATTTGGGTCATTTGTACATATAAAAATTCATTGTTATAGGCATATACGCATTTCATGACATTCTTTAGCCATCATATTCATGTATTCATACTTCGTGTGTCATTGTTTTTATGATATTCATTCAATAAGGGTAGTAATCTAGAATTTTTTGTCTAAGTCTTGGAATAAGTTATCTGTCTTGGTGGGAATCAGAGTCACGAAAATGGGAGATCAATTAGAAGTAAGGATTAGTGATTTGGAGTTGAATCAAGAGGAATTATGGTTTAAGCTTCGAGAGATGAAATGACAAATGGCTCAATTGATAGAAATGGTTAAAAGTAGTGGTATGGTTGAATTAGTTGCTCCTCAAATACCGTTGTCACTTCCATCAAGTCAATCCCATTAGTTCCAGCATTCTGCCAGAGCATGCTAAAGCATTGGGTGATCTGAACAATGACCAAGGTTTGGGCAAACTCAATAGAGGAATAGGTGAACTGGCCATGCAAATGACTGAGCTCAAGAGTTTGATTTCGAAAAATAAGTCAGCTGGCTTCAAACAACCTCCACAAACTATCCCAAGTCCAAACCCATACCTAAATCCTCCTTATGACCATTTTCAACCTCATTTCCAAGTACCTAAGATTAGACCCCCAATTTTCATGCAACCACAATCGCCTGTTTAGCATGCTATACCATCATTACCTTTTGAACCCAATCTTCAACCCAAAGTTTCTTAATTCACCTCAAGACCAACTAAACTATCATCTTTTCAGCAAAGCAAACCAACTGTAGGACAGAAAAACTTCGGTAACACCAAAGAAAAAATCCTTGTTGATCTGATACCCATGTCCTACGCAGAGTTGTACCCATTACTTCTAGAAAATTATCTCATTGCCCCTATCCCTGCTGAACCTCGCAAACCACCTTTCCCCGAATGCTATGACCCCAATGCTCGATGTGAATACCACTTTGGCATCATTGGCCATTCTTTGGAAAATTGCATAGCTTTGAAACATAGGGTGCAAGGACTGATGAAAGCTGGATATCTGGGTTTTGATACCAAGATGAAGCCAGTTATTCACAACAACCCTTCTTTGATCCATGTCAAAATGGTAGGCAGTGCTGCAGGCAACAGTAGGGTTGGTCAGGATGATAAATAAAAAGCTTTTTAAGCAAAGAGTTATCTTCCTTAGTAATCATAGTCAACTATTTTTTAGGAGAAACAAAGGGAAGTGGGAGTAGGTTTGGCACTTTTCGGCCCCAGCCCTAGAATAGTTCATGATGTGTAAACTTGATGCTTTTAGAAATGAATGGAAACTTCTTTTAACCTAGATTTTCTATGAATTGATGCATCTATTTATTTTATTGGCACGCCTAAAAGAGTATAAGAAAGAATGATGGTTACAAGTATGTTTTCACCAAACTTTTGAGATAGAAAAGATATATCTAGATGACCCATTTTGAATATAGGATGGAATTAAAGTTTCCCCTCACCAAAACAACAAAATTTAACTTGCATATCATGCATCATTTGCTTGAATTCATTGCTTTTCATGCCAGCTAATGACAAGGAATGATAATTGTAAATATACTTTCGTCAAACCTTTGAAGCAATTTTTTTTTATATACAATAGAATTCATGCCATGCATTTCTGACTTCTGATGATTAATAAAAGATTCAAGGATAGCTATCTTAGGAAACGAGGTCAGTTAAGTCTACACACTTATAGCACTCGAGCTAATACCATAATAATGGAAAATGAAGGTGCCAGTCGAATGGATAGAGTAGAAAAAACCCAAGGAGAGATCGGTAAAATAGTTACAGGAATGCAACAAAATGTGAATAGACAACTAACAGAATTAAAATAGATGATAGTGGAATTGACAAAAGGAAAAAAAGTTGTTGAGACATACAGGACAAGGGAGAAAACAGCTATCGAGACACCATTGTATCTATCTGGGTTCACATATGTTCAAGATCCCCATGTGTCACAAACACCTCAAACAACTGATCAACCTTATATTGGCCATTTTACCAAGTTACCATCAGTTCAGACAAATATCAATCCTGGGCATACTCCTCACGACTTCACTACTATGCCTAATGTGGATGATCATAAAAAATTGAAAAAATTGAAGAGGGTGCCAGATCCATCAGAAGATATAGTGATGAAAGATAAGTATGATCTGTTGGAAGGAAGATTGAAAGCAATTGAAAGTCATGATGTCTACGAGAATGTTGACGCCAACGAGCTTAGTCTAGTGCCTGATCCCATTATTCCATCAAAATTCAAAGCCCCGAATTTTGAAAAGTATAACGAAACTGGATGTCCTAAAATACATTTGGCTCAATACTGTCACAAAATGGTTGGGTATGCTGGTGATGAAAAGCTACTTATTCATGTCTTTCAAGAAAGTTTGACTGGGACAGCAGCTAATTGGTATCATAGTTTGAAAAGCAGTCAAATTCATACTTGGAGAGATTTATCACAGGCATTCTTGAAGCAATACCAATATATGTTAGAGTTAGCTCCGGATCGATTAACCCTCCAAAATATGAGAAAGAACCACAATGAGAGCTACAAAGAATATGCTGTTAGATGGAAAAATATGGCATCATAGGTATAACCACCTCTAAATAGAGAGTTGAATTCCCTGTTTATGGATACCCTTCTTTTTCCCTATTATGATAAGTTGATCAGTAATACTTCATAAGAGTTTGCAAATTTGTTGTTTGCTGTGGGTAAAATTGAGGATGGGATAAGAAGGGGAAGAATTATAAATACTGGTGATGAAAAAAGAGGAGATATTTTTGCAAAACAAGCCTAAGAAATAATTGTTAAAGGGCAAAATGAGAGAAATCTCACCATAATGCAAGAAGATCCAATGGATGATTATTCACAATGGCTACCATATTGCCCTCAACCAATATTTGCGATCGATGATTTTCCTCGACCACTTCATCTATATGCTCAAATTCCTTCACCAAGAATAGAACCAAGGATTAACTTAAGCCATTCACAGAGTCGTAAGAAAAAGAGAGCCAAAGTGTATCATTCACTTTCAATACCTTACGCTGAGCTCTTTACTTTACTGATAGAGAATCATATGATCTCTGTTGTTCTTGTAAGACCCAAAAAACCTCTGTACCCGAAATATGAGTTTCATGATAGAGTTAAGGGGCATTCCATAGAAGATTGTACTGCCTTCAAGGATAAAGTTCAAGCTTTGATCGATGCAGATGCTGCAAAGTTTAAAGAGCTAGTTGGTGGTTTTGATGATTGATAGCAGTAAAGTTGCAAGTTAGTGATGCTAAAGTTGAAACATCAAGGGGAAAACTTTTGTTTATGTAACTTTAAATATCACCTCAAGAGTATGATCTAGATAATAAATTCTTTTTGGTCAAGTCTTAAGGTTTGCATTGCATGAGCAAACATTGTGCATCATAATGTTTTATTTCGTGTAAGTTTCGATATATAGTTGGTTTTTTTAAAAAAAAAAAAAAAGAAGAAAGATATTAGATGTGAATAAAGCCTCATGTGGTTAACTACCAAGGCTAGAGAAATTTTCTTGAGAAAAAAAAAACAAAAAAAAGGAGAAAAAAGAAAAAATGAAGTTTTGAGTCTAAGATGAATTGGCGATCACTATTAGAAAATTTTCAAATACCTAAATGCCAATTTGCTCATTCAGTTGACCCCATTTCATCAGTCATGACCCCTTGATAGCCTTAAATTTGAATTTGTGAACCTCATTTTCACTTGATACTGTTGGCAATATTCTTTTCTAAGGCAATGAACAAATGAAACAACCATTAACAAATGTGTGGTTCCTAGAAAATCAAGTCTATATGACATTTTTTTTTTAGAATTCAAATGCGATAATTGAATATGATAAGATTATGCTGCAGTTCCAAAATTTTCAAATCCAAAATACACTTAAGCATACTACCATTTCAGTTTTTTTTATCCCAAAATTAACCCGATCCTTTGTCTTGAGGTATATTTGTCAGAAAAGAAATATCTCATTACCTTTAAGGCAACTTGAGTTATGATTAACCCTTTTGTTCTCTTTTTGTGGAGTAACTTAGATCATTTGATACCTTAAACATGTTTACCCCACATAATCTTTTTCTTATCCATTTCATATGACCCTTTCTTTTGTAATTACTTTCATTATGGATGGTTTGCTAAAATGGGACATCTTTCATGAAACGTGTTACTGGCAAAATGAATCTAGGTGTGAACTATGAGGGCATAAAAAAAAATAAAAACAACAAAAAAAAGAGAAAAAAAAAGAAGAAAAAATTGGTTATGACATCATGCACTAAAAAATTTGAGCAAATCCAAAAAAGGTTATGACAAAGTCAAGGTTTTGAAAAAAAAAAAAACAAAAAAATTTTTTTGAGATTAAAAAGAAAAAACCCTTTTTCCAAGTTCATTTTTCTGAAGAGTAGTCTTCAATTTAAGTGTTTATGCTTGAAGTGACAATGGCCATCTTTCATTATCTCTTCACAAAAATAAAAATTTATCTCTTGTTACCCTTTGAGCTTGATTGAATTCTTTCAAAATAAACCCTGACTAAGGATCACTTTTCATATTTGTGAAAAAAAAACAAAAAAAAAGAAATACATTTGAAGGATAAGAATGAGAATGTCTAATGGAATCTCATGTGATAGGGGCACAAACCCAGTATAAAAGTTCATAAAAGTTTTGAATCCACTCAGTGAAGGGGTGTAAAAAAAAGGAAAGGAAGAATAAAAAAAAAAGGGAAAGAAATGAATTGGTGGAAAACACAAAATAGAATATACCTTAGAGTGTATCCTTCCAATGAAAAATGATCCTTAGTTTCAAATATCCTTAAATAGTTGTTTTGGGCCTTTTTATTTTTTTCTTTGGCGACCAAGAACCTTAACCTACATTACAACCTTTGAAAAGTCCATATTGGATAAGGCATGAAAGCTTAAACTTGAAGAGTTTCTCTTGAAAAATAAACATTAATTTTTTGAGTTTTCCTTTTTGAAAAAATTTCTTTTCCGCTTTTGGATTAGATTTGAATTCTCAAGTGCATGGTGTGTAAAAAAAAAAAGAGAAAAATAGAAATAAATGTGGCTCTAGGGTGAAAACCCTCAAAAGGGCAGTCTAGAACCGACCCTGAAAGGTCACTCCTGATGCTAAGTATGGTGGATGCTAAACAAAAGTAAAGCCAAACCTTTTGAAAGATCTAAAATATCAAAACCATAGAAGTCTGAGATGGGTTGATTATTCCCAAATAACCCTTTAAAATCTTAAGCCCTTTATAGCTAATCTTAACATATATCAAAATGTCACATTTGGGGACTAAGAAAAATGTTGAATATGTTTGATTTTCAAGGAATTCATGCTTTTAGAAAAGCTTGTGTTTCATTTGTGAGCTTGCATGCCTCTTTCACTCCCTTCAAGGATTGGAACCTTTTGAATCAACATCGCTATCTACAAAACTATTAAATCCATTTGGAAAGAAAATCCTCACCTTTTTTCATTTTTGATAGGGATCGCCAAATTCTAAAAAAAAATAAAATAAAATAAAATAAAATTTAAGCCTAGTTTATCTGACCATTAATGAAGTTTTAAGCCTAGTTTATCTGGCCATCAATGAAAATTTAAGCCCAGTTTATCTGGCCTCAAATGAAGATTTAAGCCTAGTTTATCTGGCCATCAATGAGATTTAAGCCTAGTTTATCTAGCGATTAATGAAGCTTTAAGCCCAGTTTATCTGGCTCTCAATGAAACTTTAAGCCCAGTTTATCTGGCCATTAATGAAGCTTTAAGCCCAGTTCATCTGGCCATCAATAAGGTTTTAAACCTAGTTTATCTGGCTTCAAATGAAGATTTAAGCCCAGTTTAGCTGGCCTTCAATAAATTTAAGCCAAGTTTATTTAGCCCCAAAAGAAGTTTTAGAGTTTCAAAGTTCTATCCATAATAAAATTTCCCGATACATAACCTTTTGAAAGATCTTGCATTTGCATTACTTGTATCATGAGAAAGACATTTAACCTAAAAAAAAAAGAGATATTCAAATTTGCATCGCTTATCTGTGCATCATGAAAGGGATATTTGCATTTGCATCACTTGCATAAGATATTTGCATTCGCACCATAAAAATTTTTTTTTTCATATTTGCACAACTATGGCATCCACATCCTAAGAAAAGGTATTTGTAGAAGCATTTACATGAAAAGAACATTGTCATTGTCAAATATAGTTGCATCAAGCATTCGCATCCTTGCATTTGCATTGAAATTTATATTTTTATCAACATTTCCATTAGCATCATTTGATCAAGATGGACATTTGTATCATTGATTGCATTCATTAAATCTGATTGAAAAAAAAAAATTTTCAAAAAAAAATTTCAAATTTTAATGTTTTATCGCCTCTGATTATGAGGAGCATTTAAAGATTTTGAGATTTGTAAGACCTCCGGGCATAATCTCCAAAAGCCTCTGCGCATGACTTTCAAGATTTAAAGATTTTCAAATTTTACAGTTTCATCGCTTCTGATTATAAGGAGCATTCAAAGATTTTGAGATTTGTAAGACCTCCTGGCATAATTTCGATTTACGGTCTTATCCCGATCGATTTTTTATTTCTGACTTGCGATGTTACCCGAGTCAATTCTGTAAGACCTTCGAGCACGATTTCTAAGACCTTCGAGCATAATTTTGATTCACGGTGTTATCCCGATCGATTCTTTATCCTTCAACTTATGATTTTATTCCAGTCGATTCTGTAAGACTTTCAAGCATGATTCTATAAGACCTCCAGGTATGATTCTTAAGACCTCCGAGCGTAATTTTGATTCGTAGTGTTATCCCGATCGATTCCTTATCTTTTGACTTACGATGTTATCCCAGTCAATTTTGTAAGACCTTCGGACATAATTTCAATTTGTGGTGTTATCCCAATCGATTCTTTATCTTTTGACTGCGATGTTATCCCAGTCTATTCTGTAAGATCTTCGGGCATAATTTTGATTCGCGTGTGTTATCTCGATTGATTTATTTATTTTTTTAAACTTACGGTGTCATCCCAATTGTTTTATTTAAAAAAAAAATTCACGATCCATTTTCGGACAAAATCGTTGTCTTTGTCTTTGCCCTATTCCTGATTCTCAGTAATGTGCAAAGAGGGGCAGTTGTTGACATCAATTTTGTCCTCAAAAATAAAAATAATAAAATTATACGAAATACAAAAAAAATAAATACCAAAAAATAATACAAAAAAATAGCAAAAAAACAAAAAAAAAAGAAAAATAATTAAGGATGGCAGTGGTGCCATCCCCGGCACCACTGCCACCAAGCCCACCACCCATCACATACCCTGTTCATCCTACCTTACTACCAGAAAATATAGAAGAAATAAAGAGGCGGGCTCATGTTTACATCCCGTGATCGAGCCCTATGCCCTTCCCTTCAAACACATATGGCTGGAGCTCTATAAATAGAGCTCATAGCGAAGCCAAAACGGACAGAGAAGAAGGAGGGGGAGATTCTGTCAAAAAAAACTACAAAAAAAAAATGAAAACCATAGTCCTCCCCGCAGGGAGGAACCCAGCGCCGAAGCTACCTACAAAAGCAAGAAAATAGATCAGTCTTGCTTCAACAAAACAAACAAAAAAAAATTGAAAATAGAAACTTTGAGCCTGATCTACGCTGATCGGGGCTGTTTTTGACAAAAAGGAGGTCAGATCTTGAAAGAGCACATTGAAGAGCGCTTCTGGAAGTATTTTGGCATTTTTCGGTCACTAGCGACCACCGCCGACGGTGACCCAGGCGGTGGTTGGAGTGGTGGCTCAACGACCGAACGGTGGACGGTCAGACCTCTCCCTCAGCTCTTTCTCTCTCCTTCTCTCCCTTTTTTTTCTGAAACAAAAACCAAAAGAACCAAAAAAAATCTTCAGCTATATATAGTAAAGCAAAAACTCAAAATGATGTCGTTTAGGGAAAGACCCAAAACAACACCGTTTAAACCAAAGAAGATCCGCGCGTGGACCCGGATCCAACCCGAGATCCGCGTAAATCGACCCGTCAACCCGCTTCATCCAACCTTGAACCGGTCTGAGCCGGTCTGAACCACTGAACCACCCGAACCACCTATCGAATCGCAAAACCGGTCCAGACTAGCACTGACCGGACCGTTATCCGATCCGGTTCAGGTAAAAATTTTTTTTTTTAATTTTCTAATTTTTTCTATATTATTATTTTTGTTATTTTAAGTATATTTTTATATTTATGCATGATAAATTTCTAAATTTGTTAGAATAAATGTTTAATTGTTTTAATAATAATAAAATTGAAAACAAATAATAGTTAAAAATATATTAAAAATGTTCAAAAAAATATTTATTATTATTATTATTATTTTTCCTGCCTAGATGTTGGAGGGAATAAAAAATATTTTTCTAAAAGATAATTCTGCCTAGATGTTGGAGAATTGTTATGAATAAATTTTCATAAAAAAACACATAAGAAATTTTTAATTAGTTTTGAAAAATTATAAAAAATTAAACTTGCTCCGAAAGTCCGCCTAGATGATGAGGATTTTTAAAGATGTTCACGTTTTATTTAAATCTTAAACATTAATTTTTAATTTTCAAAATCCTAAGTTTTTAAAACCCCTAAAAATCCAAAATCCCCTAAAATTCAAAACCTCTTAAAAACTAAAGTCCTAAAAATCCTAAAGACAAGTGTGAAAATTCTATTTGAAGCAATTTGTTCTCTCATGCGGCCTAGATGATGGGGTATTTAGAAAATTTTACTTCGTTAAGTCTTTTCACACGATTTCTTAATTTGCATCAACAATAAGATTAATAAATAAAAAGTATAATAGTAAATTGGGAGCTTAAATATAAACAGTCGCACCTAAGCTCTGTCTAGATGTTGGAGAGTTAGGGTGGTCTTATTATACTTAAGAATCCAACTTTTAAATTACATTTCATTTTACATAACATTCATTAACATACACACATTAGCATGTTATTATTAGTATTTATTTGTACTATTCTGTCTTTAATTTTTATTTGTACTACTTTTTAAAAAAATTATGATATTATAAAATAAAAATAACATTCCGAAAGAAATAATTCTTGGTACTCTGCCTAGACGTTGGAGAGTCACTAACAATTATTTTCTATAAAGATTGTTATTTTATTTTATGGATTATTGTGTTAAATCTTAAGTAAAAAGAGTTATTTTAAATTCTGCCTAGATGTTGGAGAATTTTAAGATAATTCTTTAACTTAAAGATTTTCTCAATATTTCTAAATAAATATTTTAGCAACATTTTATTCAAGTGAAGGGAATTAGTGTTAAATTTTAAATTAAAATCATTTTTATCCAACACCGAAAATAGTGCATAATTAAATGGTATCAATTTATGGGCATTGTGGGGGTGCTAATCCTTTCCCATGCGTAACCGACTCCTGGACCCAACCTGGTTTTTCGTAGACTGAAATTATCTTTTTGATAAACTTTAAATCTGTTTTATAGTTTTATTAAAAAGATAAACTTTTTGGTGGCCAATCACACCCTAACAAAGATTGGTGGCGACTCCACTTTTTATTTATTTTTCTCTATTTTAAAACATCACTTTTACGTCTGGCGGTCCCAAAACCATTACGACAATGTGCGATGGGTGCTGGTACTTGCCCTTATATTGGCCCCCTATCCCTCATCAAACCTCGAGAACTCACACCCCCTTAAAGAGCATTTGATATTTTGCAGTTTTGCTGCCAGTAGCCATTAAAGTGTCTGAAATCGAACACTTTTTTCAAATGGTCACAAAATTCTGTACACTTCGAGTTTTTAGCTGAATTTTTTTGTGCATTCCAAAAAAAATACAAGGATCACGTCTAACAAGTTTGGGGCCAAATATCCTTCTGAAAAAATTTTAAAAAAATTCCGAACCGTAAAAAGTTTCAAAAATCGTGAAAAATAGAAAACGAGTCGTCTTGCCATGAAACTTCACATGAAGGCTTAAGGGACCACTGTACGAATTTGCAAGCCATAAAAATGGCATTGGCATGACAGAAATATGAAGATGTGCCTAAACCCACCTACCATCCTATCGATCCACGGCTTGCGCATCCCGAGTCTCTGGCCGGCGTAGTGCCCGCCCGTCCGTTCGTTTTGTCGGTTGGCTTAGGCATACGGAGTTCATTCCCAGCCTAAGATTGGACCAGACCGAGCATTGCGGCAGCAGGATCGACAGCATACAGAGGGGGACCCGGTCGATCCCCAGCTTGCGCATCCTGCCCCTCTGGCCGGTTGAGCTCCCGCACGCTCGTTTCGTGGGTTGACTTAGGCATACGGAGTTCATTTCGAGTCTAAGCATACGGAGTTCATTCCCAGTGTAAGATCGGACCGGATCAAGGGTTATGGGTGCACATGCTGTGCTCGGGCATGTGCTGGTGCCGCATATTTTTTTACCCGGGGTACCATCGCCGGAGCATCGTCGGAGAACCTGACCGATGGCATTGGGGGTTCCGGCGATTGGGGGGGTGTGTGCACGTGATGTGCGATGGGTACTGGTACTTGGCCCTTATATTGGCCCCCTATCCCTCATCAAATCTCAAGAACTCACACCCCTTAAAGAGCATTTGAGATTTTACAGGTTTGCTGCCAGTAGCCATTAAAGTGTCTAGAATGGGGCATTTTTTTCAAATGGTCACAAATCCTGTACACTTCGAGTTTTTAGCTGAATTTTTTTGTGCATGCCAAAAAAAATACAAGGATCATGTCTACCAGGTTTGGGGCCAAAACTCCTTCTGAAAAAATTTTAAAAAAATCCCAAACCGTAAAAAGTTTCAAAAATCATGAAAAATAAAAAACGAGTCGTCTTGCCATGAAACTTCACATGAAGGCTTAAGGGACCATTGTATGAATTTACAAGCCATAAAAATGGCAATGGCATGGCAGAAAATATGAAGATGTACCTAAACCCACCTACCACCCTATCGATCCATGGCTTGCGCATCCCGTCTCTCTGGTCGGTGCAGTGCCGCCCGCCTGCTCGTTTCGTCTGTTGGCTTAGGCATACGGAGTTTATTCTTAGTCTATGATCGGATCAAACTGAGGGTTGCGGTAGCAAGATCGACAGCACGCAGAGGGGGACCCGACCGATCCCCGGCTTGTGCATCCTACCCCTCTGGTCGGCTGAGCGCCCGCACGCTCGTTTCATGAGTTGACTTAGGCATACGGAGTTGATTCCCAGTCTAAGCATACGGAGTTCATTCCCAGTGTAAGATCGGATAGGACCGAGGCTTACGGGTGCACATGCTGGGCTCGAGCATGTGCTGGTGTCACATTTTTTTTCGCCTGGCACGCCATCACCGGAGCATCATCGGAGAACCTGATCGGTGGCATTAGGGGTTCCGGCGATTGGGGGGGCGGGGTGGGTGTGCGCACATGATGTACAATGGGTGCGGGTACTTGGCCCTTATATTGGCCCCCTATCCCTCATCAAACCTCGAGAACTCACACCCCCTTAAAGAGCATTTGAGATTTTACAGGTTTGCTGCCAGTAGCTATTAAAGTGTCTGAAATGGGGACATTTTTTCAAATGCTCACAAAATCCTGTACATTTCGAGTTTTTAGTTGAATTTTTTTGTGCATGTGAAAAAAAATACAAGGATCATGTCTACCAAGTTTGGGGCCAAAACGCCTTCTGAAAAAATTTTTTAAAAAAATCCTGATCCATAAAAAGTTTCAAAAATTATGAAAAATAGAAAACAAGTCGTCTTGCCATGAAACTTCACATGAATGCTTAAGGGACCATTGCATGAATTTACAAGCCATAAAAATGGCATTGGCATGGCAAAAATAAGAAGATGTGCCTAAACCCACCTACCATCCTATCGATCCACGGCCTACGCATTCCGCCTCTTTGGCCGACGTAGTTCCCGCCCACCTGCTCGTTTCATGAGTTTGCTTAGGCATACGGAGTTCATTACCAGTCTAAGATCAGACTAGATTGAGGGTTGTGGCAGTAGGATCGGTAGCATGCAGAGGGGGACTCGGCCGATCCCCGGCTTGCGCATCCTGCCCCTCTGGCCGGCTGAGCTCTCGCACGCTCATTTCGTGGGTTGACTTAGTCATACGGAGTTCATTCTCAATCTAAGCATACGAAGTTCATTCCCAGTGTAAGATCAAACCGGACCGAGGGTTACAGGTGCACAAGCTGGGCTCGAGCATGTACTGGTGCCCCATTTTTTTTTGCCCTAAGCATCATCGCCAGAGAACTTGGCCGGCGGCATTGGGAGTTCTAGCGATTGGGGGGGCGGGGGGTGTGCGCACATGATGTGTGATGGGTGCTGGTACTTGGCCCTTATATTGGCCCCCTAT
Organism: Durio zibethinus; assembly: GCF_047325235.1. Taxonomy (NCBI): domain Eukaryota; kingdom Viridiplantae; phylum Streptophyta; class Magnoliopsida; order Malvales; family Malvaceae; genus Durio; species Durio zibethinus. The sequence goes on from NC_143169.1 coordinate 18,815,768, forward strand.
CCCTCTTCAAACCTCAAGAACTCACACCCCCTTAAAGAGCATTTGAGATTTTACAGGTTTGCTGCCAGTAGCCATTAAAGTGTCTGAAATGGGACACTTTTTTCAAATGGTCACAAAATCCTGTACACTTCGAGTTTTTAGCTGAATTTTTTTGTGCATGCCAAAAAAAATACAAGGATCACATCTACCAGGTTTAGGCCGAAACTCCTTCTGAAAAAATTTTAAAAAAAATCCCCAACCATAAAAAGTTTCGAAAATTGTGAAAAATAGAAAACGAGTCATCTTGCCATGAAACTTCACATGAAAGCTTAAGGGACCATTGTATGAATTTACAAGCCACAAAAATGGCATTGGCATGGTAGAAATATGAAGATGTGCCTAAACCCACTTACCACCCTATCGATCCACGGCTTGCGCCTCCCGCCTCTTTGGCCGGCGTAGTCCCCGCTCGTATGCTCGTTTCGTCGGTTTGCTTAGGCATACGGAGTTCATTCCCAGTCTAAGATTGGACCGGACCGAGGGTTGCGGTAGCAAGATCGACAGCATGCATAGGGGGACCCAATCGATCCCCGGCTTGCGCATCCTGCCCCTCTGGACGGTTGAGCACCCACACGCTCGTTTCATGGGTTGACTATCATTTCGAGTCTAAGCATATGGAGTTCATTCCCAGTGTAAGATTGGACTAGACCGAGGGTTACAGGTGCACATTCTAGGCTCAGGCATGTGCTGGTGCCGCATTTTTTTTTTGCTCGGGGCACCATCACCGGAGCATCGCCGGAGAACCTGACCGATAGCATTGGGGGCTTCGATGATTGGGGGGCGGGAGGGTGTGCGCACATGATGTGCGATGGGTGCTGGTACTTGGCCCTTATATTGGCCCCCTATCCCTCATCAAACCTAGAGAACCCACACCCCGTTAAATAGCATTTGAGATTTTACAGGTTTGCTGCCAGTAGCCATTAAGGTGTCTGAAATGGGGACACTTTTTTGAAATGGTCACAAAATCTGTACACTTCGAGTTTTTAGCTGAATTTTTTTGTGCATGCCAATAAAAATACAATGATCATGTCTACCAAGTTTGGGGCCAAAACGCCTTCTGAAAAATGTAAAAAAAATCTCGAACTGTAAAAAGTTTTGAAAATCGTGAAAAATAGAAAACGAGTCATCTTGCCATGAAACATCACATGAAGGCTTAAAGGACCATTGTATGAATTTACAAGCCATAAAAATGGCAAGGGCATGGTAGAAATATGAAGATGTGCCTAAACCCACCTACCACCCTATCTATCCACGGCTTGCGCATCCCGTCTCTCAGGCCGGCGTAGTGCCCGCCCGCCCGCTCGTTTTGTCGGTTGGCTTAGGCGTACGGAGTTAATTCCTAGTCTAAGATTGGATCGGACTGAGGGTTGCAGCAGCAGGATCACCGACACGCAGGGGGGACCCGACCGATCCCCAGCTTGTGCATCCTGCCCCTTTGGCCGGCTGAGCACCCGCACGTTCATTTCATGAGTTAACTTAGGCATACGGAGTTAATTCCTAGTCTAAGCATATGGAGTTCATTCCCAGTCTAAGATCAGACCAGGTCAAGGGTTACAGGTGCACATGCTGGGCTCGGGCATGTGCTGGTGCCGCATTTGTTTTCACCCACGGCACCATCATCGGAGAACTTGACTGACGACATTGGGGTTCGAGCGATTGGGGGCGATGGGGGGTGTGTGCGCACATGATGTGCGATGGGTGCTGGTACTTGGCCCTTATATTGGCCCCCTATCCCTCATCAAACCTTGAGAACTCACACCCCCTTAAAGAGCATTTGAGATTTTACAGGTTTGCTTCCAGTAGCCATTAAAGTGTCTGAAATGGGGACACTTTTTTCAAATGGTCACAAAATCCTGTACACTTCGAGTTTTTAGCTGAATTTTTTTGTGCATGCCAACATAAATACAAGGATCACGTCTACCAAGTGTGGGGCTAAAACTCCTTCTGAAAAAATTTTAAAAAAATCTCGAACCATAAAAAGTTTTGAAAATCGTGAAAAATATAAAACGAGTCATCTTGCCATGAAACTTCACATGAAGGCTTAAGGGACAATTGTATGAATTTACAAGCAATAAAAATGGCATTAGCATGGCAGAAATATGAAGATGTGCCTAAACCCACTTACCACCCTATCGATCCATGGCTTGCGCATCCCGCCTCTCTGGCCGGCGTAGTGCCCCCACGCCCGCTCGTTTCGTCGGTTGGCTTAGGCATACGGAGTTCATTCCCAATCTAAGATCGGATCAGATTGAGGGTTGTGGTAGCAAGATCGGCAGCATGCAGGGGGGGACCCGGCCGATCCCCGGCTTGCGCATCCTACCCCTCTGGCCGGCTGAGCGCCCGCACGTTCGTTTCATGTGTTGACTTAGGCATACGAACTTCATTCCCAGTCTAAGCATACGGAGTTCATTCCCAGTGTAAGATCAGAATAGACCGAGGGTTGTGGGTGCACATGTTGAGCTCGGGCATATGCTGGTGCCGCTTTTTTTTTTCACCCGGGGCACCATCGCCGGAGAACCTGATCGGTCGCATTGGGGTTTCGGCGATTGGAGGGGTGGGGGGTGTGCGCACATGATGTACGATGGGAGCTGGTACTTGACCCATATATTGGCCCCCTATCCCTCATCAAACCTCGAGAACTCACACCCCCTTAAAGAGCATTTGAGATTTTATAGGGTTGTTGCCAGTAGCCATTAAAGTGCCTGAAATGGGGACACTGTTTTCAAATTGTCACAAAATGTTGTACACTTCGAGTTTTTAGCTGAATTTTTTTGTGCATGCCAACAAAATACAAGGATCATGTCTACCACGTTTTGGGCTAGAACTCCTTCTGAAAAAATTTAAAAAAAATCCCAAACCGTAAAAAGTTTTAAACGTCGTGAAAAAATAGAAAATGAGTCGTCTTGCCATGAAACTTCACATGAAGGCTTACGGGACCATTGTATGAATTTACAAGTCATAAAAATGGCATTGGCATGGCAAAAATATGAATATGTGCCAAAACCCACCTACCACCCTATCGATCCACGGCTTGCACATCCCGTCTCTCTAGCCGGCGTAGTGCCCGCCCGCTCATTTCGTCGGTTGGCTTAGGCGTACAGAGTTAACTCCTAGTCCAAGATTGGACCGGATCGAGGGTTGTGGCAGCAGGATCACTGGCACGCAGGGGGGACCCGACCGATCCCCGACTTGTGCATCATGCCCCTTTGGCCGACTGAGCGCCCGCATGTTCGTTTCGTGGGTTGACTTAGGCATACGGAGTTAATTCCCAGTCTAAGCATATGGAGTTCATTCCCAGTGTAAGATCGGACTGGACCGAGGGTTGCAGGTGCACATGCTGGGCTTGGACATTTGTTGGTGCCACATTTTTTTTTGCCCGGGGCACCATCATCGGAGAACCTGACTGACGGCATTGGGGTTCCTACGATTGGGGGCGGCGGGGTGGGGGGTGTGCACACATGATGTGCGATGGGTGCTGGTACTTGGCCCTTATATTGGCCCCCTATCCCTCATCAAACCTCAAGAACTCACACCCCCTTAAAGAGCATTTGAGATTTTACAGGTTTGCTGCCAGTAACCATTAAAGTGTCTGAAATGGGGACACTTTTTTCAAATGGTCACAAAATCCTATACACTTCGAGTTTTTAGCTAACTTTTTTTGTGCACGCCAAAAAAAATACAAGGATCATGTCTACCAAGTGTGGGGCTAAAACTACTTCTGAAAAAATTTAAAAAAAATCTTGAACCATAAAAAGTTTTAAAAATCAGGAAAAATAAAAAACGAGTCGTCTTGCCATGAAACTTCACATGAAGGCTTAAGGGACCATTGTATGAATTTACAAGCCAAAAAAATGGCATTGGCATGGCAGAAATATGAAGATGTGCCTAAACCCACCTACCACCCTATCAATCCACGGCTTACGCATCCCACCTTTCTGGCCGACGTAGTGCCCGTCCGTCCGCTCGTTTCGTCGGTTGGCTTAGGTGTACGGAGTTAATTCCTAGTCTTACATTGGACCGGACTGAGGGTTGTGGCAGCAGGATCACCGGCATGCAGGGGGGGACCCGACCGATCCCCGGCTTGTGCATCCTGCCCCTCTGGTCGGCTGAGCGCCCGCACGCTCGTTTGTGGGTTGACTTAGGCATACAGAGTTAATTCCCAGTCTAAGCATATGGAGTTCATTCTCAGTGTAAGATCGGACCAGACTGAGGGTTGCAAGTGCTCATGTTGGGCTTGAGCTTGTCCTGGTGCCGCCTTTTTTTTTCGCCCGGGGCACCATCATCGGAGAACCTGACTGACGGCATTATGGTTCCGACGATTGGGGGGCAGGGGGGTGTGCGCACATGATCTGCGATGGGTGCTGGTACTTGGCCCTTATATTGGCCCCCTTTCCCTCATCAAACCTTGAGAGCTCACACCCCTTTAAAGAGCATCTGAGATTTTACAGGTTTGCTGCCAGTAGCCATTAAAGTGTATGAAATGGGGATACTTTTTCAAATGGTCACAAAATCTTGTACACTTCAAGTTTTTAGCTGAATTTTTTTGTGCATGCCAACAAAAATACAAGGATCACATCTACCAAGTTTGGGGCCAAAACGCCTTTTGAAAAAATTTTAAAAAAATCTCGAACCGAAAAAAGTTTCAAAAATCGTGAAAAATAGAAAACAAGTCGTCTAGCCATGAAACTTCACATGAAGGCCTAAGGGACCATTGCAAGAATTTACAAGCCATAAAAATGGCATTGGCATGGAAAAAATATGAAGATGTGCCTAAACCCAGCTACCACCCTATCGATCCACGGTTTGCTTATCCCGACTCTCTGGCCGGCGTAGTGCCCGCCCGTCCGCTCGTTTCATTGGTTGGCTTAGTCATACGAAGTTCATTCCCAGTCTAAGATTGGACCAGACGGAGGGTTGTGGCAACAAGATCAACAACACGTAGAGGGGGACCCGACCAATCCCCAATTTACGCATCTTGCCCTCTGGTCGACTGGGCGCCTGTACGCTCGTTTTGTGGGTTGACTTAGGCATACAGAGTTCATTCTCAGTCTAAGCGGACGAAGTTCAATCCTAGTGTATGATCGGATCGGACTGAGGGTTATGGTGCACATGCTATGCTCAGGCATGTGCTGGTGCCATATTTTTTTTCACCCGGGGCACCATCACCGGAGAACCTGATCGGTCGTATTGGGGTTTCGGCGATTGAGGGGGTGGGGGTGTGCGCACATGATGTGTGATGGGTGCTGGTACTTGGCCCATATATTGGCCCCCTATCCCTCATCAAACCTCGAGAACTCACACCCCCTTAAAGAGCATTTGAGATTTTATAGGTTTGCTGCCAGTAGCCATTAAAGTGTCTGAAGTGGGGACACTTTTTTCAAATAGTCACAAAATCCTGTACACTTCGAGCTTTTAGCTAAATTTTTTTGTGCATGCCAACAAAAATACAAGGATCACGTCTACCAAGTTTGGGGCCAAAACTCCTTCTGAAAAAATTTTAAAAAAATCTGGAACCATAAAAAGTTTCAAAAATTGTGAAAAATAGAAAACGAGTCGTCTTGCCATGAAACTTCACATGAAGGCTTAAGGGACCATTGTATGAATTTACAAGCCATAAAATTGGCATTGGCATGGCAGAAATATGAAGATGTGCGTAAACCCACCTACCACCCTATCGATCCACGGCTTGTGTATCCCTCCTCTCTGGCCGGCGTAGTGCTCGCCCGCCCGCTCGTTTCATCAATTGGCTTAGGCATACGGAGTTCATTCCCAGTCTAAGATCAGACTGGATTGAGGGTTACGATAGTAGGATCGATAGCACGCAGGTGTCACGGGCTTCGACCTTAGACTCAGAATTCGTGCGACCTTAGGCTTGGAATCTCTTCCTTTGTGCCTAAGTCAGCCTAAAATACAAGCGTACGGGCACTAGAACAATGGGAAGGGCTGACTATGCAAGTTAAAGAGAAACAGGATAAGAAGATAGAATTCTAGAAATTCTCTTGTATTCACTGAAATAGAAGTATTTGATGGTGTACAAATAAGGGTGGAGCAGCGCTCTATTTATAGTTGAGGCTCCAACTACAACTTAATGGCATATCCCTAGAATAAAGGCTGAAATCATGGGATTACAATCAATCAGGATGCTAGCTCCTGATTTTTAGCGTCAACCAAATTTGCCAGGATGCTCCTGCCTGTTTCCAAAAGCTTCCCTTGTGTGTTCAACACCTTGGACCCTTCTGGATGTGGTGCGGGCTGTTTGTATGCCAGGCCTTGGTCTCACGGGCTGGCCTGCAAGTTGGGCGGGCGTTCTGAGCTCGTTTGCTAGGCTTTGCACATAAATACCCGCCAGCACGCCTAGTCTGCGGGCTTTAACCTCTAGCTCACCTGCTAGTCTGCCTGATGTGCCTGACGTGTCCGCCCAGGGCGTGACATTCTCCCCCACCTAATTGTGCAATGCCCTCGTTGTGTCTTCTGCATGGTACTGCCTGATCTGGTCCTCGAACTACCATAAGTCCTTTGCTAGTTTCCAGCTCACCTCACTATCTGAAAGTCTCTTCTAGTGCACCAAGTACTCATGTCTTGGTTGATAGTTCTTCCGTCTCACCTCCCGCTCAGCTATGACGCTGTGGACCTCCTTCTCATATGAGGCCCTTGCTCCTAATGGTGCACGCTTTGACTCTGCCCATCCTGGATCTTCCTCATCCTCATGGAATGGCTTGAGCATTCTCACATGGAACACCGAATGTACCTTCGACTTGGGTGGTATATCCAGCTTGTAGGCAACCTTGCCTACCCTCTTGACTATTCGAAAAGGTCTCTCATACCTCCGAACTAGGCCTTTGTGCAGCCCCCTGTGGCGTACAATGGGATGCAGCTTTACCAACACCAAGTCTCCAACCTGGAACTGCACGTCTTGCCTGTTCTGGTCTACCCACTTCTTCGACCTCTTGGCCACCTTGTGTAGACAAACTCTGGCCAAGTCAGTTTGCTCCTGCCATGCCTTGGTAAACTTGTATGCTGTTGGATTCGGCCCTGTATAACCTGCAGCAATCGAACTGGGTGTTAGTGGTTGTTGCCCTGTCACAACCTCAAAAGGGCTCTGGTTCGTTGCCTCACTCCTTTGCAAGTTGCAGGAAAGCTACGCAATATCTAGCAGCTTTGGCCAGTCCCTTTGTGTGGCACTCACATAGTGCCTGAGGTAGACCTCCAATAGTCCATTCACTCGTTCTGTCTGCCCATCAGTTTACAGATGCATGCTAGTGGAAAAGTTCAAGTCTAACCCCAACAGCTTGAACAACTCAGTCCAGAACCTACCCGTGAACCGCCCATCCTGATCACTAACAATGGTCCTCGACACTCCCTAGTACTTAACCATGTTCTTCAGGAACAATAGAGCTGCCTCCTCGGCTGGGCACTCCTTGGTTGCTGGAATGAAAATTCCATACTTGGAAAACCTATCCACCACTACCATGATGCTTCCAAACCCCTCTGTCTTGGGTGGACTGACTATAAAGTCTAGAGAAACACTCTCCCATGGTCACTCTGGCACCGGCAATGGCTCTAAGAGACGGCCTAGTTTCTTGAGCTCCACCTTGTCCTGTTGGCGTACAAGACAAGTCTTCACATAGGCCTCCACATTGTCCCTCATGTGTGGCTAGTAGTACCGATCCTCGATCAGTGCCAAGGTATGGCTCACACCAGGGTGTCCAGCCCACCTTGAATCATGACATTCTTCCAAAACTTCCTTGCGGAGGTTCCCGTGCTGCGGCACAAATAGTCTACTGCCCCTGGTTTACAACAAACCATCTTGCAACCAAAATCGCCTAGTCTTACCTTGCTGGGCGTACTCCATCAAAGCCTTGGTTGCAGGATCGTACGTAAGTCCCTCCTTAATGCACGGCACCAGTGACCCCTCTGGTTGGCTAATGGCAGCAAGGTTAGCCTTCTTGCTTAGGGCGTCTGCCACTAAGTTCACCCGTCCTGGCTTGTACTCCGTCTGGAAATCAAATTCTGCAAGAAAATCTTGCCATCTCGCCTGCTTGGGGGATAGCTTCTTCTGCATCTAAAAGAAGTTGGTCGCCACATTGTCCATCTTCACCACGAGCCTCAACCCCAACAGGTAATGGCACCAAGTGCACAAGCAGTTCACCACTGCAGTCATCTCCTTCTCTTAGACCGTGTACTTGCATTTAGTCTCATTTAGCTTCCTTCTCTCGAACGCGACTGGACGTCCCTCCTGCATCAACAAGCCCCCTATGGCAAAGTCTGATGCATCCGTATGCACCTCAGACGGCTTGGCATGGTTGGGTAAAGCCAAGACTGGCTCCTCGATCACAGCCCACTTCAACCTGTCAAAGGCTTCCTGGCACCCTACGCTTCACTCCTATGCTCTCCCTTTCTTGAGCAAGTCAGTCAATGGCATGGCTATTGCTGAGTGACCTTTGATGAAGTGCCTGTAGTAGTTAACCAGCCCACGGAATGATCTCAACTCAATGACCTTGGCTAGTGGTTGCCACTCCAGGATGGCGTGTATCTTGCCTTCATCCATGTGTATCCTGCCACCTCCCACTATGTGGCCTAGGAACGGGATCTCCTGCTGGGCGAATGAGCATTTCTCCCTCTTGACAAATAGCTTGTGCACCCGCAACACCTCGAACACCTGTCTCAAGTGGTCTACATGCTCTCCCAAAGTCTGGCTGTAGATCACAATGTCATCCAATTAGACCACAACAAATTGATCAAGGAATGACTGAAGTACCTTGTTCATAAAGGTGCAGAATGTTACTGGGGCATTCGTGAGTCTGAAAGGCATCACCAAGAACTCATACGAACCATACCGAGTGACACATGCTATCTTTGGCTCATCTCCCTCTGTGATCCTGACTTGATAGTAGCCTGACCTCAAATCCAGCTTGGTGAACCACCTTGCACTCCCAAGTTGATCGAGCAAGTCCGCAATGAGTGGGATGGGGTACTTGTTCTTGATGGTCAGCTTGTTCAAGGCCTAGTAGTTTATGCACAGCTGTAACGACCCATCATGCTTGCGCTGGAATAGAACCGGTGCACCATAGGGTGCCTTCGATGGCCTAATGAAGCCAGCATCAACTAACTCCTTGAGTTGCTTCCTTAACTCCTCCAACTCTGGTGGAGACATTCGATAAGGGGCTCTGGTTGGTGGCTTGGCCTCAGACACCAGCTCGATTTTACGGTCCACCTTCCTCTTAGGTGGTAGCTTGCTAGCCAGCTTTGTGAGAATCACATCACTAAAGGTCTTCAGCACCTTTAGCACCTCCAAGGGTGACTCGGTCTCCTTCTCCCTTGGCTCATCATATTTTAGGGCTGCCAAGAAGATGTCTTCTTGTCTGCTTACCGTCTTGGCAAATTGGATAGCTGACAGCACCCGTGACCCAACTCCAAACCCTCTTCTCAATGGCACTAGGCATTGGCACCGTGCATCCAAGATGCAAACACAATCGGCAAAAGGTACAAGGATGGTGTTAATTCGAACAAGGAAATCCAACCCAATCACAAACTCATAGTCGTCAAGGGGTATTACCTCAATGGTCTTCTTACTTTTCCAATCTCTAAGCTATAACTCCACTCCTCATGTTACTCCAATAGCTGAAACTTCCTTGGAGTTCACTGTTTTAATGGTACCAATCCCTTTCTGCACCTTTAGTCTGAGCTTCTGGGCTCCATCACTTGAAATAAAAAGATGTGAGGAACTTGTGTCCACCATTGCGCTCACCTTCTAACCCGCAACCATCAAATCCCTAAACATCAAACTTTTGGCTTGCAGCTCCCCTTACTCTGGACAGCATTGAGCACCAACGACCCAAGCTTTGCTGCCCCTGACTCTGGCTCCTCATCGACTGCTTGTCTATAGCAGCCAGCTTGCCCTTCTACAAGCAATTGCATGCTATGTGGCTCCCTCCACATAGGTAGCATGCTAGTGGCTCTCGGTCCCCCTTTGCTTTCCACTTGCCTGCTGGTGGCTTCCTCTCGCCATCCTTGGTTGAACGGTCTCGATCTCCATCCTTGGACTCCTGATCATGGTCCTTCCCCTTGAACTGCTTCTTCTGGTCCCTATCATCCCTGCCCTTACCCTTACGCTTGGAAGACTCGAACTTGTTCAGAGGCTTGAACTCTATCAAGGCCTCGACAGTAGTCATGGCTTTAGCCAAGTCATGAACTCTTCTCCTTTGTAGCTCATGCTTCACCCATGACTTTAGCCCATCTATGAAAGCAAAGAATGTGTCCTTCTCATCTAGATCTGAGATCTGTAGCATCAGTTCAGAGAATTTCTGGACATATTCCTTTATGTCCCCTTGCTGGCTCAACCTGTGCAACTTTGCCCGGGCCTTATCATCGGCATACTTCGGGTAAAATTGTTCTTTGAACTCTTTTTGGAACTTTGCTCAGGTTCCAATCTTGGCACTCCCATACCTGACATCATCACACTTGCGCCTCCACCATAATAAGGCTACATCAGTGAGATACATAGCAGCGATGCTTACCTTTATCGCCTCGTCTTGCATGCCCGTGGCCTGGAAGTACTGCTTCATACCCCAAAGGTAGTTGTCTACTTCCTTGGCCACCCTAGTCCCCTTAAACTCCTTAGGCTTGGGGACATCCAATTTGGATTTGGACACTCTAGCAAACATGTCATTCCCAATGGCAATCTTGCAAGTAACGAGCTCACTGGTAAGCTCTTCCATCCGCTGGCGCATGGCCTTCATGACATCGTGCAAGGTCCGCACTTCAGCCTCCAAGGTCTGGTTCTTTTTGGTAAACACGTCCAAGCCTTTGTTGAGAGTAGCTTCTAGCTTACTTTGGATCTCCTCCCCCATGGAGTCTAGCGATGCAATGTGAGTCTCTACTTTCTCAAGCTTCTCCCTCATGTCGCCTACGGTCACCTCTACCTTGGCCAGCCTATCATCCATGGTAGACCAGATATCTCTAGATTGGCTTTCTTGCCTCTTCCCCAGCCATGCTCCTGGGCCTCTGGTTGCTGGCTAGCAACATGGCTTTGGGATGCCATCTCTTTAATCACGATCTAACCTGCATAACACAAACACGTAGAATCAAACTTGCTCTGATACCAACTGTCACGGGCTCTGACATTAGACTCAGAATCCGTGCGGCTTTAGGCTTGGAATCTCCTCCTTTATGCCTAAGTCAGCCTAAAACACAAGCGTACGGGCACTAGAACAATGGGAAGGGTTGATTATGCAAGTTAAAGAGAAACAGGATAAGAAGACAGAATTCTGCAAATGCTCTTGTATTCACTGAAATAGAAGTGTTTGATGGTGTACAAATGAGGGTGGAGCAGCCCTCTATTTACAGATTTCATGGGTTGACTTAGGCATACGAAATTCATTCCCAGTCTAAGCATACGGAGCTCATTCCTACTCTAAGATCGGACCAGATTGGGGGTTGCGATAGCAAGATCGGCAGCATGTAGGAGGGACCCGACTAATCTCCAGCTTGCACATCCTGCCCCTCTAGCCGGCTGAGCGCCTGCACGCTTTTTTTGTAGGTTGACTTAGGCAAACGGAGTTCATTCCCAGTCTAAGGATAAGGAGTTCATTCCCAATGTAAGATCGGACCAGATCGAGGGTTGTGGGTGCACATGCTGGGCTCAGGCATGTGCTGGTGCAGCATTTTTTTTTCACCCAGGGCACCATCATCGGAGCATCACCGGAGAACCTGACCGGTGGCATTGAGGTTTCGATGATTGGGGGGGCGGGGGTGTGCGCACATGATGATCAATGGGTGCTGGTACTTGGCTCTTATATTGGCCCCCTATCCCTCATCAAACCTCGAGAACTCACACCCCCTTAAAGAGCATTTGAGATTTTACAGGTTTACTACCAGTAGGCATTAAAGTATTTGAAATGGGGACACTTTTTTCAAATGGTCACAAAAACCTATACACTTTGAGTTTTTAGCTGAATTTTTTTGTGCATGCCAACAAAAATACAAGGATCACGTCTACCAAGTTTGGGGCCAAAAATCCTTCTAAAAAAATTTTTAAAAAATCTCGAACCGTAAAAAGTTTTGAAAATCGTGAAAAATTGAAAATGAGTCGTCTTGCCATGAAACTTCACATGAAGGCTTAAGGGACCATTGTATGAATTTACAAGCCATAAAAATGGCATTGGCACAGTAAAAACATGAAGATGTGCCTAAACCCACCTACCAACCTATCGATCCACGGCTTGCGCATCCCGTCTCTCTGGCCGGCGTAGTGCCCGCTCGGCCGCTCGTTTCATTGGTTGGCTTAGGCATACGGAGTTCATTCCCAGTCTAAGATCAGACCGGACTGAGGGTTGCGGCAGCAGGATTGGCAGCACACAGGGGGGGACCCAGCCGATCCCTGGCTTGCGTATCCTACCCCTCTGGCTGGTTGAGTGCCTGCACGCTCGCTTCGTGGGTTGATTTAGGCATACGGAGTTCATTCCCAGTGTAAGATCGGACTAGACTAAGGGTTGCAGGTGCACATGCCGAGCTCCGGCATGTGCTGGTGCCACATTTTTTTTCACCTGGGGCACCATTGCCAGAGCATCGCCGGAGAACTTGACCGGCGGCATTGGGGTACCGACGATTGGGGTGCGGGGGGTGCTGTGCCCACATGATGTGTGATGGGTGCTGGTACTTAGCCCTTATATTGGCCCCCTATTCCTCATCAAACCTCGACAACTCACACCGCCTTAAAGAGCATTTGAGATTTCACAGGTTTGCTGCCAGTAGCCATTAAAGTGTCTGAAATGGGGATACTTTTTTCAAATGGTCACAAAATCCTATACACTTCGAGTTTTTAGCTGAATTGTTTTGTGCATACCAACAAAAATACAAAGATTACATCTACCAAGTTTGGGGCCAAAACTGCTTCTGAAAAAATTTTAAAAAAATCTGAAACCATAAAAAGTTTTGAAAATCGTGAAAAATAGAAAACGAGTCATCTTGCCATGAAACTTCACATGAATGCTTAAGGGACCATTGTATGAATTTACAAGCCATAAAAAAGGCATTGGCACAGCAAAAATATGAAGATGTGCCTAAACCCACCTACCACCCTATCGATCCACAGCTTCCGCATCCCGCCTTTCTGGTCGACGTAGTGCCTGCCCGCCTGCTCGTTTTGTCGGTTGGCTTAGGTATACAAAGTTCATTCCCAGTCTAAGATTGGACCGGACTGACGGTTGCAGCAGTAGGATCGATAGCACGCAGGGGGGACCTGGTCGATCCTCGGGCATGTACTGGTGCCGCATTTTTTTCGCCTGGGGCACCATCATCGGAGCATCGTCGGAGAACCTGACCGACGACATTTCTAACGATTTGGGGGGGCAGGGGGGTGTGCGCACATGATGTGCGATGGGTGCTGGTACTTGGCCCTTATATTGGCCCCCTATCCCTCATCAAACCTCATGAACTCACACCCCCTTAAAGAGCATTTGAGATTTTACAGGTTTGCTGCCAGTAGCCATTAAAGTGTCCGAAATGGGGACACTTTTTTCAAATGGTCACAAAATCTTGTACACTTTTATTTTTTAGCGGAATTGTTTTGTGCATGCCAAAAAAATTGCAAGGATCACATCTACCAAGTTTGGGGATAAAACTCCTTCTGAAAAAATTTTAAAAAAATCCTGAACCCTTAAATGTTTTGAAAATCGTGAAAAATAGAAAACGAGTCGTCTTGCCATGAAACTTCACATGAAGGCTTAAGGGACCATTGTATGAATTTACAAGCCATAAAAATGGCATTGGCATGGCAGAAATATGAAGATATACCTAAACCCACCTACCACCCTATCGATCCACGGCTTGTGCATCCCGTCTCTTTGGCCGGCGTAGTGCCCGCCCGCCCGCTCGTTTCGTTGGTTGGCTTAGGCATACGGAGTTCATTCCCAGTCTAAGATCTGACCGAATTGAGGGTTGCAGTAGTAGGATCGGTAGCACATAGGGGGGACCCGACTGATCCCCGGCTTGTGCATCCTAACCCTCTGGTCTGCTGAGTGCCCGCACGTTCATTTCGTGTGTTGACTTAGGCATACAAAGTTCATTCCCTGTCTAAGCATACGAAGTTTGTTCTCAGTGTAAGATTGGACCAGACCAAGGGTTACAGGTGCACATGCTGGGCTCGAGCATGTGCTTGTGCTGCATTTTTTTTCACCTGAGGCACCATCATCGGAGCATCACTGGAGAACTTGACCGGCGGCATTGGGGTTCTGACGATTGGGGGACGGGGGGGTGTGCGAACATGATGTGCGATGGGTGCTGGTACTTGGCCTTTATTTTGGCCCCCATCCCTCATCAAACCTCAAGGACTCACACCCCCTTAAAGAGCATTTGAGATTTTACAGGTTTGCTGCCAGTAGCAATTAAAGTGTTCGAAATGGGGACACTTTTTTCAAATGGTCACAAAATCCTATACACTTTGAGTTTCTAGCTGAATTTTTTTGTGCATGCCAACAAAAATACAAGGATCATGTCTACCAAGTTTGGGGTTAAAACTCTTTCTGCAAAAATTTTAAGAAAATCCCAAACCATAAAAAGTTTCAAAAATCATGAAAAATAGAGAACGAGTCGTCTTGCCATGAAACTTCACATGAAGGCCTAAGCGACCATTGTATGAATTTACAAGCCATAAAAATGGCATTGGCACTTGAGAAATATGAAGATGTGCCTAAACCCACCCACCACCCTATCAATCCACGACTTGCGCATCCCGTCTCTCTGGCCGGTGTAGTGCCCGCCCACCCACTTGTTTCGTCGGTTGGCTTAGGCATACGGAGTTCATTCCCAGTCTAAGATCAGACCGAACCGAGGGTTGCAGCAGCAGGATCGACAGCACGTAAGGGGGGACCTGGTCGATCCCCAGCTTGAGCATCCTACCCCTTTGGCCGGCTGAGCACCCGCACGCTCATTTCGTGGGTTGACTTAGGCGTACGAAGTTCATTCCCAGTCTAAGCATACGGAGTTCATTCCCAATGTAAGATCGAATCAGACCGAGGGTTGTGGGTGCACATGCTGGGCCTAGGCATGTGCTGGTGCTGCATTTTTTTTCGCCCGGGGCACCATCGCCAGAGCATCGCTGGAGAACCTGACCAGTAGCATTGGGTTTCCAGCGATTGGGGGGGCGGGGGGTGTACGCACATGATGTATGATGGGTGCTGGTACTTGGCCCTTATATTGGCCCCCTATCCCTCATCAAACCTCGACAAACTCACACCCTCTTAAAGAGCATTTGATATTTTACAGGTTTGCTGCCAGTAGCCATCAAAGTGTCTGAAATGGGGACACTTTTTTCAAATGATCACAAAATCCTGTCCACTTCGAGTTTTTAGCTGAATTCTTTTGTGCATGCCAAGAAAAATACAAGGATCATGGCTGCCATGTTTGGGGCCAAAACTCCCTCTGGAAAAATTTTAAAAAAATCCCGAACCGTAAAAAGTTTCAAAAATTATCAAAAATAGAAAATGATTCGTCTTGCCATGAAACTTCACAAGAAGGCTTAAGGGACCATTGTATGAATTTACAAGGCATAAAAATGGCACTGGCATGGCAGAAATATGAAGATGTGCCTAAACCCATTTACCACCTTATCGATCCACGGCTTATGCATCCCGTCTCTCTGGCCGGCGTAGTGCCCGCCCGCTCGCTCGTTTCGTCGGTTGGCTTAGGCATACGGAGATCATTCCCAGTCTAAGATTAGACAGGATCGAGGGTTACGGCAGTAAGATCGACAGCATGTAAAGAGGGTCCCGATCGATCCCCGGCTTGCGCATCCTACCCCTCTGGTCGGCTGAGTGCCCGCACACTCGTTTCGTGGGTTGACTTAGGCATACGGAGTTCATTCCCAATCTAAGCATACGGAGTTCATTCCCAATGTAAGATCGGATCGGACCGAGGGTTACGGGTGCACATGCTGGGCTCGGACATGTGCTGGTGCCTTATTTTTTTTCGCTCGGGGCACCATCGTCGGAGCATCGCAAGAAAACCTGACCGACGGCATTAGGGTTCTGACGATTGGGTGGACGGGGGGGTGTGCACGTATGATGTGCGATGGGTGGTGGTACTTGGCCCTTATATTGGCCTCCTATCCCTCATCAAACCTCGAGAACTCACACCCCCTTAATGAGCATTTGAGAATTTACAGGTTTGCTGCCAGTAGCCATTAAAGTGTCTGAAACAGGGACACTTTTTTCAAATGGTCAAAAAATCCTGTTCACTTCGAGCTTTTAGCTGAATTTTTTTGTGCATGCCAAAAAAATCCAAGGATCGTGTCTACCAAGTTTGGGGCCAAAACTCCTTCTGAAAAAATTTTAAAAAAATCTCGAACTGTAAAAAGTTTTGAAAATCGTGAAAAATAGAAAATGAGTCGTCTTGCCATGAAACTTCACATGAAGGCTTAAGGGACCATTGTATGAATTTACAAGCCATAAAAATGGCATTGGCATGGTAGAAATATGAAGAGGTGCCTAAACCCACCTACCGCCCAATTGATCCACGACTTGCGCATCTTGCCCCTCTGGTCGGCTGAGCGCCCGTGTGCCCGTTTTATGGGTTGACTTAGGCATACGGAGTTCATTCCCAGTCTAAGCATACGGAGTTCATTCCCAGTGTAAGATCGGACCGGGCCGAAGGTTACGGGTGCACATGCTGGGCTCAGGCATGTGCCGGTGCTGCATTTTTTTTTTGCCTAGGGCACCATCGCCGGAGCATCGCCGGAGAACCTGACCGACGGTATTGGGGTTCTGGCGATTGGGGGGCGGGGGGGAGGGTGTGCGCACATGATGTGCGATGGGTACTGGTACTTAGCCCTTATATTGGTCCCCTATCCCTCATTAAACCTCGAGAAATCACACCTCCTTAAAGAGCATTTGAGATTTTACAGGTTTGCTGCCAGTAGCCATTAAAGTGTCTGAAATGGGGACACTTTTTTCAAATGGTCACAAAATCCTATACACTTCCAGTTTTTAGCTGAATTTTTTTGTTCATGCCAAAAAAAATACAAGGATCATGTCTACCAAGTGTGGGGCCAAAACGCCTTCTAAAAAAATTTTAAAAAAATCCCGAACCGTAAAAAGTTTCAAAAATCGTGAAAAATAGAAAACGGGTCCTCTTGCCATGAAACTTCACACGAACGCTTAAGGGACCATTGTATGAATTTACAAGCCACAAAAATGGCATTGGCATCATAGAAATATGAAGATGTGCCTAAACCCACCTACCACCCTATCGATCCATGGCTTGTGTATCTCGCCTCTCTGGTCGACGTAGTGCCCGCCCGCCCGCTCGTTCCGTCGGTCAGCTTAGGCATACGGAGTTCATTCCCAGTGTATGATCATATTGGAGTGAGGGTTACGACAGCAGGATTGGCAACACGTAGGGTGAGACCCAGTCGATCCTCGGCTTGCGCATCCTGTCCCTCCGACCGACTGAGCACCCGCACGCTCATTTCGTGGGTTGACTTAGGCGTACGGAGTTCATTCCCAGTCTAGACATACGGAGTTCATTCCCAGTGTAAGATCGGACCGGACCGAGGGTTACGGGTGCATATGATGGGCTCGGGCATTTGCTGGTGCCGCATTTTTTTTCGCTCGAGGCACCATCGCGGGAGCATCACCGGAGAACCTGATCGACGGCATAGGGGTTCCGGTGATTGGGGGGCGGGGGGTGTGCGCACATGATGTGCGATGGGTGATGTTACTTGGCCCTTATATTGGCCCCATATCCCTCATCAAACATCGAGAACTCACACCCCCTTAAAGAGCATTTGAGAATTTACAGGTTTGCTGCCAGTAGCCATTAAAGTGTCTGAAATGTGGACACTTTTTTCAAATGGTCAAAAAATCCTGTTCACTTCGAACTTTTAGCTGAATTTTTTTGTGCATGCCAAAAATATCCAAGGATTGTGTCTACCAAGTTTGGGGCCAAAACTCCTTCTGAAAAAATTTTAAAAAAATCCTGAACCGTAAAAAGTTTTAAAAATCGTGAAAAATAGAAAATGAGTCGTCTTGCCATCAAACTTCACATGAAGGCTTAAGGGACCATTGTATGAATTTACAAGCCATAAAAATGGCATTGGCATGGCAGAAATATAAAGATGTGCCTAAACCAACCTACCACCCTATCGGTCCACGGCTTGCGCATCCCACCTCTCTGGCCAGCGTAGTGCCCGCCCATCCGCTCGTTTCATCGGTTGGCTTAGGCATACAGAGTTCACTCTCGGTCTAAGATTGGACCAGATGGAGGGTTGGGGTAGCAGGATCGGTAGCACGCAGGGGGGACTCAGATGATTCCTGGCTTGCGCATTTTACCCCTCTGGTCGGCTGAGCGCCCGCACGCTCGTTTCGTGGCTTGAGTTAGGCATACATGGTCGAAGAACCTGATCGACGGCATTGGGGTTCTAGCGATTGGAGGGGTGGGGGGTGTGCGCACAAGATGTGCAATGGGTGCTGGTACTTGGCCCTTATTTTGGCCCCCTATCCCTCATCAAACCTCGAGAACTCACACCCGTTTAAAGAGCATTTGAGATCTTACAAGTTTGCTGCCAGTATCCATTAAAGTGTCCGAAATGGGGACACTTTTTTGAAATGGTCACAAAATGCTGTACATTTTGAGTTTTTAGCTGAATTTTTTTGTGCAGGCCAAAAAAAATACAAGGATCACGTCTACCAAGTTTGGCACCAAAACTCCTTCTGAAAAAAATTAAAAAAAATCTTGAACCGTAAAAAGCTTTGAAAATCGTGAAAAATAGAAAACGAGTCGTCTTGCCAAGAAACTTCACATGAAGGCTTAAGGGACCATTGTATGAATTTAGAAGCCATAAAATGGCATTGGCACGGTAGAAGTATGAAGATGTGCCTAAACCAACCAACCACCCTATCGATCCACGGCTTGCGTATCCTACTTCTCAGGCCGACGTAGTGCCCGCCCGCGCGCTTGTTTCGTCGGTTCGCTTAGGCATACGGAGTTCATTCCTAGTCTAAGATTGGACCGATCCAAGGGTTGTGGCAGCAGGATCAACAGCATGTAGGGGGGACCCGACCGATCCCTAGCTTGCGCATCTTGCCCCTTTGGCCGGCTGAGCGCCTGCGCGCTTGATTCGTGGGTTGACTTAGGCATACGAAGTTCATTCCCAGTTTAATCATATGGAGTTCATTCCCAGTGTAAGATCAGACCAGACCAAGGGTTGCGGGTGCACATGCTAGGCTAGGGCATGTGCTGGTGCCGCCTTTTTTTTCACTCGGGGCACCATCGCTGGGGCATCGCCGGAGAACCTGACCGACGGGATTGGGGTTCCGACGATCGGGGGGGAGGGGGGATGTGCACACATGATGTGCAATGGGTGCTGGTACTTAGCCCTTTTATTGGCCCCTTATCCCTCATCAAACCTCAAGAACTCACACCCCCTTAAAGAGCATTTGAGATTTTACAGGTTTGCTGCCAGTAGCCATTAAAGTGTCTGAAATGGGGACACTTTTTTCAAATGGTCCCAAAATCCTGTACACTTAGAGTTTTTGGCTGAATTTTTTTGTCCATGCCATCAAAAATACAAGGATCACATCTACCAAGTTTGAGTCTAAAACTGCTTCTGAAAAAATTTAAAAAAAAATCCTGAATCGTAAAAAGTTTCAAAAATCATGAAAAATAGAAAACGAGTCGTCTTGCCATGAAACTTAACATGAAGGCTTAAGGGACCATTGTACGAATTTACAAGCCATAAAAAAGGCATTGGCATGGCAAAAATATGAGGATGTGCCTAAACCCACCTACCACCTTATCGATCCATGGCTTGTGCATCCCGTCTCTCTGGCCAGCATAGTGCCCGCCTGCCCGCTCGTTCGTCGGTTGGCTTAGGCATACGAAGTTCATTCCAAGTCTAAGATCAAGTCAAACCAATGGGTTGCTATAGCAAGATCGATAGCATGCAAGGGGGACCCAGTTGATCCCCGGCTTCCGCATCCTGCCCCTCTGGTCGATTGAATGCCCGCACGCTCGTTTCGTGGGTTGACTTAGGCATACGGAGTTCATTCCCAGTCTAAGCATACAGAGTTCATTCCCAGTATAAGATCAGATTAGATCAAGGGTTATGGGTGCACATGCTGGGCTTGAGCATGTGCTGGTGCCGTATTTTTTTTCGCCCGGGGCACCATCGTCGAAGCATCACCGGAGAACCTGACCGACGGCATTGGGGTTCCGAGGATTGGGGGGGTGGGGGGTGTGCGTACATGATGTGTGATGGGTGTTGGTACTTGGCCCTTATATTGGCCCTCATCCCTCATCAAACCTTGAGAACTCACACCCCCTTAAAGAGCATTTGAGATTTTACAGGTTTGCTGCCAGTAGCCATTAAAGTGTCTGAAATAGGGACACTTTTTTCAAATGGTCACAAAATCTTGTACATTTTGAGTTTTTAGCTGAATTTTTTTGTGCATGCCAACAAAAATACAAGGATCACGTCTACCAAGTTTGGGGCCAAAACTCCTTCTGAAAAAATTTAAAAAAAATCCCGAACCGTAAAAAGTTTTGAAAATCATGAAAAATAGAAAACGAGTCGTCTTGCCATGAAACTTCACATGATGGCTTAAGGGACCATGGTATGAATTTACAAGCCATAAAAATGGCATTGGCATGAAAAAAATATGAAGATGTACCTTAACCCACCTACCACCCATCGAACCACGGCTTGCGCATCCCGCCTTTTTGGCCGACGTAGTGCCCGCCCGCCCAGTCGTTTCGTCGGTTGGCTTAGGCATACGGAGTTCATTCCCAGTCTAAGATCAGATCGGACCGAGGGTTACGACAGCAGGATCGACAGCACATAAGTGTCACGGGCTCCGATCGTAGACTCAAAATTCGTACAGCCTTAGGCTTGGAATCTCCTCCTTTGTGCCTAAGTCAGCCTAAAACACAAGCGTACGGGCACTAGAACAATGGGAAGGGCTGATTATGCAACTTAAAGAGAAACAGGATAAGAAGACAGAATTCTAGAAATGCTCTTGTATTCACTGAAACAGAAGTGTTTGATGGTGTACAAATAAGGGTGGAGTAGCCATCTATTTATAGTTGAGGTTCCAGCTACAACTTAATGGCATATCCCTAGAATAAAGGCTAAAATCATGGGATTACAATCAATCAGGATGCTAACTCCTAATTTTCAGGGTCAACCAAATCTGCCATGATGCTCCTGCCTGTTTCTAGAAGCTTCCCTTGCATGTCCAGCACCTTGGGCCCTTTTGGATGTGGTGCGGCTAGCTTATATGCCAGGCCTTGGTCTCACGGGCTGGCCTGTAAGTCGAACAGGTGTTCTAAGCTCGTTTGTTAGGCTTTCTGCATAGATACCCACCAATACACCTAGTCTACGGGCCTCAACCTCTGGCTCACCTACTGGTCTACCTGATGTGCCTGGCGTGCCCACCCAGGGCGTGACATTCTTCCCCACCTAATTCCGCAATGCCCTCATTGTGTCTTCTGCATGGTACTACCTGATCTGGTCCTCGAATTACCTTAAGTCCTCTGCTAGTTCCTAGTTCACCTCACTCTCTGAAAGTCCCTTCTAGTACACCAAGTACTCATGCCTTGGTTTTTAGTTCTTTCGTCTCACCTTTCGATCATCTATGATGTTGTGGACCTCTTTCTCATATGAGGCCGTTGCTCCCAATGGAGCACGCTTTGACTCTGCCCATCCTATATCTCCCTCATCCTCATGAAATGGCTTGAGCATGCTTACATGGAACACCGGGTGTACCCTCAGCTTGGGTGGCATATCTAGCTTGTAGGTAACCTTGCCTACCCTCTTGACTATTCAGAAAGGTCCCTCATACCTCTGGACTAGGCCTTTGTGCAGCCCCCTGTGGTGCACAATGGGATGCAACTTTACCAACACCAAGTCTTCAACCTGGAACTGCATGTCCCGCCTATTTTGGTCTGCCCACTTCTTTGACCTCTTAGCCACCTTGTGTAGACAAACTCTGGCCAAGTCAGTTTGCTCTTACCATGCCTTGGCAAATTTGTATGCTGCTGGATTTGGCCCTGTATAACCGCAACAATCGAACCGGGTGTTAGTGGTTGTTGCCTGTCACAACCTCAAGTGGCCTCTGGTTCGTTACCTCGCTCCTTTGCAAGTTGTAGGAAAACTGCGCAATATCTAGCAGCTTTGGCTAGTCCCTTTGTGTGGCAATCACATAGTGCTTGAGGTAGACCTCCAATAGTCCATTCACTCATTCTGTCTGCCCATCGGTCTGCGGATGCATGCTGGTGGAAAAGTTTAAGTCTGACCCCAATAGCTTGAACAACTCAGTCCAGAACCTGCCCATGAACCGCCCACCCCGATCACTAACAATGGTCCTCGACACTTTCCAGTACTTAACCATGTTCTTCAAGAACAATCAAGCTGCCTCTTCGACTGGGCACTCCTTGGTTGCTAGAATGAAAATTCTATACTTGGAAAACCTGTCCACCACTACCATGATGCTTCCAAACCCCTCTGTCTTGGGTAGACCGACTATAAAATCCAAAGAAACACTTTTCCATGGTCACTCTGGCACTGGCAATGGCTCCAAGAGACCACCTGGTTTCTTGAGCTCCACCTTGTCCTGTTGGCACACAAGACAAGTCTTCACATAGGCCTCCATATCGTCCCTCATGTGCGGCCAGTAGTACCGATCCTCGATTAGCGCCAAGGTATGACTCACTCCAGGGTGTCCAGCCCATCTTGAATCATGACATTCTTGCAAAACTTCATTGTGGAGCTTCCCGTGCTGCAGCACAAATAGTCTACTACCCCTGGTGTACAACAAACCATCCTGCAACCAAAATCGCCTAGTCTTACCTTCCTGGGCGTACTCCATCAAAGCTTTGGTTGTAGGATCATGCGCAAGTCCCTCCTTGATGTACGGCACCAGTGACCCCTTTGGTTGGCTAATAGCAGTAAGGTTAGCCTTCTTGCTCAGGGCATCTACCACTAGGTTCGTTCATCCTGGCTTGTACTCCATCTGGAAATCAAATTCTACAAGAAAATCTTACCATCTCGCCTGCTTGAGGGACAGCTTCTTCTACGTCTGGAAGTAGCTGGTCACCACATTGTCCATCCTTACTACGAACCTCGACCCGAACAGGTAATGGCGTCAAGTGCACAAGCAGTGCACCACTGCAGTCATCTCTTTCTCTTGGACCGTCTACTTGCATTCAGTCTCATTCAACTTCCTGCTCTTGAACATGATTGGACGTTCCTCCTGCATCAACACGCCCCCTATGGCAAAGTCTGATGCATCCGTATTCACCTCATACGGCTTGGCATGGTCTGGCAAGGCCAAGATTGGCTCCTCGATCATAGCCCGTTTCAACCTGTCAAAGGCTTTTTGGCACCCTGCGCTCCACTCCCATGCTCTCCTCTTTTGAGCAAGTCAGTCAATGGCGTGGCTATTGCTAAGTGACCTTTGATGAAGTGCCTGTAGTAGTTAACCAGCCCAAGGAATGATCTCAACTCAGTGACCTTGGCTGGCAGTTGCCACTCCAGGATGGCATGTATCTTGCCTTCATCCATGCGTATCCTGCCACCTCCCACTATGTGGCCTAGGAATGGGATCTCCTGCTGGGTGAATGAGCACTTTTCCCTTTTGACAAACAGCTTGTGCGCCTGTAACACCTCAAACACCTGTCTCAAGTGGTCTACATGCTCTTCTAAAGTCTGGCTGTAGATCACAATGTCATCCAAATAAACCGCAACAAACTGATCAAGGAATGACTGAAGTACCTTGTTCATAAGGGTGCAGAATGTTGCTGGGGCATTCGTGAGTTCGAAAGGCATCACCAAGAACTCATACGAACCATACCGAGTGACACATGCTGTCTTTGGCTCATCTCCCTTTGTGATCCTGACTTGATAGTAGCCTGACCTCAAATCCAGCTTGGTGAACCACTTTGCGCTACCAAGTTGATCGAACAAGTTCGCAATGAGAGGGATGGGGTACTTGTTCTTGATGGTCAGCTTGTTCAAGGCCCGATAGTCTATGCACAGCTGCAACGACTCATCATGCTTGTGGTGGAATAGAACCGATGCACCATAGGGTGCCTTAGATGGCCTGATAAAGCCAGCATCAACTAACTCCTTGAGCTACTTCCTTAACTCCTCCAACTCTGGTGGAGACATTCGGTAAGGGGCTCTAGCTGGTGGCTTGGCCTCGGACACCAGCTCGATCTTGTGGTCCACCTTCCTCTTAGGTGGTAGCTTGCTAGGCAATTTTGCGGGCATCGCATCACTAAAGGTCTTCAGCACCTTTAGCACCTCCAAGGGTGACTCGATCTCCTTCTCCCTTAGCTCATATTTCAGGGCTGCCAAGAAGGTGTCTTCTTGTCTGCTTACCACCTTGGCAAATTGGATGGCTGACACCACCTGCGACCCAACTCCGAACCCTCTTCTCAATGGCACTAGGCATTGGTACCGTGCATCCAAGATGCAAACACAATTGGCAAAAGGCACAAGGAGGGTGTTAATCCGAACAAGGAAATCCAACCCAATCACAAACTCATAGTCGTCAAGGGGTATTACCTCAATGGTCTCCTTGTCTTTCCAATCTCCAAGCTGCAACTCTACTCCCCGTGCTACTCCAATGGCTGAAACTTCGTTGGAGTTCACCGTTTTAATGGTACCAGTCCTTTTTTGCACCCTTAGTCCGAGCTTTCGGGCTCCATCACTTGAAATAAAAAGATGTGAGGCACTTGTGTCCACCAATGCGTTCACCTTTTAACCCGCAACCATCAGATCCACAAACACCAAGCCCTTTGGCTTACGGCTCCCCTTACTCTAGATAGCATTGAGCACCAACGACCCAAGCTTTGCTGCCCCTGACTCTGGCTCCTCGTCAGACTCCTTGTCTATAGCAACCAGCTTACCCTTCTGTGGGCAATTACGTGCTATGTGGCTCCCTCCACATAGGTAGCATGCTAGTGGCTCTCGGTCCCCCTTTGCTTTCCATTTGCCTGCTGGTGGCTTCCTCTCACCATCCTTGGTTGAACGGTCTCGATCTCTATCCTTAGACCCACAATCACGATCTTTCCCCTGGATTGCTTCTTTCGGTCCCTATCGTCCCTGCCCTTACGCTTGGGCTTGGAAGACTCGAACTTGTTCAGAGGCTTGAACTCTATCAAGGCCTCGGCATTAGTCATGGCTTTAGCCAAGTCATGAACTCCTCTCCTTTGTAGCTCATGCTTCACCCACGGTTTCAGCCCATCCATGAAAGCAAAGAATGCGTCCTTCTCGCCTAGATCCGAGATCTATAGCATCAGTTCAGAGAATTTCTGGACATACTCCCTTATGTCCCCTTGCTGGCTCAACCTGTGCAACTTTGCTCGCGCCTCATCACCGGCATACTCCAAGTAAAATTGTTCTTTGAACTCCTTTTGGAACTCTGCCAGGTTCCAATCTTGGCGCTCCCATGCCTGACATCATCACACCGGTGCCTCCACCATAATAAGGCTGCATCAGTGAGATACATAACAGCGATGCTTACCTTTATCACCTCATCTTGCATGCCCATGGCCTGGAAGTACTGCTCCATAGCCCAAAGGTAGTTGTCTACTTCCTTGGTCACCCTAGTCCCTTTAAACTCCTTAGGCTTAGGGACATCCAATCTGGATTTGGACAGTCCAGCAAACATGCCATTCCCAATGGCAGTCTTGCAAGTAATGAGCTCACTGAAAAGCTCTTCCATCCGCTGGCGCATGGCCTCCATGCCATCGCGCAAGGTCTGCACTTCAGCCTCCAAGGTCTGGTTCTTTTTGGTGAACACGTCCAAGCCTTTATTGAGAGCAGCTTCTAGATCACTTTGGATCTCCTCCCCTATAGAGTCTAGTGATGCAATGTGAGTCTCTACTTTCTCAAGCTTCTCCCCCATGTCGTCTACGGTCACCTCCACCTTGGCCAGCCTACCGTCCATGGTAGACCAGATATCTCTAGAACTGGCTTTCTTGCCTCTTCAATGGCCATGCTCCTGGGCCTCTGGTTGTTGGCTAGCAACATCACTTTGGGATGCCATCTCCTCAATCACGATCTAACCTGTACAACACAAACACGTAAAATCGAACTTGCTCTGATACCAACTATCATGGGCTCTGACCTTAGACTCAGAATCCGTGCGGCCTTAGGCTTGGAATCTTCTCCTTTGTGCCTAAGTCAGCCTAAAACACAAGCGTGCGGGCACTAGAACAATGGGAAGGGCTGATTACGCAAGTTAAAGAGAAACAGGATAAGAAGACAGAATTCTGGAAATGCTCTTGTATTCACTGAAACAGAAGTGTTTGATGGTGTACAAATGAGGGTGGAGTAGCCCTCTATTTATAGTTCAGGCTCCAGCTACAACTTAATGGCATATCCCTAGAATAAAGGCTAAAATCGTGGGATTACAATCAATCAGGATGCTAACTCCTAATTTTTAGGGTCAACCAAATCTGCCAAGATGCTCCTACCTGTTTCTAGAAGTTTCCCTTGCGTGTCTAGCACCTTGGGCCCTTTTGGATGTGGTGCGGGCAGCCTGTATGCTAGGCCTTGGTCTCACGGGCTGGCCTGCAAGTCGACCGGGAGTTTTGAGCTCGTTCGCTAGGCTTTGCACACAGATACCCGTCAGCACGCCTTGTCTACGGGCCTCAAACTCTGGCTCGCTTGCTGGTCTGCCTGATGTGCCTGGCATGCCCACCTAGGGTGAGACACAGGGGGGACCCGACCGATCCCCGGCTTGCGCATCCTGGCCCTCTGGCCTACTGAGCGCCCGCATGCTCGTTTCGTGGGTTAACTTGGTATACGGAGTTCCTTCCCAGTCTAAGCATACGGAGTTCATTCCCAGTGTAAGATCGGACCAGATCAAGGGTTGCGGGGTCACATGCTGGGCTCGGGCTTGTGCTAGTGCCGTATTTTTTTTTCGCCTGAGGCACCATCATTGGAGCATCGTCGAGAACCTGACCGGTGACATTAGGGTTTCGGTGATTGGGGGGGCGAGGGGTACGCGCACATGATGTGCGATGGGTGCTGGCACTTGGCCCTTATATTGGCCCCCTATCCCTCGTCAAACCTCGAGAACTCACACCCCCTTAAAGAGCATTTGAGATTTTACAGGTTTGCTGCCACTAGCCATTAAAGTGTATGAAATGGGGACACTTTTTTCAAATGGTCACAAAATCTTGTACACTTCAAGTTTTTAGCTGAATTTTTTTATGCATGCCAATAAAAATACAAGGATCATGTCTACCAAGTTTGGGGCTAAAACTCCTTCTGAAAAAATTTTAAAAAAATCCCGAACCATAAAAAGTTTTGAAAATCGTGAAAAATAGAAAATGAGTCGTCTTGCCAAGAAACTTCACATGAAGGCTTAACGGACCATTGCATGAATTTACAAGCCATAAAAATGGCATTGGCATGGAAGAAATATGAAGATGTGCCTAAACCCACCTACCACCCTATCGATCCACGGCTTGCGCATCCCGCCTCTCTGGCTGACATAGTGCCCGCCCGCCCGCTCGTTTCGTCGGTTGGCTTAGGTATACAGAGTTCATTCCCAGTCTAAGGTTAGATCGGATTGAGGGTTGTGGCAGTAGGATTGGCAGCACGTAGGGGGGGACCCGGCCGATCCCTGGCTTATGCATCCTGCCCCTCTAGCCAACTGAACGCCCGCAAGCTCGTTCCGTGGGTTGACTTAGGCATACGGAGTTCATTCCCAGTCTAAGCATACGAAGTTCATTCCCAGTGTAAGATCGGACTAGACCGAGGGTTGCGGGTGCACATGCTGGGCTCGAGCATGTGCTGGTGTTGCATTTTTTTTTCGCCCAGGGACCATCGTCGGAGCATCGTCGGAGAACCTAACCAGCGGCATTGGGGTTCCGGTGATTGGGGGGGCAGGGGGTGTGCGCACAAGATGTGTGATGGGTGTTGGTACTTGGCCCTTATATTGGCCCCCTATCCCTCATCAAACCTTGAGAACTCACACCCCCTTAAAAAGCATTTGAGATTTTACAGGTTTGCTGCCAGTAGCCATTAAAGTGTCTGAAATGGGGACACTTTTTTCAAATGGTCACAAAATCCTGTACAATTCGAGTTTTTGGCTGAATTTTTTTTTGCATGCCAACAAAAATACAAGGATCACATCTACCAAGTGTCGCGCCAAAACTCCTTCTAAAAAAATTTTCAAAAAAATCCTGAACCGTAAAAAGTTTCAAAAATCGTGAAAAATAGAAAACGAGTCGTCTTGCCATGAAACTTCACATGAAGGCTTAAGGGACCATTGTATGAATTCAAAAGCCATAAAAATGGCATTGGCATGGCAAAAATATGAAGATGTGCCTAAACCCACCTACCACCCTATCGATTCACGGCTTACGCATCCCACCTCTCTAGCCGGTGTAGTGCTTGCCCACCCGCTCGTTTCATCGGTTGGCTTAGGCATACGGAGTTCATTCCTAGTCTAAGATCAGACCAGACCGAGGGTTCTGGCAGCAGGATCGACAGCACACAGGGGGAGACCCGGTCGATCCCTGGCTTGCACATCCTGCCCCTCTGGCCGGTTGAGCGCCAGCACGCTCGTTTCATGGGTTGACTTAGGCATACGGAGTTCATTCCCAGCCTAAGCACACGAACTTCATTCCCGGTGTAAGATCGGACCGGACCGTGGATTGCGGATGCACATGCTGGGCTTGGGCATGTGCTGGTGCCGCATTTTATTTTCCCCCGGGGCACCATCGCCGGAGCATTATCGGAGAACCTGACCGGCGACATTGGGGTTCCGACGACTGGGGGCAGGGGGGTGTGCACACATGATGTGCGATGGGTGCTGGTACTTGGCCCTTATATGGGCCCCCTATCCCTCATCAAACCTCCAGAACTCACACCCCCTTAAAGAGCATTTGAGATTTTACAGGTTTGCTACCAGTAGCCATTAAAGTGTCTAAAATGGGGACACTTTTTTCAAATGGTCACGAAATCCTGTACACTTTGAGTTTTTAGCTGATTTTTTTTATGCATGCCAAAAAAAATACAAGGATCACATCTACCAAGTCTGGGGCCAAAAATCCTTCTAAAAGAATTTTAAAAAAATCCCAAACCGTAAAAAGTTTTGAAAATAGTGAAAAATAGAAAACGAGTAGTCTTGCCATGAAACATCACATTGAGGCTTAAGGGACCATTGTATGAATTTACAAGCCATAAAAATGGCATTGGCATGGCAAAAATAGGAAGATGTGCCTAAACCCACCTACCACCCTATCGATCCTCGGCTTGTGCATCCCGCCTCTCTAGCCGGCGTAGTGCCCGCCCGCCCGCTCGTTTCGTCGGTTGGCTTAGGCATACGGAGTTCATTCCCAGTCTAAGAATAGATCGGACCGAGGGTTATGGTGGCAAGACCAGTAGCACAGAGAGGGGGATGCAATCGATCCCCGACTTCCGCATCCTACCCCCTGGCCGGCTGAGCGCCCGCATGCTCGTTTCATGAGTTGACTTAGGCTTACGGAGTTCATTCCTAGTCTAAGCATACAGAGTTCATTCCCAGTGTGAGATCGGACCGGACCGAGGGTTGCGGGTGCACATGTTGGGCTCGGGCATGTGCTAGTGTTGCATTTTTTTTTCATCCGGGGCACCATCGTCGGATCATCATCGGAGAACCTGACTGGTAGCATTGGGGTTCCGACGATTGGGGGTGCAAGGGGTGTGCGCACATGATGTGCGCACATGATGTGTGATGGGTGTTGGTACTTGGCCCTTATATTGGCCTCCTATCCCTCATCAAACCTCCAGAACTCACACCCCCTTAAAGAGGATTTGAGATTTTACAGGTTTGCTGCCAGTAGCCATTAAAGTGTCTGAAATAGGGACATCTTTTTCAAATGGTCACAAAATCCTGTACACTTCGCGTTTTTAGCTGAATTTTTTTATGCATGCCAAAAAAAATTCAAGGACCACGTCTACCAAGTCTGGGGCCAAAACTCCTTCTGAAAGAATTTTTAAAAAATCCCGAACCATAAAAAGTTTCAAAAATTATGAAAAATAGAAAACTAGTCGTCTTGCCATGAAACTTCACATGAAGGCCTAAGGGACCATTGTATGAATTTAAAAGCCATAAAATGGCATTGGAATGGCAGAAATAGGAAGATGTGCCTAAACCCACCTACCACCCTATCGATCCACGGCTTGCACATCCCGTCTCTCTGGCCGGCGTAGTGCCCGCCCGCCCGCTCGTTTCGTCGGTTGGCTTAGGCATACGGAGTTCTTTCCCAGTCTAAGATTAGACTGGATCGAGGGTTGCGACAGCAGGATTGACAACACGCAGCGGGGCCCGACCGATCCTCGACTTGCGCATCCTACCCCTCTGGCCGGCTGAGCGCCCGTACACTCGTTTCGTGGGTTAACTTAGGCATACAGAGTTCATTCCCAGTCTAAGCATACGAAGTTCATTCCCAGTGTAAGATCAAACCAGATCGAGGGTTGCGGGTGCACATATTGGGCTGGGGAATGTGCTGGTGCCACATTTTTTTTCGCCAGGGGCACCATCGCTGGAGCATCGTCCGAGAACCTGACCGACGACATTGGGGTTCCGACGATTGGGGGGCCGGGGGGTGTGCGCACATGATGTGCGATGGGTGCTGGAACTTGGCCCTTATATTGGCCCCTTATCCCTCATCAAACCTCCAGAACTCACACCCCCTTAAAGAGCATTTCAGATATTACAGGTTTTCCGCCAGTAGCCATTAAAGTGTCTGAAATGGGGACACTTTTTTCAAATGGTCACAAAATCCTGTACACTTCGAGTTTTTAGCTGAATTTTTTTGTGCATGCCAAAAAAAATACAAGGATCACGTCTACCAAGTGTGGGGCCAAAACTCCCACTGAAAAAATTTGAAAAAAATCTTGAACCGTAAAAGTTTCAAAAATCGTGAAAATTAAAAAATGAGTCATCTTGCCATGAAACTTCACATGAAGGCTTAAGGGACCATTGTATGAATTTACAAGCTATAAAAATGGCATTGGCATGGCAAAAATATGAAGATGTGCCTAAACCCACCTACCACCCTATCGATCCACGGCTTGCGCATCCCGCCTCTCTGGCCGGCGTAGTGCTCGCCCGCCGGCTCGTTTCCTCGGTTGGCTTAGGCATACGGAGTTCATTCCCAGTCTAAGATTGGACTGGACCGAGGGTTGCAGCAACAGGATCGTAGCACGTTAGGGGGGACCGGACTGATCCCCGGCTTGCACGTCCTGCCCCTCTGGCCGGCTGAACGTCCGCACGTTCATTTTGTGGGTTGAATTAGGCTTACGGAGTTCATTCCCAGGCTAAGCATACAGAGTTCATTCCCAGTGTAAGACCGGACCGGAATGAGGGCTGCGGGTGCACATGTTGGGCTCAGGCATGTGCTGGTGCCGCATTTTTTTTTGCCCGAGGCACCATCACCAGAGCGTCATCGAAGAACCTGACCGGCGGCATTGGGTTCCAACGATTGGGGGGGCGGGGGGTGTGCTCACATGATGTGCGATGGGTGCTGGTACTTGGCCCTTATATTGGCCCCCTATCCCTCATCAAACCTCGAGAACTCACACCCCCTTAAAGAGCATTTGAGATTTTACAGGTTTGCTGCCAGTAGCCATTAAAGTGTCTGAAATGGGGACACTTTTTTCAAATGGCCACAAAATCCTATAGGCTGCGAGTTTTTAGCTGAATTTTTTTGTGCATGCCAACAAAAATACAAGGATCATGTGTACCAAGTCTGGGGCTAAAACTCCTTCTAAAAGAATTTGAAAAAAATCCCGAACCGTAAAAAGTTTCAAAAATTGTGAAAAATAAAAAACGAGTCGTCTTGCCATGAAACTTCACATGAAGGCTTAAGGGACCATTGTATGAATTTAAAAGCCATAAAGATGGGATTGGAATGGCAGAAATAGGAAGATGTGCCTAGACCCACCTACCACCCTATCGATCCACAACTTGCGCATCCCGCCTCTCTGGTCAGTGTAATGCCCGCCCGCCCGCTCATTTCGTCCGTTGGCTTAGGCATATGGAGTTCATTCCCAGTCTAAGATCAGACTAGACTGAGGGTTATAGTAGCAAGATTGACAGCACGCAAGGGGGGACCTGACCGATCCCTGACTTGCGCATCCTACCCCTCTGGCCGGCTGAGCACCTGTATGCTCGTTTCGTTGGTTGACTTAGGCATACGGAGTTCATTCCCAGTGTAAGATCGGACTGGACTGAGGGTTGCAGGCGCACATGCTGGGCTCGGGCATGTGCTGGTGCCATATTTTTTTTGCTCGGGGCACCACCGTCGGAGCATCATCGGAGAACCTGGCCGACGGCATTGGGGTTCCGGCAAATGGGGGGGCGGGGGGGTGTGCCCACATGATGTGCGATGGGTGCTGGTACTTGGCCCTTATATTGGCCCCCTATCCCTCATCAAACCTCGAGAACTCACACTCCCTTAAAGAGCATTTAAGATATTATAGGTATGCCGCCAGTAGGCATTAAAGTGTTTGAAATAGGGACACTTTTTTCAAATGGTCACAAAATCCTGTACACTTTGTGTTTTTAGCTGAAAGTTTTTGTGCATGCCAAAAAAAATACAAGGATCATGATTATGAAGTTTGGGGGTGAAACTCCTTCTAAAAAAATTTTAAAAAAATCTTGAACCGTAAAAAGTTTCAAAAATCATGAAAAATAGAAAACGAGTCATCTAGCCATGAAAGTTCACATGAAGGCTTAAGGGACCATTGTATGAATTTACAAGCCATAAAAATGGCATTGGTGTGGCAGAAATATGACGATGTGCCTAAACCCACCTACCATCTATCGATCCACGGCTTGCGCATCTCGCTTCTCTGGTCGGCGTAGTGCCCGCCCGCCCGCTCATTTCATCGGTTGGCTTAGGCATACGGAGTTCATTCCCAGTCTAAAATCAGACCGGATGGAGGGTTGCGGTAGCAGGATCTACAATACGTAGGGTGGGACCCGATCGATCCCCGGCTTGCCCATCCTGCCCCTTTGGCCGACTGAGCACCCGCACGCTCATTTCGTGCGTTGACTTAGGCATACGGAGTTCATTCCCTGTGTAAGATCGGATCGGACCGAGGGTTACGGGTGCACATGCTGGGCTCCGGCATGTGCTGGTGCTGCATTTTTTTCACCCGAGCAACCATCGTCGGAGCATCGTCGGAGAACCTGAACGATGGCTTTAGGGTTCCCGCGATTGGGGGGGATGGGGGGTGTGCACACATGATGTGCGATGGGTGCTGGTACTTGGCCCTTATATTGGCCCCCTATCCCTCATCAAACCTCGATAACTCACAACCCCTTAAAAAGCATTTGAGATTTTATAGGTTTGCTACCAGTAGCCAGTAAAATGTCTAAAATGGGGACACTTTTTTCAAATGGTCACAAAATCCTGTACACTTCGAGTTTTTAGCTGAATTTTTTTGTGCATGCCAAAAAAAATACAAGGATCATGACTACCATGTTTGGGGCCGAAACTCCTTCTGAAAAAATTTTAGAAAAATCTCGAACCATAAAAAGTTTCAAAAATCTGGAAAAATAGAAAACGAGTCGTCTTGCCATGAAACTTCATAGGAAGGCTTAAGGGACCATTGTATGAATTTAGAAGCCATAAAAATGGCATTGGCATGGCAGAAATATGACGATGTGCCTAAACCCACCTACCACCTATTGATCGACGGCTTGTGCATCCCACTTCTCTGGCCGACGTAGTGCCCGCCCGCCCGCTCGTTTCATCAGTTGGCTTAGGCATACGGAGTTCATTCCCAATCTAAGATCAGACCGAATGGAGGGTTGTGGCAGCAGGATCTATAGCACGTAGGGGGACCCGACCGATCCTCGGCTTGCCCATCCTGCCCCTTTGGCCGACTGAGCACCCGTACGTTCATTTCGTGGGTTGACTTAAGTATACGGAGTTCATTCCTAGTCTAAGCATACGGAGTTCATTCCCAATGTAAGATCGAACTGGACTGAGGGTTGCAGGTGCACATGCTGGGCTCGAGCATGTGCTGGTGTCGCATTTTTTTTGCCCGGGGCACCATCGTGGGAGCATCATCGGAGAACCTGGCCAACGGCATTGGGGTTCCGACGATTGGGGGGGCGGGGGGTGTCCGCACATGATGTGCGATGGGTGCTGGTACTTGGCCCTTATATTGGCCCTCTATCCCTCATCAAACCTCAATAACTCACACTCCCTTAAAGAGCATTTTAGATATTACAGGTTTGCCGCCAGTAGTCATTAAAGTGTTTGAAATGGGGACACTTTTTTCAAATGGTAACAAAATCCTGTACACTTCGCGTTTTTAGTTGAAATTTTTTGTGCATGCCAAAAAAAATACAAGGATCACAATTACGATATTTGGGGCTGAAACTCCTTCTAAAAAAATTTAAAAAAAATCTTGAACCGTAAAAAGTTTCAAAAATCGTGAAAAATAAAAAACGAGTCATCTTGCCATGAAAGTTCACATGAAGGCTTAAGGGACCATTGTATGAATTTACAAGCCATAAAAATGGCATTGGCGTGGCAGAAATATGACAATGTGCCTAAACCCACCTACCACCTATCGATCCACGGCTTGCGCATCCCGCTTCTCTGGCCGGCGTAGTGCCCGCCCGCCCGCTCGTTTCATCGGTTGGCTTAGGCATACGGAGTTCATTCCCAGTCTAAGATCAGACCGAATGAAGGGTTGTGGCAGCAGGATCTACAGCACGTAGGGGGACCCGAACAATCCCCGGCTTGCCCATCCTGCCCCTTTGGCCGACTGAGCACCCGTACGCTCGTTTCGTGGGTTGACTTAGGCATACGGAGTTCATTCCCAGTCTAAGCATACGGAGTTCATTCCCAGTGTAAGATCAAACTAGACTGAGGGTTGCAGGTGCACATGTTGGGCTCGAGCATGTGCTGGTGTCATATTTTTTTTGCCCGGGGCACCATCGTGGGAGCATCATCGGAGAACCTGGCCAACGGCATTGGGGTTCCAACGATTGGGGGGGCGGGGGGGTGTCCGCACATGATGTGCGATGGGTGCTGGTACTTGGCCCTTATATTGGCCCTCTATCCCTCATCAAACCTTGAGAACTCACACTCCCTTAAAGAGCATTTTAGATATTACAGGTTTGCCGCCAGTAGTGATTAAAGTGTCTAAAATTGGGACACTTTTTTCAAATGGTAACAAAATCCTGTACACTTCGCGTTTTTAGTTGAAATTTTTTGTGCATGCCAACAAAATTACAAGGATCATGATTACGAAGTTTGGGGCCGAAACTCCTTCTAAAAAAATTTAAAAAAAATCCTGAACCGTAAAAAGTTTCAAAAATCGTGAAAAATAGAAAACGAGTCGTCTTGCCATGAAAGTTCACATGAAGGCTTAAGGGACCATTGTATGAATTTACAAGCAATAAAAATGGCATTGGCGTGGCAGAAATATGACGATGTGCCTAAACCCACCTACCACCTATCGATCCACGGCTTGCGCATCCCGCTTCTCTGGCCGGCGTAGTGCCCGCCGGCCCGCTCGTTTCATCAGTTGGCTTAGGCATACGGAGTTCATTCCCAGTCTAAGATCAGACCGAACGTAGGGTTATGGCAGCAGGATCTACAGCACGTAGGGGGACCCAATCAATCCCCGGCTTGCCCATCCTGCCCCTTTGGCCGACTGAGCACCCGTACGCTCGTTTCATGGGTTGACTTAGGCATACGGAGTTCATTCCCAGTCTAAGCATACGGAGTTCATTCCCAGTGTAAGATCGGACTGGACTGAGGGTTGCAGTTGCACATGCTGGGCTCGAGCATGTGCTGGTGTCGCATTTTTTTTGCCCGGGGCACCATCGTGGGAGCATCATCGGAGAACCTGGCCAACGGCATTGGGGTTCCGACGATTGGGGGGGCGGGGGGTGTCCGCACATGATGTGAGATGGGTGCTGGTACTTGGCCCTTATATTGGCCCTCTATCCCTCATCAAACCTCAATAACTCACACTCCCTTAAAGAGCATTTTAGATATTACAGGTTTGCCGCCAGTAGTCATTAAAGTGTCTGGAATGGGGACACTTTTTTCAAATGGTAACAAAATCCTGTACACTTCGCGTTTTTAGCTGAAATTTTTTGTGCATGCCAACAAAAATACAAGGATCACGATTACGAAGTTTGGGGCCGAAACTCCTTCTAAAAAAATTTTTAAAAAATCTTGAACCTTAAAAAGTTTCAAAAATCGTGAAAAATAGAAAACGAGTCATCTTGCCATGAAAGTTCACATGAAGGCTTAAGGGACCATTGTATGAATTTACAAGCAATAAAAATGGCATTGGCATGGCAGAAATATGACGATGTGCCTAAACCCACCTACCACCTATCGATCCACGGCTTGCGCATCCCGCTTCTCTGGCCGGCGTAGTGCCCGCCCGCCCGCTCGTTTCATCGGTTGGCTTAGGCATACGGAGTTCATTC
This sequence comes from Durio zibethinus, assembly GCF_047325235.1. Taxonomy (NCBI): domain Eukaryota; kingdom Viridiplantae; phylum Streptophyta; class Magnoliopsida; order Malvales; family Malvaceae; genus Durio; species Durio zibethinus. Next base: position 18,852,280 of record NC_143169.1, read on the forward strand.
CCAGTCTAAGATCAGACCGAACGGAGGGTTGTGGCAGTAGGATCTACAGCACGTAAGGGGACCCGACCAATCCCCGGCTTGCCCATCTTGCCCATTTGGCCGACTGAGCACCCGTACGTTCGTTTCGTGGGTTGACTTAGGCATACGGAGTTCATTCCCAGTCTAAGCATATGAAGTTCATTCCCAGTGTAAGATCAGACTGGAGCGAGGGTTGCAGGTGCACATGCTGGGCTCGAGCATGTGCTGGTGTCACATTTTGTTCGCCCGGGGCACCATCGCGGGAGCATCATCGGAGAACCTGGCCAACAGCATTGGGGTTCCGACGATTGGGGGGGCGGGGGGGGGGTCCGCACATGATGTGCGATGGGTGCTGGTACTTGGCCCTTATATTGGCCCTCTATCCCTCATCAAACCTCGAGAACTCACACTCCCTTAAAGAGCATTTTAGATATTACAGGTTTGCCGCCAGTAGTAATTAAAGTGTCTAAAATGGGGACACTTTTTTTAAATGGTAACAAAATCCTATACACTTCGCGTTTTTAGTTGAAATTTTTTGTGCATGCCAACAAAAATACAAGGATCACGATTACGAAGTTTGGGGCCGAAACTCCTTCTAAAAAATTTTTAAAAAAAATCTTGAACCGTAAAAAGTTTCAAAAATCGTGAAAAATAGAAAACGAGTCATCTTGCCATGAAAGTTCACATGAAGGCTTAAGGGACCATTGTATGAATTTACAAGCCATAAAAATGGCATTGGCATGGCATAAATATGACGATGTGCCTAAACCCACCTACCACCTATCGATCCACGGCTTGCGCATCCCGCTTCTCTGGCCGGCGTAGTGCCCGCCCGCCCTCTCGTTTCATCGGTTGGCTTAGGCATACGGAGTTCATTCCCAGTCTAAGATTAGATCGAATGGAGGGTTATGGCAGCAGGATCTACAGCACGTAGGGGGGGACCCGATCGATCCCCGGCTTGCCCATCTTGCCCCTTTGGCCGACTAAGCACCCGCACGCTCATTTCGTGGGTTGACTTAGGCATACGGAGTTCATTCCCTATGTAAGATCGAGCCGGACCGAGGGTTGCGGGTGCACATACTGGGCTCCGACATGTGCTGGTGTTGCATTTTTTTTTGCCCGAGGAACCATCGTCGGAGCATCGTCAGAGAACCTGACCGACGGCTTTGGGGTTCCCGCGATTGGGGGGGTGGGGGGTGTGCACACATGATGTGCGATGGGTGCTGGTACTTGGCCCTTATATTGGCCCCCTATCCCTCATCAAACCTCAATAACTCACAACCCCTTAAAGAGCATTTGAGATTTTATAGGTTTGCTACCAATAGCCATTAAAATGTCTGAAATGGGGACACTTTTTTCAAATGGTCACAAAATCCTATACACTTCGAGTTTTTAGCTGAATTTTTTTGTGCATGCCAAAAAAAATACAAGGATCATGACTACCATGTTTGGGGCCGAAACTCCTTCTGAAAAAATTTGAAAAAAATCTCAAACCGTAAAAAGTTTCAAAAATCGTGAAAAATAAAAAACGAGTCGTCTTGCCATGAAACTTCACAGGAAGGCTTAAGGGACCATTGTATCAATTTACAAGCCATAAAAATGGCATTGGCATGGCAGAAATATGAAGATGTGCCTAAACCCAGCTTCCACCCTATCGATCCACGGCTTGCGCATCCCGCCTCTCTGGCCAACGTAATGCCCGCCCGCCTGCTCATTTCGTCAGTTGGCTTCGGCATACGAAGTTTATTCCCAGTCTAAGATTGTATCGGATCAAGGGTTGCAGCAGCAGGATCGGCAGCACGTAGTGGGGACCCAGCCAATCCCAACTTGCGCATCCTGCCCCTCTGGTCGGCTGAGCGCCCACACGCTCGTTTCGTGAGTTCACTTAGGCATACGGAGTTCATTCCTACTGTAAGATTGAACCGGATCAAGGGTTGCAAGTGCACATGCTGGGCTCAGGCATGTGCTGGTGCCGTATTTTTTTTTCACCCAGGGCACCATCGCTGGAGCATCACCGGAGAACCTGACCGATGGCATTGGGGTTCCGGTGATTGGGGGGTGGGGGGGTGTGCACACATGATGTGCGATGGGTGCTGGTACTTGGCCCTTATATTGGCCCCCTATCCCTCATCAAACCTCAAGAACTCACACCCCCTTAAAGAGCATTTGAGATTTTACAGGTTTGCTGCCAGTAGCCATTAATGTGTCTGAAATGGGGACACTTTTTTCAAATGGTCACAAAATCTTGTACACTTCGAGTTTTTAGCTGAATTTTTTTGTGCATTCCAACAAAAATACAAGGATCATGTCTACCAAGTTTGCTTCCAAAACTCCTTTTGAAAAAATTTTAAAAAAATCCCGAACCGTAAAAAGTTTTGAAAATCTTGGAAAATAGAAAACGAATCGTCTTGCCATGAAACTTCACATGAAGGCTTAAGGGACCATTGTATGAAATTTCAAGCCATAAAAATGGCATTGGCATGGCAAAAACATGAAGATGTGCCTAAACCCACCTACCACCCTATCGATCCAGGGCTTGCGCATCCTGCCTCTCTGGCCGGCGTAGTGCCCGCCCGTCCGCTCGATTCGTCGGTCGGCTTAGGCATACGGAGTTAATTCCCAGTCTAAGATCAAACCAGACTGAGGGTTGTGGCAGCAAGATCGATAGCACGTAGGGGGGACCCGACCGATCCCCGGCTTGCGCATCCTACCCTTTGGCCAGCTGAGCGCCCGCATGCTCGTTTCGTGGGTTGACTTAGGCATAGGGAGTTCATTCCCAGTCTAAGCATACGGAGTTCATTCCCAGTGTATGATCGAACCAGATAGAGGGTTGCGGGTGCACATGCTGGGCTCGAGCATGTGCTGGTGCCATATTTTTTTTGACCGACGGCATTGGGGTTCCAATGATTGGGGGGCGGGGGGTGTGCGCACATGATGTGCGATGGGTGTTGGTACTTGGCCCTTATATTGGCCCCCTATCCCTCATCAAATGTTGAGAACTCACACCCCCTGAAAGAGCATTTGAGATTTTACAGGTTTGCTGCTAGTAGCCATTAAAGTGTCTGAAATGGGGACACTTGTTTCAAATGGTCACAAAATCCTATACACTTCGAGTTTTTAGCTGAATTTTTTTGTGCATGCCAAAAAAAATACAAGGATCACGTCTAACAAGTTTGGGGCCAAAACTGCTTCTAAAAAGATTTTTAAAAAATCCCGAACCGTAAAAAGTTTTGAAAATCGTGAAAAATAGAAAACGAGTCGTCTTGCCATGAAACTTCACATGAAGGCTTAAGAGACCATTGTATGAATTTACAAGCCATAAAAATGGCATTGGCATGGAAGAAATATGAAGATATGCCTAAACCCGCCTACCCCCCTATCGATCCACGGCTTGTGCATCCCGCCCCTCTGGCCGACGTAGTGCCCGCCCACCCGCTCGTTTCATCGGTTGGCTTAGGCATACGGAGTTCATTCCTAGTCTAAGATCGGACCGGACCGAGGGTTGTGGCAGCAAGATCGGCAGCATGCAGGGGGGAACCCGACCAATCCTCGGCTTGCGCATCTTGCCCCTCTGGCCGACTGAGCACCCGCACGCTCGTTTCTTGGGTTGACTTAGGCGTACGGAGTTCATTTTGAGTCTAAGCATACTGAGTTCATTCCCAGTGTAAGATCGGACCAGACCGAAGGTTGCAAGTGCACATGCTGGGCTCGGGCATGTGCTGGTGCCACCTTTTTTTTCGCTCGAGGCACCATCGTCGAAGCATCACCGGAGAACCTGACTGACGGCATTGGGGTTCCAACGATTGGGGGGGTGTGCGAACATGATGTGCGATGGGTGCTGGTACTTGGCCCTTATATTGGCCCCCTATCCCTCATCAAACCTCGAGAACTCACACCCTCTTAAAGAGCATTTGAGATTTTACAGGTTTACTGCCAGTAGCCATTAAAGTGTCTGAAATGGGGACACTTTTTTCAAATGGTCACAAAATCCTGTACATTTTGAGTTTTTAGCTGAATGTTTTTGTGCATGCCAACAAAAATACAAGGATCACGTCTACCAAGTGTGGGGCCAAAACTCCTTCTGAAAACATTTTAAAAAATCTCGAGCCATAAAAAGTTTCTAAAATCATGAAAAATAAAAAATGAGTCGTCTTGCCATGAAACTTAACATGAAGGCTTAAGGGACCATTGTATGAATTTACAAGCCACAAAAATGGCATTGGCATGGCAGAAATATGAAGGTGTGCCTAAACCCACCTACCACCCTATCGATCTACGGCTTGCGCATCCCGCCTCTCTGGCCGACGTAGTGCCCGCCTGCCACTCGTTTCGTTGATTTGCTTAGGCATACAGAGTTCATCCCAGTCTAAAATCGGACTGGATCGAGGGTTACAATAGCAGGATCGGTAGCACGTAGGGGGGCAGCCAACTGATCCCCGACTTGTGCATCCTGCCACTCTAGCCGCTAAATGCTCGCACGCTCGTTTCATGGGTTGACCTAGGCATACGGAGTTTATTTCCAGTCTAGCTTATGAAGTTCATTCCCAGTGTAAGATCGGACCGAATCGAGGATTGTAGGTGCACATGCTTGGCTCGGGCATGTACTGGTGCGATTGGCAAGGGCCGAGGGGGTGTGCACATGCTGGGCTCGGGTATGTGCTGGTGCCACCTTTTTTTCACTCGGGGCACCATCGTCGAAGCATCGTCGGAGAACCTGACCGACGGCATTGGGGTTCCGACGATTGGGGGGGTGTGCGAACATGATGTGCGATGGGTGCTGGTACTTGGCCCTTATATTGGCCCCCTATCCCTCATCAAACCTCAAGAACTCAAACCCCCTTAAAGAGCATTTGAGATTTTACAGGTTTGCTGCCAGTAGCCATTAAAGTGTCTAAAATGGGGACACTTTTTTCAAAAGGTCACAAAATCCTGTACACTTCGAGTTTTTAGCCGAATTTTTTTGTGCATGCCAAAAAAATTACAAGGATCATGTCTACCAAGTTTGAGGCCAAAAATCCTTTTGAAAAAGTTTTAAAAAAATCCTGAACCGTAAAAAGTTTCAAAAATCGTGAAAAATAGAAAATAAGTCATCTTGGCATGAAACTTCACATGAAGGCTTAAGGGACCATTGTATGAATATAGAAGCCATAAAAATGGCATTGGCATGGGAAAAATATGAAGATGTGCCTAACCCCACCTGCTACCCTAACTATCCACGGCTTGCGCAACTCGCCTCTCTGGCCGACGTAGTGCCCGTCCGCCCGCTCGTTTTGTCGGTTGGCTTAGGCATAGGAGTTCATTCCCAGTCTAAGATCGAACTAGACCGAGGGTTACGGCAGCAGGATCGATAGCATGCAGGGGGACCCGACCGATCCTCGGGTTGTGTTTCTTGCCCCTTTGTCTGGCTGAGTGCCCGCATGCTCGTTTCATGGGTTGACTTAGGCATACGGAGTTCATTCCCAGTCTAAGCATACGGAGTTAATTCCCAGTGTAAGATTGGATCAGACTGAAGGTTGCAAGTGCACATGTTGGGCTCGAGCATGGGCTGGGGCCAAATTTTTTTTCACTCGGGGCACCGTCACCGGAGAACCTGACCGACGACATTGGGGTTTCTATGATTGGGGGCCGGGGGGGTGTGCGCACATGATGTGTGATGGGAGCTGGTACTCGGCCCTTATATTGGCCCCCTATCCCTCATCAAACCTCAAGAACTCACACCCCCTTCAAGAGCATTTGAGATCTTACAGGTTTGCTACCAGTAGCCATTAAAGTGTCTGAAATGGGGACACTTTTTTCAAATGGTCACAAAATCCTATACACTTCGAGTTTTTGGCTGAATTTTTTTGTGCATGCCAAAAAAAATGCAAGGATCATGTCTACCAAGTTTGGGGCCAAAAATCCTTCTGAAAAAATTTAAAAAAAATCCCGAACCGTAAAAAGTTTCAAAAATCGTGAAAAATAGAAAACGAGTCGTCTTGGCATGAAACTTCGCATGAAGGCTTAAGGGACCATTGTATGAATTTAAAAGCCATAAAATTGGTATTGAAATGGCAAAAATATGAAGATGTGCCTAAACCCACCTACCACCCTAACTATCCACGGCTTGCGTAACTCGCCTCTCTGGCCGGTGTAGTGCCCGCCCGTCCGCTCATTTCGTCGGTTGGCTTAGGCATACAGAGTTGATTCCCAATCTAAGATCAGACTGGACCGAGGGTTGTGGTAGTAGGATCAATAGCACACAGGGGGGACCCGATCGATCCCCGGCTTGTGCATCTTGCCCCTCTGGCTGGCTAAGTGCCCGTACGCTCGTTTTGTGTGTTGACTTAGGCATACGGAGTTCATTCCCAGTCTAAGCATATGGAGTTCATTCCCAGTGTAAGATCGAATCAGACTGAGGGTTGCGGGTGCACATGCTGGGCTCCGGCATGTGCTGGTGCCATATTTTTTTTCGCCCGGGGCACCATCGCCGGAGCATCGCCGAAGAACCTGACCGGCAGCATTGGGGTTCCGACGATTGGGGGGTGGGGGATGTGCGCACATGATGTGCGATGGGTGCTGGAACTTGGCCCTTATATTGGCCCCGTATCCCTCATCAAGCCTTGAGAAGTCACACCCCCTTAAAGAGCATTTGAGATTTTACAGGTTTGCTACCAGTAGCCATTAAAGTGCCTGAAATGGGGACACTTTTTTCAAATGGTCACAAAATCCTGTACACTTCGAGTTTTTAGCTGAATCTTTTTGGGCATGCCAACAAAATACAAGGATCACGTCTACCAAGTTTGGGCCAAAAACTCCTTTTGAAAAAATTTTAAAACAGTCCCGAACCGTAAAAAGTTTCAAAAATCATGAAAAATAGAAAACGAGTCGTCTTGCCATGAAACTTCACATGAAGGCTTAAGGGACCATTGTATGAATTTACAAGCCATAAAATTGGCATTGGCATGGCAGAAATATGAAGATGTGCCTAAACCAACCTACCACCCTATTGATCCACGCTTACACATCCCGCCTCTCTGGCTGACGTAGTGCCCGCCTGCCTGCTCGTTTTGTCGGTCGGCTTAGGTATACAGAGTTCATTCCTAGCCCAAGATCAGACCAGATTGAGGGTTGTGGCAGCAAGATCACAGAACATAGGAGGGCCTCGACCGATCCCCGGCTTGCGCATCCTGCCCCTCTGGCCGACTGAACGCTCGTTTCGTGGGTTAACTTAGGCATACGAAGTTCATTCTCAGTCTAAGCATACGGAGTTCTTTCCCAGTGTAAGATCAGACCAGACCGAGGGTTGCGGGTGCACATGCTGGGCTCGGGCATGTGCTGGTGCCACATTTTTTTTTCACCCGGGGCACCATATCCGGAGCATCGCTAGAGAACCTGATCGACGGCATTGAGGTTTCGGCGATTGGGGGGACGGGGGGTGTACACACATGATGTGCGATGGGTGCTGGTACTTGGCCTTTATATTGGCCCCCTATCCCTCATCAAACCTCGAGAACTCACACCCTCTTAAAGAGCATTTGAGATTTGACAGGTTTGCTGCCAGTAGCCATTAAAGTGTCTGAAATGGGGACACTTTTTTCAAATGGTCACAAATTCCTGTACACTTCGAGCTTTTAGCTGAATTTTTTTGTGCATGCCAACAAAAATACAAGGATCACGTCTACCAAGTTTGGGGCCAAAACTCCTTTTGAAAAAATTTTTAAAAAATCTTGAACCGTAAAAATTTCAAAAATTATGAAAAATAGAGAACGAGTCGTCTTGCCATGAAACTTCACATGAAGGCTTAAGGGACCATTGTATGAATTTAAAAGCCATAAAAATGGCATTGGCATGGCAAAAATATGAAGATGTGCCTAAACCCATGTACCACCCTATCGATCCACGACTTACGCATCCCGTCTCTATGGCCGGCGTAGTGCTCGTTCGCCCGCTCGTTTTGTCAATTGGCTTAGGCATACGGAGTTTATTCCCAGTCTAAGATCGAACTGGACCGAGGGTTGTGGTAGCAGGATCAGCAGCACGTAGGGGTGGACTCGATCGATCCCCGGTGTCATGAGCCAACCTTTTATAATGCCATGACCAGGACTTTGGTTGCCATGAGCCACCCATGTATAGGGCCATGGCCGAGTAGATCCCTTGTGCTAGGAAAAGTGTCCCCATTTCAAACATTGTAATGGTTACTGGTAACATAGCTCTAAAATCTCTAAGGCTCTTTAGGGGGTGAGCCAGCAGCATAGTGTTGGGCTGTCTCACCAGTTGCTATGCGAGCTTAGGCCACCCACCAAGGGCTACCTCCTGGCCCTGGTAATGGTGGGAGGTCCCGATGTATGATTCCCGTTTATAATAAAACTCACCCCAATTGAATGTCTCGATTATTGCCTCGATGTATTTTTCTTTTTCTCGATGCGAATATGCCTTCTTGTATGTGTGCTTGAGATTGATCTCGATATATTGTGTCTTATTGTGAATGCTTGGGACTAACCAAGGCTTATGGTTATTTGTTCAGATTTTGATCTATTGAAGGCTGACTTGGTTGGGAGTGCCCATTCAAGTGCCGCACGATTTATTGCTTGTTGAGAGAAAGCTTAGTCTGTGACATGTGGTATCAGAGCATTGTTGAGAAGTGCTAGAAAAATGGATGAGATGGCCACAAATGGTGGACCGAATCATCAACAGAGAATTGAGGAACTTGAGGTCACGGTGGTCGCAATGAAAATTCATATGGTGACTAAAGACCAAGTGAGGGAGATCGAGACAACCCAGTAGGAGTTGTTCGATACTCTCCACAACGTGAGCGAAGAGGCTAGAGACACCTTGAACATTCTCCAAAAGGAGTTTGAGGAGCTCAGAGCACAGGTGAGCATTCTACAAATGGCTGTGGCCAGATCAGGTTTGAGCTCGATGGAAAAGGGAAAAAAGCCCAAGGTACCTGAGCCTCGATGCTATGAGGGGCCAAGGGATGCTAAGGAACTTGAAAATTTCTTGTTTGACATGGAGCAGTACTTTTGAGCTGTACACACAAATTCAGAGGAAGACAAGGTGACAATGGCATCGATGTACCTCGCAGGGGATGCCAAGCTATGGTGGTGGTCCAAGTTTGTCGATGACGAGTGCCTGATTAAGACTTGGACGGATCTGAAGCAAGAATTGAAAAACTAGTTTTTCCCTGAGAATGTGGAGTATATGGCTCGAAGGAGACTTTGAGAGTTGGTGCAAACAGGAATGGTGCGAGAGTTTGTAAGGAGCTTTTCTACCCTGATGTTGGATATTCAGGACATGTCCAAAAAGGATAAGATGTTCTATTTTCTTGAGGGCCTCAAGCCTTGGGTGAGGACAGAACTACAAAGGCAGAAAGTGCAAGATGTGGCCACAGCCATGGCTAGAGCTGAACGTCTTCACGATTACAATGATGGCTCTTCAAAATGGAAAAATCCTCCATCAGCTGGCAGTAACTTTAACTTTGGGAGTGGGGGAAAGATGACTAGGTTGGACCGACCCTTCAGTGGGGGATCAGACAAGAGGTCCTTTGGTTACAGATAGCACCCAACCCAAGACAAGCAACGCAGGGATTTTCAAGCCTAGGCAACCATTAGCTTGTTTTCTTTGCAAGGGGCTGCATCGGGTGGCTAAATGCCCACACAGGAGAGCCCTTAATGCCTTAAGGACCTCATCTCAAGAGTCTGTAAAAGTGCCAGAGAGCTATGAAGAAGCTGAAGATGAGCCAGCTAGGATGGGTTCAATAAGGTTCTTCAATGCCCTCCGCACCCAATTGAACACTATAAAGAAAGAGCAGAGTAGAGGCTTGATGTATGTGAACTTGACGATCAATGAGAAAGCCACCAAGGCCATGGTTGATACGGGTGCAACCGACACTTTCATCACACCAGAAGAAGCAAAAAGGTGTGGTGTTCAGATTAGTAAAGACTGTGGACGAATGAAGGCAGTCAATTCACCAGCCTTTGTGATCAGTGGAAGCTCTAAGAGTGTGACAACCTGATTAGGGCCATGGGAATGGAAGGTAGACTTTACAGTTTCCCCCATGGATGACTTTGATGTTATTCTCGGATTGGACTTCATGATGTTGGGTCAGGTCATCCCTATTTCCGCCGCTAGCTGCTTGTTGTTCTTAAGGGAACACCCATGTGTGGTGCCAGCCAACATCTTACCAAAGAATGGGAAGAAAATGATTTCTACTTTGTAGTTTAAGAAAGGGGTAAAGAGAGGGGAACCCTCTTTTATGGTGGTACCGATCTACAAAGAAGGGTCGAAAATAGAACTAATACATGATGGTGTGGAAAAAGTGTTGGAAGAATTCAAAGAGGTGATGCCAGAGATGTTGCCTAAGGTTCTACCCCCTCGACGAGCAGTGGACCATGAAATTGAGCTCCTCCCAGGAATGAAACCCCCTGCTAGAGCTCTCTACCGCATGGCCCCGCTAGAGTTGGCCAAACTAAGAAAGCAGTTAAATGAGCTGCTACAAGCTGGGTTCATCAAACTATCAAAGGCTCTTTTCAAAGCACCAGTGCTATTTCAAAAGAAGCATGATGGAAGTTTGTGATTATATGTTGACTACAGGGCCCTGAACAAAGTCATCGTAAGAAACAAATATCCCATTCCCCTTATAGTAGACTTGTTTGATCAATTGAGCCGGGCCAAGTACTTCTCCAAATTGGACTTGAGATCTGGCTACCATCAAGTCAGAATCGCTGAGGGAGGTGAGCCAAAGACCACTTGTGTGACACGGTATGGTGCATTTGAATTTCTTGTTATGCCTTTTGGACTGACCAATGCTCCTACCACATTTTGTACATTGATGAATCAGGTGTTCCATGACTACCTAGACAAATTTGTAGTCATCTATTTAGACGATATAGTGGTATTTAGCTCCACCTTGGAAGAACATCAAGAGCACCTGTGCCAGGTACTTCAAAGATTACAGGACCACTAGTTATACGTAAAAAGGGAAAAGTGTGCATTTGCTCAGACCCAAATCCATTTTCTTAGTCACATTGTCGAACGTGGCCACATTCGAATGGACATGAAAAAGGTTAAGGCCATCAACGAGTGGACAACACTGAAGAACGTTAGTGAACTCTGCTCATTTTTGGGACTAGCCAATTATTATAGAAGGTTTGTGGAAGGGTACTCTCGTAAGAGCACGACCCTCATGAAGCTATTGAAGAAGGAGCATAAATGGTGTTGGACGAGTGAATGACAATAGGCCTTTGAGGGATTGAAAGATGCTATTATGAAGGATCCCATCTTAGCTCTCCCTGATATTGAAAAGCCCTTCGAAGTTCAGACAGATGCATCTGATTTTGCTATTGGAAGAGTACTTTTTCAATAACATCACCCGATAGCATTTGAAAATAGGAAGCTAAGTGAAGCTAAAAGGAAATATACGGCCTAGGAAAAAGAACTCCTGGCGGTGGTTCACTGCTTGAGGGCTTGGCAACATTACTTGTTGGGTTCACACTTTGTCATGAAGACAGACAATATGGCTGTTAGCCATTTTCTCACCCAACCAAGGCTTACGGCAAAATAAGCTAGGTGGCAGGAATTTTTAGCAGAATTTAACTTTTATTTTGAGCACACCACTGGAAAGACCAATCAAGTGGCCGATGCATTAAGCAGGTGAGCAGATTTAGTAGCCCTTAGAAGAATTGCCCCAATGGCGGCTAGCAGAGCCACTATAGACATTCATAAGTTGATTGGAGATCACTTAGGGAAGGACCCGTAAGCTCGTGCCATCCTAAAGCTAGTGGAAGAAGGGAAGTCCAAGTACTTCTGGTAAGAAAATGGGGTCTTATGGATCAAGGGGCCTCGAGTGTTTGTGCCAAGAGCAGAAGGTCTGAGACAAATGCTAATGAGGGAATGTCATGACACACCATGGGTGGGACACCCGAGTTGGCAACGCACTTTGGCGTTATTGAAACAGGGATACTATTGGCCTCACATGCGACCAGATGTGATGGACTATATGAAGACTTGCCTCATTTGCCAATAAGACAAGATTGAAAGGAAGAAATCTACAGGCATGCTTGAACCACTACCAGTACCCACCAGATCGTGGGAAAGCATCTCTCTCAATTTCATTTCGAGCCTACCCAAGGTTGGTGACCTTGGAGCTATTTTGGTGGTGATTGACCGGTTCTCTAAGTATGCCACATCCATTTTCGCTCACAAGTATTGCACTGCAAAAGACATAGCTTGACTATTGTTCAAACATGTGGTCAAATACTGGGGCCTCCCTCAAAACATTGTCAGCGATCGAGATCTGAGATTCATGGGGTCTTTCTGGAGAGAACTTTTCAAGATATTGGGGTCCCAACTCAACATCTCCTCAAGCTATCACCCTCAAATCGATGGTCAAATGAAACGGTTCAACGGATTATTAGAGGAATACTTGAGGCATTTTGTTCAAGCCAATCAGAAAGACTGGCTTTCATTATTGGACATGGCTCAACTCTGCTTTAATTCCAACAAAAGCTCTTCCACTAATAAGAGCCCATTTAAGGTGGTCATCGAACAATTACCAAGGCTACCCCACACTTCCTTGGAATAATATGGAAAAAAGAATCTGAGAGCCTTCAATCTCAGCAAAGAGTGGAAGCAAAACATAGAGATTACGTAAGCCTACCTAGAGAAAGCATCAAGGAGGATGAAGAAATGGGCAGACAAAGGTCGTAGAGCTCAACATTTTCAAGTTGGTGATTTGGTTCTTGTCTGACTAGTTCCTGAACAAACTAGGTTCTTGAGAAAGAGAGATCATAGACTGGTGCGCAAATATGAAGGTCCAGTAAGGGTCCTTTCCAAAGTGGGGAATGCTTCTTACAAAATCAACCCACCAAAGTGGATGAAGGTGCACCCAGTATTTCATGTGAGCAACTTGGAACCTTTCCATACAGATCCTACAGATGTTAGCCGAAAGGAGCCAACCAGAGCCACCATCACCTTGAAGCCACCCTCAGAGAGTCGAGTCAAAGAGATCTTAGTTGACAGGGAAACCAAGATATCTTGAGACTAGTTCAGGAGTACTTAGTGAAGTAAGAGGGATTAGGACTAGAAGAAACCATCTGGGAGAGAGAACACGACCTCCAGAGATTTCAAAAGAAGATCGATGAATTTCAAGCCAGCAAGTCGACGAGGACGTCGATAGAATAGGTGGGGGGAGGATGTCATGAGCCAACCTTGTATAGGGCCATGACCAGGACTTAGGTTGCCATGAGCCACCCATGTATAAGGCCATGGCCGGGTAGATCCCTTGTGCTAGGAAAAGTGTCCCCATTTCAAACATTGTAATGGTTACTGGTAGCATAGCTCTAAAATCTCTAAGGCTCTTTAGGGGGGTGAGCCGGTAGCGTAGTGTTGGGCTGTCTCACTGGTTGCTATGCGAGCTTAGGCTATCCACCAAGGGCTGCCCCCTGGCCCTGGTGATGGTGGGAGGTCCAGATGTATGATTCTCGTTTATAATAAAACTTACTCCGATTGAATGTCCCGATTATTGCCTCGATGTGTTTTTCTTTTTCTCGATGTGAATATGCCTTCTTGTGTGTGTACTTGAGATTGATCTTGATATATTGTGTCTTATTGTGAATGCTTGGGACTAACCAAGACATTTGGTTATTTGTTCAGATATCGATCTATTGAAGGCTGACTTGGTTGGGAGCACCCACTCAAGTGCCGCACGGTCTATTGCTTGTTAAGAAAAAGCTTAGTCCGTGACATCGGGCTTGTGCATCCTGCCCCTCTGGCCGGCTGAGTGCCCGCACGCTCGTTTCGTGGGTTGACTTAGGCATACGGAGTTCATTCCTAGTTTAAACATATGGAGTTCATTCCCAGTGTAAGATCGGATCGGACCGAGGGTTGCGGGTGCACATGTTGGGCTCGAGCAAGTGTTGGTGCCTCATTTTTTTTCGCTAGCGGCACCATCGTCGAAGAACCTGACTGGCGACATTAGGGTTCCGACGATTGAGGGGGCGGGGTGGGGGGTGGTGTGCGCACATGATGTGCGATGGGTGCTGGTACTTGGCCCTTATATTGGCCCCCTATCCCTCATCAAACCTCGAGAACTCACACCCCTTTAAAGAGCATTTGAGATTTTACAGGTTTGCTGCCAATAGCCATTAAAGTGTCTGAAATGGGGACACCTTTTTCAAATGGTCACAAAATTTTGTACACTTCGAGTTTTTAGCTGAATTTTTTTGTAAATGCCAACAAAAATACAAGGATCATGTCTACCAAGTTTGGGGCCAAAACTCCTTCTAAAAAATTTTTTAAAAAATCTCGAACCGTAAAAAGTTTCAAAAATCGTGAAAAATAGAAAACGAGTCGTCTTGCCATGAAACTTCACATGAAGGCTTAAGGGACCATTGTATGAATTTACAAGCCATAAAAATGGCATTGGCATGGAAGAAATATGAAGATGTGCCTAAACCCACCTACCACCCTATCGATCCACGGCTTACGCATCCCGCCTTTCTGGTCGGCGTAGTGCCCGCCTGCCCGCTCGTTTCGTCGGTTGGCATAGGCATACGGAGTTCATTCCCAGTCTAAGATCAGACCGGACTGAGGGTTGTGGCAGCAAGATCAGTAGCACGTAGGGGGGACCCGATCAATCAACGACTTGGGCATCCTGCCCCTCTGGCCGGATGAGCGCCCGCACGCTCATTTCGTGGGTTGACTTAGGGATACGGAGTTCATTCCTAGTCTAAGCATATGGATTTCATTCCTAGAGTAAGATCGGACCGGACCGAGGGTTACAGGTGCACATGCTGGGCTCAAGCATGTGCTGGTGCCACATTTTTTTTTGCTTAGGGCACCATCGTCAGAGCATCATCGGAGAACCTGACCGGAGGCATTAGGGTTCTGACGATTGGGGGGCGGGGGGGGTGTGCGCACGTGATGTGTGATGGGTGCTGGTACTTGGCCCTTATGTTGGCCCCTTATCCCTCATCAAAGCTCAAGAACTCACACCCCCTTAAAGAGCATTTGAGATTACAGGTTTGCTGCCAGTAGCCATTAAAGTGTCTGAAATGGGGACACTTTTTTCAAATGGTCACAAAATCCTGTACACTTCGAGTTTTTAGCTAACTTGTTTTGTGCATCCCAAAAAAAATACAAGGATCACGTCTACCAAGTTTAGGACCAAAACTCCTTTTGAAAAAACTTTAAAAAAATCTCAAACCGTAAAAAGTTTGGAAAATCATGAAAAATAAAGAACGAGTCGTCTTGCCATGAAACTTCACATGAAGGCTTAAGCGACCATTGTATGAATTTACAAGCCATAAAAATGGCATTGGTATAGCAAAAATATGCAGATGTGCCTAAACCCACCTACCACGCTATCGATCCATGGCTTGCGCATCCCGCCTCTTTGGTCGGCATAGTGCCCGTCTGCCCGCTCGTTTCGTCGGTTGGCTTAGGCATACGGAGTTCATTCCCAGTCTAAGATTGGATCAGACCAAGGGTTACGGTAGCAAGATCGGCAGCATGTAGGGGGGACCCAGTCGATCCTCGGCTTGCGCATCCTTCCCCTCTGGCCGGCTGAGCGCCCGCACGCTCGTTTCATGTGTTGACTTAGGTATACGGAGTTTATTCCCAGTCTAAGCATACGAATTTCATTCCTAGTGTAAGATCAGACCAGACCGAGGGTTGTAGTTGCACATGCTGGGCTCGGGCATGTGGTAGTGCCACATTTTTTTTTCGCCTGGGGCACCATCGTCGGAGAACCTGACTGACGGCATTGGGGTTTTGGCGATTAGGGGGGCGGGGGGGTGTGTGCACATGATGTGCGATGGGTGCTGGTACTTGGCCCTTATATTGGCCCCTTATCCCTCATCAAACCTTGAGAACTCACACCCCCTTAAAGAGCATTTGAGATTTTACAGGTTTGCTGCCAGTAGCCATTAAAGTGTCTGAAATGGGGACACTTTTTTCAAATGGTCACAAAATCCTGTACACTTCGAGTTTTTAGCTAAATTTTTTTTTCCATCCCAAAAAAAATACAAGGATCACGTCTACCAAGTTTGGGCCCAAAAATCCTTCTGAAAAAATTTTTAAAAAATCTCGAACCGTAAAAAGTTTCAAAAATCATGAAAAATAGAAAACGAGTCGTCTTGCGATGAAACTTCACAAGAAGGCTTAAAGGACCATTGTATGAATTTACAAGCCATAAAAATGGCATTGGCAAGGCAACAATATGAAGATGTGCCTAAACCAACCTACCATCCTATCGATGCACGGTTTACGCATCCCGCCTCTCTGGTCGACATAGTGCCCACCCACCCGCTCTTTTCGTCGGTTGGCTTAGGCATATAGAGTTCATTCCCAGTCTAAGATCAGACCAAACTAAAGATTACGACAGCAGGATCGACAGCACACAGGTGTCACGGGCTTCGACCTTAGACTCAGAATCTGTACGGCCTTAGGCTTGGAATCTCCTCCTTTATGCCTAAGTCAGCCTAAAACATAAGCGTGCGGGCACTAGAACAATGGGAAGGGCTACTTACGCAAGTTAAAGAGAAACAGGATAAGAAGACAGAATTCTGGAAATACTCTTGTATTCACTAAAATAGATGTGTTTGATGGTGTGCAAATGAGGGTGGAGCAGCCCTCTATTTATAGTTGAGGTTCCAGTTACAATTTAATGGCATATCCCTAGAATAAAGGCTAAAATCATGGGATTACAATCAATTAGGATGCTAACTTCTGATTTTCAGGGTCAACCAAATCTGCCTGGATGCTCCTGCCTGTTTCCAGAAGCTTCCCTTGCGTGTCCAGCACCTTGGGCCCTTCTGGATGTGGTGCATGCATCTTGTATGCCAGGCCTTGGTCTCACGGGCTGACCTGCAAGTCGGACGGGCGTTCTGAGCTCGTTTGCTAGGCTTTGCACACAGATACCCGCCAGGACGCCTGGTCTGCAGGCCTTAACCTTTGGCTCACCTGCTGGTCTGCCTGATGTGCCTGGCGTGTCCGCCCAGGGTGTGACATTCTCCCCCACCTGATTATGCAACGCCCTCATTGTGTCTTCTGCATGGTACTACCTGATCTGGTCACCGAACTGCCATAAGTCCTTCGCTGGTTCCCAACTCACCTCATTATCTGGAAGTCCCTTCCAGCGTACCAAGTAGTCATGTCTTGGTTGATAGTTTTTTCGTCTCACCTCTCGATCAGCTATGATGCTGTGGACCTCCTTCTCATATGAGGCCCTTGTTCCCAATGGCGCACGCTTTGACTCTGCCCGTCCTGGATCTCCCTCATCCTCATGGAACGACTTGAGCATGCTCACATGGAACACCAATTGTACCCTCAGCTTGGGTGGCATATCCAGCTTGTAGGCAACCTTGCCTACCCTCTTGACTATTCGAAAAGGTCCCTCATACCTCCGGACTAGGCCTTTGTGCAGCCCCCTGTGGTGCACAATGGGATGCAGCTTTACCAACACCAAGTCTCCAACCTGGAACTGCACGTCCCACCTATTCTGGTCTGCCCACTTCTTCGACCTCTTGCCCGCCTTGTGCAGACAAACTCTGGCCAAGTCAGTTTGCTCCTGCCATGCCTTGGCAAACTTGTATGCTGTTGAATTCGGCCTTGTATAACCTGTAACAATCGAACTGAGTGTTAGTGGTTGTTGCCCTATCACAACCTCAAATGGGCTCTGGTTCGTTGCCTCGCTCCTTTGCAAATTGTAGGAAAACTGTGCAATATCTAACATCTTTGGCCAGTCCCTTTGTGTGGCACTCACATAGTGCCTGAGGTAGACCTCCAATAGTCTATTCACTCGTTCTGTCTACCCATCGGTCTACAGATGCATGCTGGTGGAAAAGTTCAAGTCTGACCCCAATAGCTTGAACAACTCAGTCCAGAACCTACCCATGAACTGCCTATCCTGATCACTAACAATGGTCCTCGACACTCCCCAATACTTAACCATGTTCTCCAGGAACAATCGAGCTGCCTCCTCAGCTGGGCACTTCTTGGTTGTTGGAATGAAAATTCCATACTTGGAAAACCTGTCCACCACTACCGTGATGCTTCCAAACCCCTTTATCTTGGGTAGACCGACTATAAAGTCCAGAGAAACACTCTCCCATGGTCACTCTGGCACTGGCAATGGCTCCAAGAGACTGTCTGGTTTCTTGAGCTCCACCTTGTCCTTTGGCACACAAGACTAGTCTACACATAGGCCTCCACATCGTCCCTCATGTGCGGCCAGTAGTATCGATCCTCAATCAGCGCCAAGGTACTGCTCACTCCAGGGTGTCCAACCCATCTTGAATCATGACATTCTTGCAAAACTTCCTTGTGGAGCTTCCCGTGCTGTGGCATAAATAGTCTACTGCCCCTGGTGTACAACAAACCATCCTGCAACCAAAACTGCCTAGTCTTACCTTGCTGGGCATACTCCATCAAAGCCTTGGCTGTAGGATCATGCGCAAGTCCCTCCTTGATGCGCGACACCAGTGACCCCTTTGGTTGGTTAATGGCAGCAAGGTTAGCCTTCTTGCTCAGGGCATGTGCCACTAGGTTCGTCCATCCTGGCTTGTACTCCATCTGGAAATCAAATTCTGTAAGAAAATCTAACCATCTCGCTTGCTTGAAGGGCAGCTTCTTCTACGTCTGGAAGTAGCTGGTCACCACATTGTCCATCCTCACCACGAACCTCGACCCTAACAGGTAATGGCGCCAAGTGCACAAGCAGTGCACCGCTGCAGTCATCTCCTTCTCTTGAATCATGACATTCTTGCAAAACTTCCTTGTGGATCTTCTCGTGCTGCGACACAAACAGTCTACTGCCCCTGGTGTACAACAAACCATCTTGCAACCAAAACTGCCTAGTCTTACCTTGCTAGGCGTACTCCATCAAAGCCTTGGCTGTAGGATCATGCGTAAGTCCCTCCTTCATATGTGGCACCAGTGACCCCTCTGGTTGGCTAATGGCAGCAAGGTTAGCCTTTCTGCTCAGGGCATCTGCCACTAGGTTTGCCCGTCCTGGCTTGTACTCCATCTAGAAATCAAATTTTGCAAGAAAATCTTGCCATCTCTCCTGCTTGGGGGATAGCTTCTTCTGCGTCTGGAAGTAGCTGGTCGCCATATTGTTCATCCTCACCATGAACCTCGACCCCAACAGGTAATGGCACCAAGTGCACAAGCAGTGCACCACTGCAGTCATCTCTTTCTCTTGGACCATGTACTTGCATTCAGTCTCATTCAACTTCCTACCCTTGAACACGACTGGACGTCCCTCCTACATCAACACGCCCCCTATGGCAAAGTCTGATGCATCCATATGCACCTCATACGACTTGCCATGGTCTGGCAAGGCCAAGACTGGCTCCTCGAGCATAGCTCACTTTAACCTATCAAAGGTTTCCTGGCACCCTGTGTTCCACTCACATGCTCTCCCTTTCTTGAGCAAGTCAGTCAATGGTGTGGCTATTGCTGAGTGACCTTTGATGAAGCGCCTGTAGTATTTAACCATCCCAAGGAACGATCTCAACTCAGTGACCTTGACTGGTGGTTGCCACTCTAGGATGGTGTGTATCTTGCCTTCATCCATGCGTATCCTGCCACCTCCCACTATGTGGCCTAGGAACGAGATCTCCTGCTGGGTGAATGAGCACTTCTCTCTCTTGACAAATAGCTTGTGCGCCCGTAACACCTCGAACACTTGTCTCAAGTGGTCTACATGCTCTCCCAAAGTCTGGCTGTAGATCACAATGTCATCCAATTAAACCACAACAAATCGATCAAAAAATGACTGAAGTACCTTGTTCATAAGGGTGCAGAATGTTACTGGGGCATTCGTGAGTCTAAAAGGCATCACCAAGAACTCATACGAACCATACCGAGTGACACATGCTGTCTTTGGCTCATCTCCCTCCGTGATCCTGACTTGATAGTAGCCTGACCTCAAATCCAGCTTGGTGAACCACCTTGCGCACCCAAGTTGATCGAACAAGCCCGTAATGAGTGGGATGGGGTACTTATTCTTGATAGTCAGCTTGTTCAAGGCCCGGTAGTCTAAACACAGCTGCAATGACCCATCATGCTTGCACTGGAATAGAACCGATGCACCATAGCGTGCCTTCGATGGCCTGATGAAGCTAGCATCAACTAACTCTTTGAGCTGCATCCTTAACTCCTCTAACTCTGGTGGAGACATTCGGTAAGGGGCTTTGGCTGGTGGCTTGGCCTCAGATACCAGCTCGATCTTATGGTCCACCTCCCTCTTAGGTGGTAGCTTGCTAGGCAGCTTTGCGGGCATCACATCACTAAAGGTCTTCAGCACTTTTAGCACCTCCAAGGGTGACTCGGTCTCCTTCTCTCTTGGCTCATCATATTTTAGGGTTGCCAAAAAGGTATCTTCTTGTCTGCTTATCATCTTGGCAAATTGGATGGCTGACACCACCCGCGGCCCAACTCCAAACCCTCTTCTTATTGGCACTAGGCATTGGCACCATGCATCCAAGATGCAAACACAATCAGCAAAAGGCACAAGGAGGGCATTAATCCGAACAAGGAAATCCAACCCAATCACAAACTCTTAGTCGTCAAGGGGTATTACCTCAATGGCCTCCTTGCCTTTCCAGTCTCCAAGCTACAACTCCACTCCCCGTGCTACTCCAATGGCTGAAATTTCCTTGGAGTTCATCATTTTAATGGTACGAGTCTCTTTCTGCACCTTTAGTCCAAGCTTCCAGGCTCCATCACCTGAAATAAAATGATGTGAGGCACCTGTGTCCACCAGTTCCCTCACTTTCTGACCCACAACCATCAGATCTGCAAACATCAAGCCTTTTGGCTTACAGCTCCCCTTACTTTGGATAGCATTGAGCATCAATGACCCAAGCTTTGCTGCCCCTGACTCTGGCTCTTCATCAGATTCCTTGTCTACAGCAGCCAACTTGCCCTTCTACGGGCAATTGCATGCTATGTGGCTCCCTCCACATAGGTAGCATGCTAGTGGCTCTCGGTCCCCCTTTGCTTTCCACTTGCCTGCTGGTGGCTTTCTCTCACCATCCTTGGTTGAACAGTCTCAGTCTCCATCCTTGGACTCCCAGCCATGGTCCTTCCCCTTGGACTGCTTCTTCTGGTCCCTATCATCCCTGCCTTTACCCTTGGGCTTGGAAGACTCGAACTTGTTAAAAGGCTTGAACTCTATCAAGACCTCGATAGTAGTCATGGCTTTAGCCAAGTCATGAACTCCTCTCCTTTGTAGCTCATGCTTCACCCATGACTTCAGCCCATCCATGAAAGCAAAGAATGCCTCATTCTCACCTAGATCCGAGATCTGTAGCATCAGTTCAGAAAATTTTTGGACATACTCCCTTATGTCCCCTTACTGGCTCAACCTGTGTAACTTTGCCCGTGCCTCATCATCGGCATACTTCGGGTAAAATTGTTCTCTGAACTCCTTTTAAAACTCTGCCCAGGTTCCAATCTTGGCACTCCCACTCCTGATATCATCACACCTGTGCCTCCACCATAATAAGGCTACATCAGTGAGATACATAGCAGCGGTAATTACCTTTATCACCTCGACTTACGTGCCCATGGCCTGAAAGTACTGCTCCATACCTCAAAGGTAGTTGTTTACTTCCTTGGCCGCCCTAGTCCCCTTAAACTCCTTAGGCTTGGGGACATCCAATCTGGATTTGGACACTCCAGCAAACATGCCATTCCCAATGGCAGTCTTGCAAGTAACGAGCCCACTGGTAAGCTCTTCCATCCGCTGGCGCATGGCCTCCATGGCATCGCGCAAGGTCTGCACTTCAGCCTCCAAGGTCTGGTTCTTTTTGGTGAACACGTCTAAGCCTTTGTTGAGAGCATCTTCTAGCTCACTTTGGATCTCCTCCCCCATGGAGTCTAGCGATGCAATGTGAGTCTTTACTTCCTCAAGCTTCTCTCACATGTCACCTACGGTCACCTCCACCTTGGCCAGCCTACCGTCCATGGTAGACCAGATATCTCTAGAACTGGCTTTCTTGCCTCTTCCCTGGCCATGCTCTTGGGCCTCTGGTTGTTGGCTAGCAATGTCACTTTGGGATGCCATCTCTTCAATCACGATCTAACCTGCATAACACAAACACGTAGAATCAAACTTGCTCTGATACCAACTGTCATGGGCTCTGACCTTAGACTCAGAATCCGTGCGGCCTTAGGCTTGGAATCTCCTCTTTTGTGCCTAAGTCAGCCTAAAACACAAGCGTGCAGGCACTAGAACAATGGGAAGGGCTGATTATGCAAGTTAAAGAGAAACAGGATAAGAAGACAGAATTCTGGAAATGCTCTTGTATTCACTGAAACAGAAGTGTTTGACGGTGTACAAATGAGGGTGGAGCAGCTCTCTATTTATAGTTGAGGCTCCAGCTACAACTTAATGGCATATCCCTAGAATAAAGGCTAAAATCATGGCATTACAATCAATCAGGATGCTAACTCCTAATTTTTAGGGTCAACCAAATCTGCCAGGATGCTCCTACCTGTTTCCAAAAGCTTTCCTTACTTGTCCAGCACCTTGGGCCCTTCTGGATGTGGTGCGGGCAGCTTGTATACCAGGCCCTGGTCTCACGGGCTGGCCTGCAAGTCGAGCAGGAGTTCTTAGCTCGTTTGTTAGGTTTGCACACAGATACTCATCAGCACGCCTGGTCTGTGGGCCTCAACCTCTGGCTCACCTGCTGGTCTGCCTGATGTGCCTGGCGTGCCCACCCAGGGTGTGACTCAGGGGGGGACCCGATCGATCCCCGGTTTGCCTATCCTGCCCCTCTGGCCGGTTGAGCACCCGCACGCTCATTTTGTGGGTTGACTTAGGCATACGGAGTTCATTCCCAGTCGAAGCATACGGAGTTCATTCCCAGTGTAAGATACCCAGGCTAGGCTTGGGCATGTGCTGGTGCCGTATTTTTTTTTCACTCGGGGCACCATCGCCGGAGCATCGCCAGAGAACCTGACCGACGGCATTGGGGTTTCGACGATTGGGGGGGAGGGGGGGTGTGCGCACATGATGTGCGATGGGTGCTGGTACTTGGCCCTTATATTGGCCCCCTATCCCTCATCAAACCTTGAGAACTCACACCCCCTTAAAGAGCATTTGAGATTTTACAGGTTTGCTACCAGTAACCATTAAAGTGTCTGAAATGGGGACACTTTTTCCAAATGGTCACAAAATCCTGTACACTTCGAGTTTTTAGCTGAATTTTTTTATGCATGCCAACAAAAATACAACGATCACGTCTACCAAGTTTGGGGCCAAAACTCCTGAAAAAATTTTAAAAAAATCTCGAACTGTAAAAAGTTTCAAAATTCGTGAAAAATATAAAACGAGTCGTCTTGCCATGAAAGTTTACATGAAGGCTTAAGGGACCATTGTATGAATTTGCAAGCCATAAAAATGGCATTGGCATGGAAGAAATATGAAGATGTGCCTAAACCCACCTACCACCCTATCGATCCATGGCTTGCGCATCCCGCCTCTCTGGCCGGCGTAGTGCCCGCCCGCTCGTTTCATCGGTTGGCTTAGGCATACGGAGTTCATTCCCAGTCTAAGATCAGACCAGACCAGACCAAGGGTTGCGACAGTAGGATTGGCAGCATGCAGGGGGGACCTGACCGATCCTCGGCTTGCGCATCCTGCCCCTCTGGCCGGCTGAGCGCTCGTACGCTCGTTTCATGGGTTGACTTAGGCATACGGAGTTCATTCCCAGTCCAAGCATATGGAGTTCATTCCCAGTGTAAGATCGAACTAGACCGAGGGTTGTGGGTGCACTTGCGGGGCTTGGGCATGTGCTGGTGCCACATTTTTTTTTTGCCCGAGGCACCATCGCCGGAGCATCACTGGAGAACCTGATCAGCGGCATTGGGGTTTCGACGATTGGGGGGTGGGGGGTGTGCGCATATGATGTGCGATGGGTGCTGGTACTTGCCCCTTATATTGGCCCCCTATCCCTCATCAAACCTTGAAAACTCACACCCCCTTAAAGAGCATTTGAGAATTTATAGGTTTGCTGCCAGTAGCGGTTAAAGTGTCTAAAATGGGGACACTTTTTTCAAATGGTCACAAAATCCTGTATACTTCGAGTTTTTGGCTGAATTTTTTTGCGCATGCCAAGAAAAATACAAGGATCATGTCTATCAGGTTTGGGGTCAAAACTCCTTCTGAAAAAATTTTAAAAAAATTCTGAACCATAAAAAGTTTTGAAAATCATGAAAAATATAAAGGAGTTGTCTTGCCATGAAACTTCACATGAAGGCTTAAGGGACCATTGTATGAATTTACAAGCCATAAAAATGGCATTGGCATGGTAGAAATATGAAGATGTGCCTAAACCCACCTACCACCCTATTGATCCACGGCTTGCGCATCCCGCCTCTCTGGCTGACGTAGTGCCCGCCCGCCCACTCGTTTCGTCGGTTGGCTTGGGCATACGAAGTTCATTCCCAATCTAAGATTGGACCGGATCGAGGGTTACGGTAGCAAGATCGACAGGACGCAGGGGGGGACCCGATCGATCACTGGCTTGCACATCCTGCCCTTCTGGTCGGCTGAGCGCCCGCACGCTCATTTCATTGGTTGACTTAGGCATACGGAGTTCATTCCCAGTCTAAGCATACGGAGTTCATTCCCAGTGTAAGATCAGACCGGACCGAGGGTTGCCGGTGCACATGCTCGGCTCGAGCATGTGCTGGTGCCACATTTTTTTTTCACCCAGGGCACCATCGTCGGAGAACCTGACCGACGGCATAGGGGTTCCGGTGATTGGGGGGCGGGGGGTTGAGCGCACATGATGTGCGATGGGTGCTGGTACTTGGCCCTTATATTGGCCCCCTATCCCTCATCAAACCTCGAAAACTCACACCCCTTTAAAGAGCATTTGAGATTTTATAGGTTTGCTGCCAGTAGCCATTAAAGTGTCTGAAATGGGGACACTTTTTTCAAATGGTCACAAAATCCTGTACACTTTGAGTTTTTAGCTAAATTTTTTTGTACATGCCAACAAAAATACAAGGATCACGTCTACCAAGTTTGGGGACAAAACTCCTTCTGAAAAAATTTCAAAAAAATCTCGAATTGTAAAAGGTTTCAAAAATCTTAAAAAATAGAAAACGAGTCGTCTTGCCATGAAACTTCACATGAAGGCTTAAGGGACCATTGTATGAATTTACAAGCCATAAAAATGGCATTGGCTTGGCAGAAATATGAAGATGTGCCTAAACCCACCTACCACCCTATCGATCCACGGCTTGCGCATCCTGCCTCTCTGGCCGGCGTAGTGCCCGCCCGTCCGCTCGTTTCGTCAGTTGGCTTAGCCATACGAGTTCATTCCCAGTCTAAGGTTAGACCAGACCGAAGGTTACGGTAGTAGGATCAATAGCACACAGGTGTCACGGGCTCTGACTTTAGACTCAAAATTCATGTGGCTTTAGGTTTGGAATGTCCTCCTTTGTGCCTAAGTCAGCCTAAAACACAAGTGTACGGGTACTAGAACAATGGGAAGGGCTGATTACGCAAGTTAAAGAGAATTAGGATAAGAAGACAAAATTTTGCAAATGCTCTTGTATTCACTAAAACAGAAGTGTTTGATGGTGTACAAATGAGGGTGGAGTAGCCCTCTATTTATAGTTGAGGCTCCAGCTACAACTTAATGGCATATCCCTAGAATAATTGTTAAAATCATGGGATTACAATCAATCAGGATGCTAACTCCTGATTTTCAGGGTCAACCAAATCTGCCAGGATGCTCCTGCCTGTTTCTAGAAGCTTCCCTTGCGTGTCTAGCACCTTGGGCCCTTCTGGATGTGGTGCGGGCAGCTTGTATGCCAGACTTTTGTCTCACGGGTTGGCCTGCAAGTCGGATGGGTGTTCTGAGCTCGTTTGCTAGGCTTTGCACATAGATACCCGCCATCACGCCTGGTCTGCGGGCCTCAACCTCTGGCTCGCCTGCTGGTCTGTCTGATGTGCCTGGCATGCCCGTCCAGGCATGACATTCTCTTCCACCTGATTACGCAATGCCCTCGTTGCATCTTCTGCATGGTACTGCCTGATCTGGTCCTCGAACTGCCATAAGTCCTCTGCTAGTTCCCAGCTCACCTCACTATTAGGAAGTCTCTTCTAGTGCACCAAGTACTCATGTCTTGGTTAATAGTTCTTTCGTCTCACCTTCTGGTCAGCTGTGATGCTGTGGACCTCCTTCTCATATGAGGCCCTTGCTCCCAATGGTGCACGCTTTGACTCTGCCTGTCCTAGATCTCCCTCATCCTCTTGGAACAGCTTGAGCTTGCTCACATGGAACACTGGGTGTACCCTCGGCTTGGGTGGCATATCCAGCTTGTAGGCAACCTTGCCTACCCTCTTGACTATTCGAAAAGGTCCCTCATACCTCCGAACTAGGCTTGTGGTGTACAATGGGATGTAGCTTTACCAACACCAAGTCTCTAACTTGGAGCTGCACGTCCCGCCTATTCTGGTCTGCCCACTTCTTCGACCTCTTGGCCGTCTTGTGTGAACAAACTCTAGCCAAGTTAGTTTGCTCCTGCCATGCCTTGGCAAACTTGTATCCTACTGGATTCAGCCCTATATAACCTACAGCAATCGAATCGGGTGTTAGTGGTTGTTGCCCTGTCACAACCTCAAGTGGGCTCTGGTTCATTGCCTCACTCCTTTGCAAGTTGTAGGAAAACTGTGCAATATCTAACAGCTTTGGCGAGTCCCTTTGTGTGGCACTCACATAGTGCCTGAGGTAGACCTCTAATAGTCCATTCACTCGTTCTGTCTACCCATCGATCTGTGGATGCATGCTGGTGGAAAAGTTCAAGTTTGACCCCAACAGCTTGAACAACTTAGTCCAAAACCTACCCATGAATCGCCCATCCCGATCACTAACAATGGTCCTCGACACTTCCCAGTACTTAACCATGTTCTTCAGGAACAATCGAGCTGCCTCCTCGGCTGGGCACTCCTTGGTTGCTGGAATGAAAATTCCATACTTGTAAAACCTGTCCACCACTACCATGATGCTTCCAAACCCCTCTGTCTTGGGTAGACTGACTATAAAGTCTAGAGAAACACTCTCCCACGATCACTCTGGCACTGGCAATGGCTCCAAGAGACTGCCTGGTTTCTTGAGCTCCACTTTGTCCTGTTGGCACACAAGACAAGTCTTCACAGAGGCCTCTACATCGTCCCTCATGTGTGGCCAATAATGCCAGTCCTCGATCAGCGCCAAGGTGCGGCTCACTCCAAGGTTATCCTCGATCAGCGCCAACAGTGCCAGTCCTCATGTGTGGCACGCTCATTTCATTGGTTGACTTAGGCATATGGAGTTCATTCCCAGTCTAAGCATACAGAGTTCATTCCCAGCATAAGATCGGACTAGATCGAGGGTTACGGGTGCACATGCTGGGCTTGGGCATGTGCTGGTGCCATATTTTTTTTCACCCGGGGCCCCATCGCCAGAGCATCGCTGGAGAACCTGACCGGCGGCATTAGGGTTCAGGCGATTGGGGGGCAGGTGGGGGTGTGCGCACATGATATGCGATGGGTGCTGGTACTTGGCCCTTATATTGGCCCCCTATCCCTCATCAAACCTTAAGAACTCACACCCCCTTAAAGAGCATTTGAGATTTTACAGGTTTGCTGCCAGTAGCCATTAAAGTGTTTGAAATGGGGACATTTTTTTCAAATGGTCACAAAATCCTGTACACTTCTAGTTTTTAGCTGAATTTTTTTATGCATGCCAACAAAAATACAAGGATCACATATACCAAGTGTGGGGCAAAAACTCCTTCTGAAAAAATTTTCAAAAAAATCCCGAACCGTAAAAAGTTTTAAAAGTCGTGAAAAATAGAAAACGAGTCATCTTGCCATGAAACTTCACATGAAGGCTTAAGAGACCATTGTATGAATTTACATGCCATAAAAATGGCATTGGCATGGCAGAAATATGAAGATTTGCCGAAACCCACCTACCACCCTATCGATGCACAGCTTGCGCAACCCGTCTCTCTGGCCGGTGTAGTGCCCACCCGTCCGCTCATTTCGTCGATTGGCTTAGGCATACGGAGTTCATTCCCAGTCTAAGATCGGATCGTACTGAGAGTTGCGGCAGCAGGATCGACAGCACGCAAGGGGGACCCGATCGATCCTCGACTGGTGCATAATGCCCCTTTGCCCGGTTGAGCGCCCGCACACTCGTTTTGTGGGTTGACTTAGGCATACGGAGTTCATTCCCAATCTAAGCATACGGAGTTCATTCCCAGTGTAAGATCGGACCAGACCGAGGGTTGCGGGTGCACATGCTGGGCTCGGGCATGTGCTGGTGTGACTTTTTTTTTTACTCGGGGTACCATCATCGAAGCATCACCGGAGAACCTGACCGGCAGCATTGGGGGTTCTGACGATTGAGGGGGGCGAGGGGGTGTGCTGACATGATGTGTGTTGACATCAATTTTGTCCTAAAAAATAAAAATAATAATATTATACGAAATACAAAAAAAATAAATACCAAAAAATAATACAAAAAATAGCAAAAAAACAAAAAAAAAGAAAAATAATTGAGGATGGCATTGGTGCCATCCCCGGCACCACTGCCACCAGGCCCACCACCCATCACATACCCTGATCAAGCCCCTTGGCCTTCCCTCCAAACACATATGGCTGGAGCTCTATAAATATAGCTCATAGCGAAGCCAAAACGGACAGAGAAGGAGGGGGAGATTCTGTCAAAAAAACTAAAAAAAAAAATACAGAAACCAGAGTCCTCCCTGCAGGGAGGAACCCAGCGCCGAAGCTACCTACAAAAGCAAGAAAACAGATCAATCTTGCTTCAACAAAACAAACAAAAAAAAATTGAAAATAGAAACTTTGAGCCCCGATCTACACTGATCGGGGCTATTTTCGACAGAAAAGAGGTCAGAGCTTGAAAGAGCGTCTTGAAGAGCGCTTCTGGAAGTATTTTGGCATTTTTCGATCACCAGCGACCACCGCCGACGATGACCCAGTAACCTAGGCGGCGGCCGGAGCGGTGGCCCGGCGACCAAATGGTGGATGGCAGACCTCTCCCCCAGCTCTCTCTCTCTCTCTCTCCCTTTTTTTCTGAAACAGAAACCAAATGAACCAAAAATATCTTCAGCTATATATAGTAAAGCAAAAACTCAAAACGACACCGTTTAGGGAAAGACCCAAAACGACACCGTTTTAACCAAAGAGGATCCGTGCATGGACCCAGATTCGACCCGAGATCCGCGCAAACCGACCCGTCAACCTGCTTCATCCAACCTTGAACTGATCCGAACAATTGGATCGCCCGAACCACCTATCGAATTGTAGAACCGGTCAGACCGATCCAGACCAGCGCTGACCAGTTTTTTATATTATTATTTTTGTTATTTTAAGTATATTTTTATATTTAGGCATGATAAATTTCTAAATTTGTTAGAATAAATGTTTAATTGTTTTAATAATAATAAAATTGAAAACAAATAATAGTTAAAAATATATTAAAAATGTTCAAAAAAAATATTTATTATTATTATTATTATTATTTTCCCTGCCTAGATGTTGGAGGGAATAAAAAATATTTTTCTAAAAGATAATTCCACCTAGATGTTGGGGAATTATTATGAAAAATTTTCATAAAAAAACACATAAGAAATTTTTAATTAGTTTTGAAAAATTATAAAAAATTGAACTTGCTCCGAAAGTCCGCCTAGATGATGGGGATTTTTAAAGATGTTCGCGTTTTACTTAATTCTTAAACACTAATTTTTAATTTTCAAAATCCTAAGTTTTTAAAACCCCTAAAAATCCAAAATCCCCTAAAATTCAAAACCTCCTAAAATCCAAAGTCCTAAAAATCCTAAAGACAAGTGTGAAAATTCTATTTGAAGCAATTTGTTCCCAAATGCCACCTAGATGATGGGGTATTTAGAAAATTTTACATCATTAAGTCTTTTCACACGATTTCTTAATTTGCATCAACAATAAGATTAATAAATAAAAAGTATAATAGTAAATTGGGAGCTTAAATATAAACAATCGTACCTAAGCTCTGCCTAGATGTTGGAGAGTTAGGGTGGTCTTATTATACTTAAGAATCCAACTTTTAAATTACATTTCATTTTACATAACATTCATTGACATACACATATTAGCATGTTATTATTAGTATTTATTTGTACTATTCTGTCTTTAATTTTTATTTGTACTACTTTTTAAAAAAATTATGATATTATAAAATAAAATAAAAATAACATTCCGAAAGAAATAATTCTCGGTACTCTGCCTAGACGTTGGAGAGTCACTAACAATTATTTTCTATAAAGATTGTTATTTTATTTTATGGATTATTGTGTTAAATCTTAAGTAAAAAGAGTTATTTTAAATTCTACCTAGATGTTGGAGAATTTTAAGATAATTCTTTAACTTAAATATTTTCTCAATATTTCTAAATAAATATTTTAGCAAAATTTTATTCAAGTGAAGGGAATTACTGTTAAATTTCAAATTAAAATCATTTTTATCCAACACCGAAAATAGCGCGTAATTAAATGGTACCAATTTATGGGCGTTGTGGGGGTGCTAATCCTTCCCCATGCATAACCGACTCCTGAACCCAACCTGGTTTTTCGTAAATCAAAATTATCTTTTTGATAAACTTTAAATCCGTTTTATAGTTTTATTAAAAAGATAAACTTTTGGGTGGCCAATCACACCCTAACAAATATTGGTGGCGACTCCACTTTTTATTTAATTTTCTCTATTTTAAAACATCACTTTTACGTCTAGTGATTCCAAAATCGTTACGACAGCTTGACGACTCCACTGGAGATTTTTTAGAGTCAGGCCAAATTTTAGTTATGCGCTATTAATAACTGTTGGATTTAATTGGTTTTATTTGATATTTAATTTAATTCTCTTTATTTTAATTTTTCAAAATATACATACAAGTTAATAAATAAAATAAATTGCTTGTTATCTATTACTTTATTTTGATTTTGTGTTTATGATTTATTTATGTTATTTTGATTAATACATTACTTTGCACACACTTTGCATATTTATTCGTATGCATGAGCTCTAAACCCGGGCTCTTTCCCTTTTAGGAGGAAGTGAAGTAGCTACGCTCTCGTGAGGTGATAACGTCCACATTTGCTAGTGAAACACTTCCACTCAGACTGAGCCCTTTCTGTTAGTAACCTGTAATGGGTGAGGATCAGGGAACCTTACTAGTCTATCCAGACAACGATGTGAGAAATAGTTTGGGAACCATTAGACGCATAAACCTTAACCCAACATATCGTAAGCCATATGAATCTTGCCGATCTTTTTATAGAAATAACCAAAAGAAAAGCATTTTCTTAAAATATATATATATAT
Organism: Durio zibethinus; assembly: GCF_047325235.1. Classification (NCBI taxonomy): domain Eukaryota; kingdom Viridiplantae; phylum Streptophyta; class Magnoliopsida; order Malvales; family Malvaceae; genus Durio; species Durio zibethinus. Next base: position 18,883,673 of record NC_143169.1, read on the forward strand.
ATAAATTTCCTCTTTACATGTAGTTCATTCATTTGGTAATTGTTCAAATTTTGCAATTTCATAAAATATTTTAGAATAAAGTGATTTTTTTTAAAGCATTATCCAACAAGCCAAAAAAAACAAAAAAAAAAGTGGTTTTCAAAAAAATTAAAGATTTTTCTTAAATTCTTTGTTTATTGGCCCAATAAAAAAATCAATTTTCATGTCCTAGTTATTTTGTTTTTCCCTCTAAATTTTTTTTTTCTTTTGTTTCATCTTTTGCATTTCATACATCATAAAAAATAATACATGTATCTCATTCCATATGCATCATAAAAGGTAGTGTCAGTTTCACTAGGTTGGCATAATACAAGCATTGTATTCCATGTAAAAATATAACATGCACTTGATAGGTTCATGTATTCCATACAAATATGCTGCATTAGTCATAGGAATACATCTCATCATTCATGTAAATATATCATTGCATTTCATGAATATAAATTCATGAATGGTAAGGTCGTATGGAACAAACGTTGCATTTCATATCCCACTATCTCGGCAATATAATATTCCTTACATATACAGTCCTGGTTGATAAAAATTTTCATTTGGGTCATTTGTACATATAAAAATTCATTGTTATAGGCATATACGCATTTCATGACATTCTTTAGCCCTCATATTCATGTATTCATACTTCGTGTGTCATTGTTTTTATGATATTCATTCAATAAGGGTAGTAATCTAGAATTTTTTGTCTAAGTCTTGGAATAAGTTGTCTGTCTTGGTGGGAATCAGAGTCACGAAAATGGGAGATCAATTAGAAGCAAGGATTAGTGCTTTGGAGTTGAATCAAGAGGAATTATGGCTTGAGCTTCGAGAGATGAAATGACAAATGGCTCAATTGATAGAAATGGTTAAAAGTAGTGGTATGGTTGAATTAGTTGCTCCTCAAATACCGTTGTCACTTCCATCAAAAGGTTAATTGGCTCCCATTAGTTCTAGCATTCTGCCAGAGCATCCTAAAGCATTGGGTGATCTCAACAATGACCAAGGTTTGGGTGAACTCAAGAGAGGAATGGGTGAACTGGCCATGCAAATGACTGAGCTCAAGAGTTTGATTTCCAAAAATAAGTCAGCTGGCTTCAAACAACCTCCACAAACTATCCCAAGTCCAAACCCATACCTAAATCCTCCTTATGACCATTTTCAACCTTCTTTCCAAGTACCTAAGATTAGACCCCCAATTTTCATGCAACCACCAAGAATTTCACACCTGAACCCATATCCACTATTTCATATTTCACAATCGCCTGTTCAGCATGCTATACCATCATTACCTTTTGAACCCAATCTTCGACCCAAAGTTTCTCAATTCACCTCAAGACCAACTAAACTATCATCTTTTCAGCAAAGCAAACCAACTGTAGGACAGAAAAACTTCGGTAACATTAAAGAAAAAATCCTTGTTGATCTGATACCCAAGTCCTACGCAGAGTTGTACCCATTACTTCTAGAAAATTATGTTATTGCCCCTATCCCTGCTGAACCTCGCAAACCACCTTTCCCCGAATGCTATGACCCAATGCTCGATTTGAATACCATTTTGGCATCATTGGCCATTCTTTGGAAAATTGCACAGCTTTGAAACATAGGGTGCAAGACTAATGAAAGCTAGATATTTGAGTTTTGATACCAAGATGAAGCCAATTATTCACAACAACCCTTCTTTGATCCATGTCAAAATGGTAGGTAGTGCTGCAGGCAACAGTAGGGTTGGTTAGGATGATGAATAAAAAGCTTTTTAAGCAAAGAGTTATCCTCCCTAGTAATCATAGTCAACTATTTTTTAGGAGAAACAAAGGGAAGTGGGAGTAGGTTTGGCACTTTTTGGCCCCAGCCCTAGAATAGCTCATGATATGTAAACTTAATGCTTTTGGAAATGAATGGAAACTTCTTTTAACCTAGATTTTCTATGAATTGATGCATCTATTTATTTTATTGGCACGCCTAAAAGAGTATAAGAAAGAATGATGGTTGCAAGTATGTTTTCACCAAACTTTTGAGACAGAAAAGATATATCTAGATGACCCATTTTGAATATAGGATGGAATTCAAGTTTCCCCTCACCAAAACAACAAAATTTAACTTGCATATCATGCATCATTTGCTTGAATTCATTGCTTTTCATGCCAGCTAAGTACAAGGAATGATAATTGTAAATATACTTTCGTCAAACCTTCGAAGCAATTTTTTTTATATATACAATAGAATTCATGCCATGCATTTCTGACTTCTGATGATTAATAAAAGATTCAAGGATAGCTATCTTAGGAAACAAGGTCAGTTGAGTCTACACACTTATAGCACTCGAGCTAGTACCATAATCATGGAAAATAAAGGTGCCAGTCGAATGGATAGAGTAGAAAAAACCCAAAGAGAGATTGGTAAAATAGTTACAGGAATGCAACAAAACGTGAACAGACAACTAACAGAATTAAAACAGATGATAGTGGATTTGACAAAAGGAAAAGAAGTTGTTGAGACGTACAGGACAAAAGAAGAAACAGCTGTCGAGACACCATTGTATCTATCTGGGTTCACATATGTTCAAGATCCCCATGTGTCACAAACACCTCAAACAACTGATCAACCTTATATTGGCCATTTTACCAAGTTACCATTAGTTCAGACAAATATCAATCTGGGCATACTCCTCACGACTTCACTACTGTGCCTAATGTGGATGATCATAAAAAATTGAAAAAATTGAAGAAATTGAAGAGGGTGCCAAATCCATCAGAAGATATAGTGATGAAAGATAACTATGATCTGTTAGAAGGAAGATTGAAAGTAATTGAAAGTCATGATGTCTATAAGAATGTTGACGCCAATGAGCTTAGTCTAGTGCCTGATCTCATTATTCCATCAAAATTCAAAGCCCTGAATTTTGAAAAGTATAACGGAACTGGATGTCCTAAAATACATTTGGCTCAATACTGTCACAAAATGGTTGGGTATGCTGGTGATGAAAAGCTACTTATTCATGTCTTTCAAGAAAGTTTGACTAGGACAACAGCTAATTGGTATCATAGTTTGAAAAGCAGTCAAATTCATACTTGGAGAGATTTATCACGGGCATTCTTGAAGCAATACCAATATATGTTGGAGTTAGCTTTGGATCGATTAACCCTTCAAAATATGAGAAAAAACCCAATGAGAGCTACAAAGAATATGCTGTTAGATGGAAGAATATGGCATCATAGGTACAACCACCTCTTACCAATAGGGAGTTGAATTCCCTGTTTGTGGATACCCTTCCTTCTCCCTATTATGATAAGTTGATCAGCAATACTTCATAAGAGTTTACAAATTTATTATTTACTGTGGGTAGAATTGAGGATGGGATAAGAAGGGGAAGAATTATAAATACTGGTGATGAAAAAAGAGGAGATATTTTTGCAAAACAAGCCCAAGAAATAATTGTTAAAGGGCAAAATGAGAGAAATCTCACCATGATGCAAGAAGATCCAATAGATGATTATTCACGATGGCTACCATATTGCCCCCAACCAATATTTACGATCGATGATTTTCCTCGACCATTTCATCTGTATGCTCAAATTCCTTCACCATGAACAGAACCAAGGATCAACTTAAGCCATTCACAGAGTCGTAAGAGAAAGAGAGCCAAAGTGTATCATTCACTTTCAATACCTTACGCTGAGCTCTTTACTTTACTGATAGAGAATCATATGATCTCTGTTGTTCCTGCAAGACCCGAAAAGCCTCTGTACCTGAAGTGGTATGATCCTAATGCTAAATGTGAATTTCATGATAAAGTTAAGGGGCATTCCATAGAAGATTGTACTGCCTTCAAGGATAAAGTTCAAGCTTTGATCGATGCAGATGCTACAAAGTTTAAAGAGCTAGTTGGTGGTTTTGATGATTGATAGTAGTAAAGTTGCAAGTTAGTGATGCTAAAGTTGAAACATCAAGGGGAAAACTTTTGTTTATGTAACTTTAAATATCACCTCAAGAGTATGATCTAGATAATAAATTCTTTTTGGTCAAGTCTTAAGGTTTGCATTGCATGAGCAAACATTGTGGATCATAGTGTTTTATTTCATGTAAGTTTTGATATATAGTTGGTTTTTTTTTTTTTTAAAAAAGAAAGTTATTAGATGTGAATAAAGCCTCATGTGGTTAACTACCAAGGCTAGAGAAATTTTCTTGAGAAAAAAAAACAAAAAAAATGAGAAAAAAAATGAAGTTTTGAGTCTAAGATGAATTGGCGATCACTATTAGAAAATTTTCAAATACCTAAATGCCAATTTGCTCATTCAGTTGACCCCATTTCATCAGTCATGACCCCTTGATAGCTTTAAATTCGAATTTGTGAACCTTATTTTCACCTAATATTGTTGGCAATATTCTTTTCTAAGGCAATGAACAAATGAAACAGCCATTAACATTTGTGTGGTTCCTAGAAAATCAAGTCTATACGACTTTTTTTTTTTAGAATTCAAATGCGATAATTGAATATGATAAGATTATGCTGCAGTTCCAAAATTTTCAAATCCAAAATATACTTAAGCATACTACCATTTCAGTTTTTTTATCCCAAAATTAACCCGATCCTTTGTCTTGAGGTATATTTGTCAGAAAAGAAATATCTCATTACCTCTAAGGCAACTTGAGGTATGATTAACCCTTTTGTTCTATTTTTGTGGAGTAACTTAGATCATTTGATACCTTAAACATGTTTACCCCACATAATCTTTTTCTTATCCATTTCATATGACCCTTCTTTTGTAATTATTTTCATTATGGGTGGTTTGCTAAAATGGGACCTCTTTCATGAAATGTGTTACTGGCAAAATGAATCTAGGTGTGAACTATGGGGGCATAAAAAAAATAAAAACAACAAAAAAAAAGAGAAAAAAAAGAAAAAAAAAAGAAGAAAAAATTGGTTATGACATCATGCATTAAAAAATTTGAGCAAATCCAAAAAAGGTTATGACAAAGTCAAGGTTTTGAAAAAAAAAAAAAAACAAAAATTTTTTTTTGAGATTAAAAAGAAAAAAACCTTTTTCCAAGTTCATTTTCTTGAAGAGTAGTCTTCAATTTAAGTGTTTATGCTTGAAGTGACAAATGGCCATCTTTCATTATCTCTTCACAAAAATAAAAATTTATCTCTTGTTACCCGTTTGAGCTTGATTGAATTCTTTCAAAATAAACCCTGACTAAGGATCACTTTTCATATTTGTGAAAAAAAAAAACAAAAAAAAAGAAATACGTTTGAAGGATAAGAATGAGAATGTCTAATGGAATCTCATGTGATAGGGGCACAAACCCAGTATAAAAGTTCATAAAAGTTTTGAATCCACTCAGTGAAAGGGTGTAAAAAAAAGGAAAGGAAGAATAAAAAAAAAAGGGAAAGAAATGAATTCGTGGAAAACAGAAAATAAAATATACCTTAGAGTGTATCCTTCCAATGAAAAATGATCCTTAGTTTCAAATACCCTTAAATAGTTGTTTTGGGCCTTTTTATCCTTTTTTTTGACGACCATGAACCTTAACCTACATTACAACCTTTGAAAAGTCCATATTGGATCAGGCATGAAAGCTTAAACTTGAAGAGTTTCTCTTGAAAAATGAACATTAATTTTTTGAGTTTTCCTTTTTGAAAAAAATTCTTTTCCTCTTATGGATTAGATTTGAATTCTCAAGTGCATGGTGTGTAAAAAAAAAAAAAGAGAAAAATAGAAATAAATGTGGCTCTAAGGTGAAAACCCTCAAAAGGGCAGTCTAGAGCCAACCCTGAAAGGTCACTTCTGATGCTAAGTATGGTGGATGCTAAACAAAAGTAAAGCCAAACCTTTTGAAAGATCTAAAATATCCATAGAAGTCTGAGATAGGTTGATTATTCCCAAAAAACCCTTTAAAATCTTATGCCCTTACAGCTGATCTTAACATATATCAAAATGTCGCATTTGGAGACTAAGAAAAATGTTGAATATGTTTGATTTTCAAGGAATTCATGCTTTTAGAAAAGCTTGTGTTTCATTTGTGAGCTTGCATGCCTCTTTCACTCCCTTCAAGGATTGCAACCTTTTGAATCAACATCGCTATCTACAAAACTATTACATCCATTTGGAAAGAAAATCCTCACCTTTTTCATTTTTGATAGGGATCGCCAAATTCTAAAAAGGAATAAAATAAAATTTAAGCCCAGTTTATCTGGCCTCAAATGAAGATTTAAGCCCAGTTTATCTAGCCATCAATGATATTTAAGCCTAGTTATCTAGCCATTAATGAAGCTTTAAGCCCAGTTTATCTGGCTCTCAATGAAACTTTAAGCCCAGTTTATCTGGCCATTAATGAAGCTTTAAGCCCAGTTCATCTGGCCATCAATGAGGTTTTAAACCTAGTTTATCTGGCTTCAAATGAAGATTTAAGCCCAGTTTAGCTGGCCTTCAATAAATTTAAGCCAAGTTTATTTAGCCCCAAAAGAATTTTTAGAGTTTCAAAGTTCTATCCATAATAAAATTTCTCGATACATAACCTTTTGAAAGATCTTGCATTTGCATTACTTGTATCATGAGAAAGACATTTAACCTAAAAAAGAAAAGAGATATTCAAATTTGCATCGCTTATCTGTACATCATGAAAGGGATATTTGCTTTTGCATCACTTACATCTGTACTACAAGAAAGACATTTGCATTTGCATCACTTGCATTTGCACTTGCACAAGATATTTGCATTTGCACCATAAAAAGAAAATTTTCATATTTGCAAAACTATGGCATCCGCATCCTAAGAAAAGGTATTTGTAGAAGCATTTACATGAAAAGAACATTGTCATTGTCAAATATAGTTGCATCAAGCATTCGCATCCTTGCATTTGCATTGAAATTTATATTTTTATCAACATTTCCATTAGCATCATTTGATCAAGATGGACATTTGTATCATTGATTGCATTCATTAAATTTGATTGAAAAAAAAAACATTTTCAAAAAAAAATTTCAAATTTTAAAGTTTCATCGCCTCTGATAATGAGGAGCATTTAAAGATTTTGAGATTTGTAAGACCTCCGGGCATAATATCTAAAAGCCTCTGCGCAAGACTTTCAAGATTAAAAGATTTTCAAATTTTATAGTTTCATCGCTTCTGATTATAAGGAGCATTCAAAGATTTTGAGATTTGTAAGACCTAATAGGCATAATTTCGATTTGCGGTGTTGTCCCGATCGATTCTTTATTTCTGACTTGTGATGTTACCCGAGTCAATTCTGTAAGACCTCCGGGCATGATTCTGTAAGACCTTCGAGCATGATTTCTAAGACTTCTGGGCATAATTTCAATTCGCGATGTTATCTTGATCGATTCCTTATCTTTCGACTTACGATTTTATTCCAGTCGATTTTGTAAGACCTCCGGGCATGATTCTATAAGACCTCCAGGTATGATTCTTAAGACCTTCGAGCGTAATTTCGATTCGCGATGTTATCTCGATCGATTCCTTATCTTTTGACTTACGATGTTATCCCAGTCTATTCTGTAAGACCTCCAGGCATAATTTTGATTCGCGTGTGTTATCTCGATCGATTTATTATTTTTTTTAAACTTGCGGTGTCATCCCAATTGTTTTGTTTAAAAAAAAATTCACAATCCGTTTTTGGACAAAATCGTTGTCTTTGTCTTTGCCCTATTCCTGATTCTCAGTAATGTGCAAAGAGGGGCAGCTGTTGACATCAATTTTGTCCTCAAAAATAAAAATAATAATATTATACGAAATACAAAAAAAATAAATACCAAAAAATAATACAAAAAATAGCAAAAAAACAAAAAAAAAAGAAAAATAATTGAGGATGGCAATGGTGCCGCCACTGCCACCAGGCCCACCACCCATCACATACCCTGTTCATCCTACCCTACTACCAGAAAATACAAAAGAAATAAAGAGGCGGGCTTATGTTTACATCCCGTGATCGAGCCCCATGCCCTGCCCTCCAAACACATATGGCTGGAGCTCTATAAATAGAGCTCATAGCGAAGCCAAAACGGACAGAAAAGGAGGGGCGATTCTATAAAAAAAAAAAACTACAAAAAAAAAGAAAAACCAAAGTCCTCCCCGCAGGGAGGAACCCAGTGCTGAAGCTACCTACAAAAATAAGAAAATAGATCAGTCTTGCTTCAACAAAAAAAAAATTGAAAACAGAAACTTTGAGCCCCGATCTACGCTGATCGGGGCTGTTTTCGACAAAAAAGAGGTCAGATCTTGAAAGAGCACATTGAAGAGAGCTTCTAGAAGTATTTTGGCAATTTTCGATCACCAGCAACCACCGTCGACATTGACCCAGGCAGCGGCTAGCGCAGTGGCCTGGCAACCGAACGGTGGACGGCCAGACCTCTCCCCCAACTCTTTCTCTCCTCCTCTCCTTTTTTTTTTCTGAAACAAAAATCGAATGAACCAAAAAAAATCTTCATCTATATATAGTAAAGCAAAAACTCAAAACGACGTCGTTTAGGGAAAGACCCAAAACGACACCGTTTTACCAAAAAGGATCCGCGCGTGGACCCGGATCCAAGATCCACGTAAACCGACCCGTCAACTCACTTCATCCAACCTTGAACCGGTCCAGTGAACCGATCTGAGTCGGTCCAAACCACTGGACCGTCCGAACCACCTATCGAATCGCAGAACCGGTCTAGACTAGCACTGACCGGACCATTGACCGGTCTGGTTCAGGTAAAAATTTTTTTTTTAAATTTTCTAATTTTTTTATATTATTATTTTTGTTATTTTAAGTATATTTTTATATTTATGCATGATAAATTTCTAAATTTGTTAGAATAAATGTTTAATTGTTTTAATAATAATAAAATTGAAAACAAATAATAGTTAAAATATATTAAAAATGTTCAAAAAATATTTATTATTATTATTATTATTTTCCCTGCCTAGATGTTGGAGGGAATAAAAAATATTTTTCTAAAAGATAATTCCGCCTAGATGTTGGGGAATTATTATGAATAAATTTTCATAAAAAAACACATAAGAAATTTTTAATTAGTTTTGAAAAATTATAAAAAATTGAACTTACTCCGAAAGTCCGCCTAGATGATGGGAATTTTTAGAGATGTTCGCGTTTTACTTAAATCTTAAACACTAATTTTTAATTTTCAAAATCCTAATTTTTTGAAACCCCTAAAAATCCAAAATCCTCTAAAATTCAAAACCTCTTAAAATCCAAAGTCCTAAAAATCCTAAAGTCAAGTGTGAAAATTCTATTTGAAGCAATTTGTTCCCGAAAGCTGCCTACATGATGGGGTATTTAGAAAAGTTTACTTCATTAAGTCTTTTCACATGATTTCTTAATTTGCATCAACAATAAGATTAATAAATAAAAAGTATAATAGTAAATTGGGAGCTTAAATATAAATAGTCGCACCTAAGCTCTGCCTAGATGTTGGAGAGTTAGGGTGGTCTTATTATACTTAAGAATCCAACTTTTAAATTACATTTCATTTTACATAACATTCATTGACATACACACATTAGCATGTTATTATTAGTATTTATTTGTACTATTTTGTCTTTAATTTTTATTTGTACTACTTTTTAAAAAAATTATGATATTATAAAATAAAATAAAAATAACATTCCGAAAGAAATAATTCTTGGTACTCTGCCTAGACGTTGGAGAGTCACTAAAAATTATTTTCTATAAAGATTGTTATTTTATTTTATGGATTATTGTGTTAAATCTTAAGTAAAAAGAGTTATTTTAAATTCTGCCTAGATGTTGGAGAATTTTAAGATAATTCTTTAACTTAAAGATTTTCTCAATATTTCTAAATAAATATTTTAGAAAAATTTTATTCAAGTGAAGGGAATTAGTGTTAAATTTCAAATTAAAATCATTTTTATCCAACATCGAAAATAGCGTGTAATTAAATGGCACCAATTTATGGGCGTTGTGGGGGTGCTAATCCTTCCCCATGCGTAATCGACTCCCGGACCCAACCTAGTTTTTCGTAGACCAAAATTATCTTTTTGATAAACTTTAAATCCGTTTTATAGTTTTATTAAAAAGATAAACTTTTGGGTGGCCAATCACACCCTAACAAAGATTGGTGGCGACTCCACTTATTATTTATTTTTCTCTATTTTAAAACATCACTTTTATGTCTGGCGGTCCCAAAACCGTTACGACAATGTGTGATGGGTGCTGGTACTTGCCCTTATATTGGCCCCCTATCCCTCATCAAACCTGAAGAACTCACACCCCTTAAAGAGCATTTGAGATTTTACAGGTTTGCTGCCAGCAGCCATTAAAGTGTCTGAAATGGGACACTTTTTTCAAATGGTCACAAAATCTTGTACACTTCGAGTTTTTAGCCGAATTTTTTTGTGCATGCCAACAAAAATGCAAGGATCACGTCTACCAAGTTTGGGGCCAAAAATCCTTCTGAAAAAATTTTTAAAAAAATCCCGAACCGTAAAAAGTTTTGAAAATCGTGAAAAATAGAAAATAAGTCATCTTGCCATGAAACTTCACATGAAGGCTTAAGGGACCATTGTATGAATTTACAAGCCATAAAAATGGCATTGGCATGGCAAAAATATGAAGATGTGCCTAAACCCACCTACCACCCTATCGATCCACGGCTTGTGCACCCCGCCTCTCTGGTCGACGTAGTGCCCGCTTGCCGGCTCGTCTCGTCGATTGGCTTAGGCATACGGAGTTCATTCCCAATCTAAGATTAGACAGGACCGAGCGTTGCAGCAGCAAGATCAGCAGCACATAGAGGGGGACCCGACCGATCCCTGGCTTGCGCATCCTGCCCCTCTGGTCGGCTGAACGCCCGCACGCTCGTTTCGTGGGTAGACTTAGGCATACGGAGTTCATTCCCAGTCTAAGCATACGAAGTTCATTCCAAGTGTAAGATCGGACCGGAACGAGGCTTCCGGGTGCACATGCTAGGCTTGGGCATGTGCTGGTGCTACATTTTTTTCGCCCGGGGCGCCATTGCCGGAGCATCACCGGAGAACCTGACCGGCGGCATTGGAGGTTCCGACGATTTGGGGGGCCGGGGGGGTGTGCGCACATGATGTGTGGTGGGTGCTGGTACTTGGCCCTTATATTGGCCCCCTTTCCCTCATCAAACCTCAAGAACTCACACCCCCTTAAAGAGCATTTGAGATTTTACAGGTTTGCTGCCAGTAGCCATTAAAGTCTCTGAAATGGGGACAGTTTTTTCAAATGGTCACAAAATCCTGTACACTTCGAGTTTTTAGCTGAATTTTTTTGTGCATGCCAACAAAAATACAAGGATCACGTCTACCAAGTTTGGGATAAAAAATCCTTCTGAAAAAATTTTAAAAAAATATCAAACCGTAAAAAGTTTCAAAAATCGTGAAAAATAGAAAACGAGTCGTCTTGCCATGAAACTTCACAAGAAGCCTTAAGGGACCATTGTATGAATTTACAAGCCACAAAAAAGGCATTGGCATGGTAGAAATATGAAGATGCACCTAAACCCACCTACCACCCTATCGATCCACGGCTTGCGCATCCCGCCTCTCTGGCCGGCGTAGTGCCCGTCCGCCCACTCCTTTTGTCGGTTGGCTTAGGCATACGGAGTTATTCCCAGTCTAAAATTAGACCAGAGCGAGAGTTGCAGCAGCAGGATTGGTAGCACGCAAAGGGGGACCCGATCAATCCCCAGCTTGTGCATCCTGCCCCTCTGGCCAGCTGAGCGCCCGCACGCTCGTTTCGTGGGTTGACTTAGGCATATGGAGTTCATTCCCAATCTAAGCACACGGAGTTCATTCCCAGTGTCAGATCGGACCGGACCGAGGGTTGCGGGTGCACATGTTGGGCTTGGGCATGTGCTGGTGCCACATTTTTTTATGCCCGGGGCACCATCGCCGGAGCATCACCGGAGAACCTGATCGACGGCATTGGGGGTTCCAGCGATTTGGGGGGGCGGGGGCGGGTGCGCACATGATGTGCGATGGGTGCTGGTACTTGGCCCTTATATTGGCTCCCTATCCCTCATCAAACCTCGAGAACTCACACCCCTTAAAGAGCATTTGAGATTTTACAGGTTTGCTGCCAGTAGCTGTTAAAGTGTCTGAAATGGGGACACTTTTTTCAAATGGTCACAAAATCCTGTACACTTCGAGTTTTTAGCTGAATTTTTTTGTGCATGCCAACAAAAATACATGGATCACGTCTACCAAGTTTGGGGCCCAAACTCCTTCTGAAAAAAATTTTAAAAAATCCCGAACTGTAAAAGGTTTCAAAAATCATGAAAAATACAAAACGAGTTGTCTTGCCATGAAACTTCACATGAAGGCTTAAGGGACCATTGTATGAATTTACAAGCCATAAAAATGGCATTGGCATGGTAGAAATATGAAGATGTGACTAAACCCACCTACCACCCTATCGATCCATGGCTTGCGCATCCCGCCTCTCTAGTCGGTGTAGTGCCCGCCTTCCTGCTTGTTTCGTCGGTTGGCTTAGGCATACGGGGTTCATTCCCAGTTTAAGATCGGATCGGACCGAGGGTGTGCGCACATGATGTGCGATGGGTGCTGGTACTTGGCCCTTATATTGGCCCCCTATCCCTCATCAAACCTTGAGAACTCACACCCCGTTAAAGAGTATTTGAGATTTTACAGGTTTGCTGCCAGTAGCCATTAAAGTCTCTAAAATGGGGACACTTTTTTCAAATGGTCACAAAATCTTGTACACTTCGAGTTTTTAGCTGAATTTTTTTGTACATGCCAAAAAAAATACAAGGATCACTTCTACCATGTTTGGGGCCAAAACTCCTTCTAGAAAAATTTTAAAAAAATCTCGAACCGTAAAAAGTTTCAAAAATCATGAAAAATAGAAAACGAGTCGTCTTGCCATGAAACTTCACATGAAGGCTTAAGGGACCATTGTATGAATTTAGAAGCCATAAAAATGGCATTGGTAGGGCAGAAATATGAAGATGTGCCTAAAGCCACCTACCACCCTATTGATCCATGGCTTGCGCATCTCGCCTCTCTGGCTGGCGTAGTGCCCGCCCGTCCGTTCGTTTCATTGGTTGGGTTAGGCATACGGAGTCCATTCCCAATCTAATTTCAGATCGGACCAAGTGTTGCAATAGCAGGATTGGTAGCACGCAGAGGGGGACCCGACCGATCCCCGACTTGCACATCGTGCCCCTCTGGTCGGTTGAGCGCCTGTACGCTCTTTTCGTGGATTGACTTAGGCATACGGAGTTCGTTCCCAGTCTAAGCATATGGAGTTCATTCCCAGTCTAAGATCGGACCGGTCCTAGGGTTACGGGTGCACATGCTGGGCTCGAGCATGTGTTGGTGGCGCATTTTCTTTCGCCCGGGGCACGATCGTCAGAGCATCGCCAGAGAACCTGACCGGTGGCATTGTGGTTCTGACGATTGGGGGGCGGGGGGGTGTGCCCACATAATGTGCAATGGGTGCTGGTACTTGGACCTTATATTGGCCCTCTATCCCTCATCAAACCTCGAGAACTCACCCCCCCTTAAAGAGAATTTGAGATTTTACAGGTTTGCTGCCAGTAGTCATTAAAGTGTTTAAAATGGGACACTTTTTTCAAATGGTCACAAAATCCTGTACACTTTGAGTTTTTAGCTAAATTTTTTTGTGCATGCCAACAAAATACAAGGATCACGTCTACCAAGTTTGGGGCTAAAACTCCTTTTGAAAAAATTTTAAAAAAATCCCAAACCGTAAAAAGTTTCAAAAATCATGAAAAATAGAAAACGAGTCGTCTTGCCATGAAACTTTACATGAAGGCTTAAGGGACCATTGTATGAATTTTCAAGCCATAAAAATGGCATTGGCATGGCAAAAATATGAAGATGTGCCTAAACCAACCTACAACCCTATCGATCCGCGGCTTGCGCATCCCGTCTCTCTGGTCGGCATAGTGCCCGTCCGCCCGCTCATTTCATCGATTGGTTTAGGCATACGGAGTTCATTCCCAATCTAAGATCAGACCGGACCGAGGGTTGTGGCAGCAGGATCGACAACATGCAAAGGGGGTCCCGACCGATCACCGGCTTGCGCATCCTACCCCTCTGACTGGCTGAGCGCCTGCACGCTCATTTTATGGGTAGACTTAGGCATACGGAGTTCATTCCCAGTCTAAGCATACGAGGTTCATTCCCAGTGTAAGATCGGACCAGACCGAGGGTTGCGGGTGCACATGCTGGGCTCGGGCATGTGCTGGTGCCGCATTTTTTTCACCTAGGGCACCATTGCCAGAGCATCGCCGGAGAACCTGACCGACGGCATTAGGGGTTCTGGCGATTGGGGGGGCGAGGGGTGTGCGCACATGATGTGCAATGGGTGCTGGTACTTGGCCCTAATATTGGCCCCCTATCCCTCATCAAACCTCGAAAACTCACACCCCCTTAAAGAGCATTTGAGATTTTACAGGTTTGTTGCCAGTAGCCATTAAAGTGTCTGAAATGGGGACACTTTTTTCAAATGGTCACAAAATCCTGTGCACTTCGAGTTTGTAGCTGTATTTTTTTGTGCATGCCAAAAAAAAATACAAGGATCACGTCTACCAAGTTTGGGGCCAAAACTCCTTCTGAAAAAATTTTAAAAAAATCTCGAACCATAAAAAGTTTCAAAAATCGTGAACAATAGAAAACGAGTTATCTTGCCATGAAACTTCACATGAAGGCTTGAGGAACCATTCTATGAATTTACAAGCCATAAAAATGGCATTGGCATGGCAGAAATATGAAGATGTACCTAAACCCACCTACCACCCTATCGATCCACGGCTTGCGCATCCGCATCTCTGGCCGGCGTAGTGCCCGCCCGCCCGCTCATTTCGTCGGTTGGCTTAGGCATATGGAGTTCATTCCTGGTCTAAGATCAGACCAGATTGAGGGTTGCGGTAGTGGGATCGACAGCACATAGAGGGAGACCTGACCGATACTCAGCTTGCTTATGCTACCCCTCTGGCCGGCTGAGCACCCGCACGCTCATTTCGTGGGTTGACTTAGGCATACGGAGTTCATTCCCAGTCTAAGCATACAGAGTTCATTCCTAGTGCAAGATCGGACCGGACCAAGGGTTGCGGGTGCACATGCTGGGCTCGAGCATGTGGCGGTGCCACATTTGTTTTCACCCGGGGCACCATCGTCAGAGCATCGCTGGAGAACCTGACCGGTGGCATTGAGGGTTCTGGCGATTGGGGGGGCGGGGGGGGGTGAGCCCACATGATGTGCGATGGGTGCTGGTACTTGGCCCTTATATTGGCCCTCTATCCCTTATCACACCTCAAGAACTCACCCCCCCTTAAAGAGCATTTGAGATTTTACAGGTTTGCTGCCAGTAGCCATTAAAGTGTCTGAAATGGGACACTTTTTTCAAATGGTCACAAAATCCTGTACACTTTGAGTTTTTAGCTGAATTTTTTTTTACATGCCAACAAAAATACTAGGATCACATCTACCAAGTTTGAGGCCAAAACTCCTTCTAAAAAAGTTTTAAAAAAATCCTGAACCATAAAAAGTGTCAAAAATCGTGAAAAATAGAAAACGAGTTGTCTTGCCATGAAACTTCACATGAAGGCTTAAGGGACCATTGTATGAATTTACAAGGCATAAAAATGGCATTGGCATGGCAGAAATGTGAAGATGTGCCTAAACCCACCAACCACCCTATCGATCCATGGCTTGCGCATCCCACCTCTCTGGCCGGCGTAGTACCCGCCTGCCCACTCGTTTCGTCGGTTGGCTTAGGCATATGAAGTTCATTCCCAGTCTAAGATTGGACTGGACTGAGGGTTGTGGTAGTAGGATTGGCAGCATGCAGAGGGGGACCCGACTGATCCCTGGCTTGCACGTCCTACCCCTCTGGCCGGCTGAACGCCCGCACGCTCGTTTCGTGGGTTGACTTAGGCATACGGAGTTCATTCCCAGTCTAAGCATACGAAGTTCATTCCTAGTGTAAGATCGGATCAGACCGAGGGTTGTGGGTGCACATGCGGGGCTCGGGCATGGGCTGGTGCCACTTTTTCTTTCGCCCGAGGTACCATCGTCAGAGCGTCGTCGAAGAACCTGATTGGCGGCATTGCGGTTCCGACGATTGGGGGGCGGGGGGGTGTGCGCACATGATGTGCGATGGGTGCTGATTCTTGGCCCTTATATTGGCCCCTATCCCTCATCAAACCTTGAGAACTCACACCCCCTTAAAGAGCATTTGAGATTTTACAGGTTTGCTACCAGTAGCCATTAAAGTGTCTGAAATGGGGACACTTTTTTCAAATGGTCACAAAATCCTGTACACTTCGAGTTTTTAGCTGAATTTTTTTGTGCATGCCAACAAAAATACAAGGATCATGTTTATCAAGTTTGGGGCCAAAACTCCTTCTGAAAAAATTTTTAAAAAATCCCGAACCGTAAAAGTTTCAAAAATTGTGAAAAATAGAAAACGAGTCATCTTGCCATGAAACTTCACATGAAGGCTTAAGGGACCATTGTATGAATTTACAAGCCATACAAATGGCATTGGCATGGCAGAAATATGAACATGTGCCTAAACCTACCTACCATCCTATCGATCCACGTATTGCGCATCGTGTCTCCTGGCCGATGTAGTGCCAACATGCCCGCTCGTTTCGTCGGTTGGCTTAGGCATATGGAGTTCATTCCCAGTCTAAGATCAGACCAGACTGAGGGTTGCAGCAGCAAGATTGGCAGCACGTAGGGGGGACCCGATCGAACCCCAGCTTGCGCATCCTGCCCCTCTGGCCGGCTGAACGCCCGCACGCTCATTTCGTGGGTTGATTTAGGCATACGTAGTTCATTCCCAGTCTAAGCATACGGAGTTCATTCCCAGTGTAAGATCAAACCAGACCAAGGGTTGCAGGTGCACATGCTGGGCTCGGGCATGTGCTGGTGTCACATTATTTTTTCGCACGGGGCACCATCGCCGGAGCATCACTGGAGAACCTGATCGATGGCATTGGGGTTTCGACGATTGGGGGGGTGGGGGTGTGCGCACATGATGTGCGATGGGTGCTGGTACTTGGCCCTTATATTGGCCCCCTATCACTCATCAAACCTCGAGAACTCAACCCCCTTAAAGAGCATTTGAGATTTTACAGGTTTACTGCCAGTAGCCATTAAAGTGTCTGAAATAGGGACACTTTTTTCAAATGGTCACAAAATCCTGTACACTTCGAGTTTTTAGCTGAATTTTTTTGTGCATGCCAACAAAAATACAAGGATCATGTCTACCATGTTTGGGGCCAAAACTCCTGCTGAACAAATTATAAAAAAATCCCGAATCGTAAAAAGTTTCAAAAATTGTGAAAAATAGAAAACGAGTCGTCTTGCCTTGAAACTTCGCATGAAGGCTTAAGGGACCATTGTATGAATTTACAAGCCATAAAAATGGCATTGGCATGGTAGAAATATGAAGATGTGCCTAAACCCACCTACCATCCTATCGATCCACATATTGCGCATCCCGCCTCTCTGGCCGGCGTAGTGCCCGCACACCCGCTTGTTTCGTCAGTTAGCTTAGGCATACAGAGTTCATTCCCAGTCTAAGATCAGAACGGACTGAGGATTGTAGCAGCAGGATCGACAGCATGCTGGGGGAGACCCGACCGATCCCTGGCTTGCGCATCTTACCCTTCTGGCCGGCTGAGCGCCTGCACGCTCGTTTCGTAGGTTGACTTAGGCATACGAAGTTCATTCACAGTCTAAGCATACGGAGTTCATTCCCAGTGTAAGATTAGACCGGATCGAGGGATACGAGTGCACATGCTAGGCCTGGGCATGTGCTAGTGCTGCATTTTTTTTTTGCTCGAGGCACCATCGTCGGAGAGCCTGACCTGCAGCATTATGGTTTCGGCGATTGGGGGGTGGGGGGCAGGGGTGTGCGCAAATGATGTGCGATGGGTGCTGGTACTTGGTGCTTATATTGGCCCTCTATCCCTCATCAAACATTGAGAACTCACACCTTCTTAAAGAGCATTTGAGATTTTACAGGTTTGCTGCCAGTAGCCATTAAAGTGTCTAAAATGGGGACACTTTTGTCAAATGGTCACCAAATCCTGTACACTTCGAGTTTTTAGCTGAATTTTTTTGTGCATGCCAACAAAAAAACAACGATCACATCTTCTAAGTGTGGGGCCAAAACTCCTTTTGAAAAAATTTAAAAGAAATCCCAAACTAAAAAAAGTTTCGAAGATCGTGAAAAATAGAAAACTAGTCGTCTTGCCATGAAACTTCACATGAAGGCTTAAGGGACCATTCTATGAATTTACAAGCCATAAAAATGGCATTGCCATGGCAGAAATATGAAGATGAGCCTAAACCCACCTACCACCCTATCGATCCATGGCTTGCGCATCCCGCCTCTCTGGTCGGCGCAGTGCCCGCCCGCTCGCTCGTTTCGTCGGTTGGCTTAGGCATGCGAAGTTCATTCTCGGTCTAAGATCAGACCAGACTGAGGGTTATAGTAGTAAGATCGGCAGCACGTAGGGGGGACCCGATCGATCCTTGGCTTCATCATCCTGCCCCTATGGCTGGCTAATCGCCCGCACGCTCGTTTCGTGGGTTGACTTAGGCATACAGAGTTCATTCCCAGCCTAAGCATATGGAGTTCATTCCTAGTGTAAGGTCGGACTAGACCGATGGTTGCGGGTGCACATGTTGGGCTCGGGCATGTGCTGGTGCCACATTTTTTTTCGCTCGGGGCACCATCGTCGGAGCATCACCGGAGAACCTGAACAGTGGCATTGGGGTTCCGGCGATTGGCAGGGTGGGGGGTGTGCGCACATGATGTGTGATGGGTGCTGGTACTTGGCCCTTATATTGGCCCGCTATCCCTCATTAAACCTTGAGAACTCACAACCCTTTAAAGAGCATTTGAGATTTTACCGGTTTGCTGTCAGTAACCATTAAAGTGTCTGAAATGGAGACACTTTTTTCAAATGGTCACAAAATCCTGTACACTTTGACTTTTTACGTGAATTATTTTGCGCATGCCAACAAAAATACAAGGATCACGTCTACCAAGTGTGGGCCAAAACTCCTTCCAAAAAAATGTTTAAAAAATCTGGAACCGTAAAAAGTTTTGAAAATCGTGAAAAATAGAAAACGAGTCGTCTTGCCATGAAACTTCACATGAAGGCATAAAGGGACCATTGTTTGAATTAACAAGCCATAAAAATGGCATTGGAATGGTAGAAATATGAAGATGTGCCTAAACTCACCTACCACCCTATCGATCCACGGCTTGCGCATCCTGTCTCTCTGGTCGGCGTAGTGCCCGCCCGCCCACTCATTTCGTCGGTTGGCTTAGGCATACGGAGTTCATTCCCAGTATAAGATCAGACCAGACTGAGGGATGTAGCATCAGGATTGGCAGCACACAGGGGGGGACCCGTCCGATCCCCGGCTTGCGCATCTTGCCCCTTTGGCCGGTTGAGCGCCTACACGCTCATTTCGTGGGTTGACTTAGGCATACAGAGTTCATTCCCAGTCTAAGCATATGGAGTTCATTCCCATTGTAAGATCGGACCGGATGGAGGGTTACGAGTGCACATGCTAGCCCCGGGCATGTGCTGGTGCCACATTTTTTTTCGCTCGGGGCACCATCGTCGGAGCATCACCGGAGAACCTGACCGGCGGCGTTGGGGTTCCAGCGATTGGGGGGGCGGGGCTGGTGTGCGCACATGATGTTCGTTGGGTGCTGGCACTTGGACCTTATATTGTTCCCCTATCCCTCATCAAACCTCGAGAACTCACACCCCCTTAAAGAGCATTTGAGATTTTACAGGTTTGCTGCCAGTAGCCATTAAAGTGTCTTAAATAGGGACACTTTTTTCAAATGGTCACAAAATCCTGTACACTTCGAGTTTTTAGCTGAATTTTTTTATGCATGCCAAAAAAAAATACAAGGATCATGTCTACCAAGTTTGGGGTCAAAATTTCTTCTGAAAAAATTTTAAAAAAATCTCGAACCGTAAAAAGTTTTAAAAATCGTGAAAAATAGAAAACGAGTCGTCTTACCATGAAACTTCACATGAAGGCTTAAGTGACCATTGTATGAATTTAAAAGCCATAAAAATGGCATTGGCATGGTAGAAACATGAAGATGTGCCTAAACCCACCGCTTGCACAACCTGCCTCTCTGGCCGACGTAGTGCCCGCCAACCCGCTCATTTCGTCATTTGGCTTAGGCATACGGAGTTCATTCCCAGTCTAAGATCAGACCAGATAGAGGCTTGCAGCAGTAGGATCGACAGAACGTAGAGGGGAACTTGTCGATCCTCAGCTTACGCATCCTGCCCCTCTAACCGGCTGAGCACCCGCACGCTCGTTTCGTGGGTTGACTTAGGCATACGGAGTTCATTCCCAGTCTAAGCATACA
The DNA here is from genome assembly GCF_047325235.1 of Durio zibethinus. Taxonomy (NCBI): domain Eukaryota; kingdom Viridiplantae; phylum Streptophyta; class Magnoliopsida; order Malvales; family Malvaceae; genus Durio; species Durio zibethinus. The sequence continues at coordinate 18,904,121 of NC_143169.1, forward strand.
GAGTTCATTCCCAGTGTAAGATCAGACCGGATCGAGGGTTACAGGTGCACATGCTAGGCTCGAGCATGTGCGGGTGCCGCATTTTTTTTCGCCCGGGGCACCATCGTCGGAGCATCACCGGAGAACCTGACCGACGGCATTGGGGTTCCGACGATTGGGGGGCGGGGGGTGCGCACATGATGTGCAATGGGTGCTGGTACTTGGCCCTTATATTGGCCTCCTGTCCCTCATCAAATCTCGAGAACTCACACCCCCTTAAAAAGCATTTGAGATTTTACAGGTTTGCTGCTAGTAGGCATTAAAGTGTCTGAAATGGGGACACTTTTTTCAAATGGTCACAAAATCCTGTACACTTCGAGTTTTTAGCTGAATTTTTTTGCGCATGCCAAAAAAAATACAAGGATCATGTCTACCAAGTTTGGGGCCAAAACACCTTCTGAAAAAATTTTAAAAAAAATCTTGAACTCTAAAAAGTTTCAAAAATCATGAAAAATAGAGAACGAGTTGTCTTGCCATGAAACTTCACATGAAGGCTTAAGGGACCAATGTATGAATTTACAACCCATAAAAATGGCATTGGCATGGCAAAAATATGAAGATGTGCCTAAACTCACCTACCACCCTATCGATCCACGGCTTGCACATCCCACCTCTCTGGCCGGTGTAGTGCCCGCCCACCTGCTCGTTTCGTCGATTGGCTTAGGCATACGAAGTTCATTCCCAGTCTAAGATAGGACAGAACCGAGGGTTACAGCCGTAGGATCGATAGCACATAGGCGGGGACCCGATCGATCCCCGGCTTGCGCATCCTACCCCTCTGACTGGCTGAGCGCTCGTACGCTCTTTTCGTGGGTTGACTTACGCATACGGAGTTCATTCCCAGTCTAAGAATATGGAGTTCATTCCCAGTGTAAGATCGGACCAGACCAAGGGTTGCGGGTGCACATGCTGGGCTTGGGCATGTGCTGGTGCCGCATTTTTTTTTGCCCGGGGCACCATCGCTGGAGCATCGACGGAGAACCTGATCGGCGGCATCGGGGTTCCAGCGCTTGGGGGGCCGGGGGGTGTGTGCACATGATGTGCGATGGGTGCTGGTACTTGGCCCTTATATTGGCCCCCTATCCCTCATCAAACCTTGAGAACTCACACCCCCTTAAAGAGCATTTGAGATTTTACAGGTTTGCTGTTAGTAGCCATTAAAGCATCTGAAATGGGGACACTTTTTTCAAATGGTGACAAAATCCTGTACACTTCGAGTTTTTAGCTGAATTTTTTTGTGCATGCCAAAAAAAATATAAGGATGACATCTACCAAGTTTGGGGCCAAAAATCCTTCTGAAATTTTTTTTAAAAAATCCCAAACCGTAAAAAGTTTTGAAAATCATGAAAAATAGAAAACGAGTCGTCTTGCCATGAAACTTCACATGAAGGCTTAAGGGACCATTGTATGAATTTACAACCCATAAAAGTGGCATTGGCATGGTAGAAATATGAAGATGTGCCTAAACCCACCTACCACCCTATCGATCCACGGCTTGCGCATCTCGCCTCTCTAACAGGCTTAGTGCCTGCCCACCCGCTTGTTCCGTCGGTTGGCTTAGGCATACGGAGTTCGTTCCCAGTTTATTATTGAACCAGACCGAGGGTTACGATAGCAAGATCAACAGCATGCAACAGGGACCCGGCCGATCCCCGACTTGTGCATCCTGCCCTTCTGGCCTACTGAGCGCCCGTACGCTCGTTTCGTGGGTTGACTTAGGCATACGAGTTCATTCCCAGTCTAAGCATACGGAGTTCATTCCCAGTGTAAGATCGGATTAGATCGAGGGTTACGGGTGCACATGCTGGGCTTGGGCATGTGCTGGTGCCACTTTTTTTTTCACCCGAGGCACCATCACCGGAGCATCGTCGGAGAACCTGACTGACGACATTGGGGTTCCGGTGATTGGGGCGGCGGGGGGTGTGCACACATGATGTGCAATGGGTGCTGGTACTTGGCCCTTTTATTGGCCCCCTATCCCTCTTCAAACCTCGAGAACTCACACCCCCTTAAAGAGCATTTGAGATTTTACAGGTTTGCTGCCAGTAGCCGTTAAAGTGTCTAAAATAGGGATGCTTTTTTCAAATGGTGACAAAATCCTGTACACTTCAAGTTTTTAGCTGAATTTTTTTGTGCATGCCGAGAAAAATACAAGGATCATGTCTAACAATGTGGGGCCAAAAGTCCTTCTGAAAAAATTTTAAAAAAATCCTGAATCGTAAAAAGTTTCAAAAATCATAAAAAATAAAAAATGAGTCGTCTTGCCATGAAACTTCACATGAAGGCTTAAGGGAGCATTGTATGAATTTACAAGCCATAAAAATGGCATTCACATGGCAGAAATATGAAGATGTGCCTAAACCCACCTACCAACCTATCGATCCACGGCTTGTGCATCCCGCCTCTATGGCCGGCATAGTGCCCGCCCGCCCGCTCGTTTCATCAGTTGGCTTAGGCATACAGAGTTCATTCGCAGTCTAAGATTAGACATGACCAAAGGTTGCGATAGTAAGATCGGTAGCACTCAGGGGGGGACCCGATCGAACCCCGACTTGCGCATCCTACCCCTCTGGTCGGCTGAGCGCTCGTACGCTCGTTTCATAGATTGACTTAGGCATATGGAGTTCATTCCCAGTCTAAGATCAGACCAGATCAAGGGTTATGGCATAGGATTGACAGTAGGTAGGTGTCACAGGCTCCGACCTTAGACTCAAAATTCGTGCAGTTTTAGGCTTGGAATCTCCTGCTTTGTGCCTAAGTCAGCCTAAAACACAAGCATGCGGGCACTAGAACAATAGGATGGGCTGATTACGCAAGTTAAAGAGAAACAGGATAAGAAGATAGAATTCTGGAAATGCTCTTGTATTCACTAAAACAGAAGTGTTTGATGGTGTACGAATAAGGGTGGAGCAGCCCTCTATTTATAGTTGAGGCTCCCGCTATAACTTAATGGCATATCCCTAGAATAAAGGCTAAAATCATGGGATTACAATCAATCATGATGCTAACTCCTGATTTTTAGGGTCAACCAAATCTGCCAAGATGCTTCTGCCTATTTCCAGAAGCTTCTCTTGAGTGTCTAGCACCTTGGACCCTTCTGGATGTGGTGCGGGCAGCTTGTATGCCAGGCCTTGGTCTCACAGGTTGGCCTGTAAGTCGGACGGGTGTTCTAAGCTCATTTGCTAGGCTTTGCACATAGATACCCGCCAGCACGCCTGGTCTACTAGCCTCAACCTTTGGCTCAGCTATTGGTCTACCTAATGTGCCTGGCGTGTCCACCCAGGCATGACATTCTCCCCCACCTGATTGCGCAACACCCTCGTTGCGTCTTCTGCATGGTATTGCCTGATCTGGTCCTCGAACTGCCATAAGTCCTCTGCTAGTTCCCAGCTCACCTCACTATCTGAAAGTCCCTTTCAGCACACCAAGTACTCATGTCTTGGTTGATAGTTCTTCTGTCTCACCTCTCGATCAGCTATGATTTTGTGGACCTCCTATTCATATGAGGCCCTTGCTCCCAATGGTGCACACTTTGACTCTGCCCATCTTGGATCTCCTTCATCCTCATGGAATGGCTTGAGCATGCTCACATGGAACACCAGGTGTACCCTCAGCTTGGGTGGCATATCCAGCTTGTAGGCAACCTTGCCTACCCTCTTGACTATTCGAAAAGGTCCCTCATACCTCCGGACTAGGCCTTTGTGCAGCCCCCTGTGGCACACAATGGGATGCAGCTTTACCAACACCAAGTCTTTAACCTGGAACTGCACGTCCCGCCTATTTTGGTCTGCCCACTTCTTCAACCTCTTGGCCGCCTTGTGTAGACAAACTCTGGCCAAGTTAGTTTGCTCCTGCCATGCCTTGGCAAACTTGTATGCTGCTGGATTCGGCCTTGTATAACCTGTAGTAATCGAACCAGATGTTAGTGGTTGTTGCCCTGTCACACTTCAAATGGGCTTTGGTTTGTTGCCTCACTCCTTTGCAAGTTGTAGGAAAGTTGCACAATATCTAGTAGCTTTGACCAGTCCCTTTGTGTGGCACTCACATTGTGCCTGAGGTAGACCCCCAATAGTCCATTCACTCATTCTATCTGCTCATCGATCTGCGGATGCATGCTGGTGGAAAAGTTCAAGTCTGACCCCAACAGCTTGAACAACTTAGTCCAGAACCTGCCCATGAGCCGCTCATCCCGATCACTAACAATGGTCCTCGACACTCCCCAATACTTAACCATGTTCTTCAGGAACAATCGAGCTGCCTCCTTGACTGGGAACTCCTTGGTTGCTAGAATGAAAATTCCATACTTGGAAAACTTATCCACCACTACCATGATGCTTCCAAACCCCTCTGTTATGGGTGGACCGACTATAAAGTCTAGAGAAACACTCTCTCATGATTACTCTGGCACTGGCAATGGCTCCAAGAGATCGCCTGGTTTCTTGAGCTCCACCTTGTCCTGTTGGCACACAAGACAAGTCTTCACATAGGCCTCAACATCATCCCTCATGTGCGGCTAGTAGTACCGATCCTCAATCAGTGCCAAGGTACGGCTCACTCCAGGGTGTCCAGCCCATCTTGAATCATGACATTCTTCCAAAACTTCCTTGTGGAGCTTCTCGTGCTGCGACACAAACAGTCTACTACCCCTGGTGTACAACAAACCATCCTACAACCAAAACTGCCTTATCTTACCTTGCTAGGCGTACTCCATCAAAGCCTTGGCTGTAGGATCATGCGCAAGTCCCTCCTTGATGCACGACACCAGCGACCCCTCTGGTTGGCTAATGGCAGCAAGGTTAGCCTTCGTGCTCAGGGCATCTGCCACTAGGTTCGCCCGTCCTGGCTTGTACTCTATCTGGAAATCAAATTCTGTAAGAAAATCTTGCCATCTTGCCTGCTTAGGGGATAGCTTCTTCTGTGTCTGGAAGTAGCTAGTCACCACATTGTCTGTCCTCACCATGAACCTCGACCCCAACAGGTAATGGCGTCGAGTGCACAAACAGTGCACCACTGTAGTCATCTCTTTCTCTTGGACCGTGTACTTGCGTTCAGTCTCATTTAGCTTCCTACTCTTGAACACGACTAGACGTCCCTCCTGCATCAACACACCCTATGGCAAAGTCTGATGCATCTGTATGCACCTCAGACGGCTTGGCATGGTCTAGCAAGGCCAAGACTGGCTCCTCGGTCACAGCCCGTTTAAACCTATCAAAGGCTTTCTGGCACCCTGCGATCCACTTCCATGCTCTTTCTTTCTTGAGCAAGTCAGTCAATGGCGTGGCTATTGTTGAATGACCTTTGATGAAGCGCCTATAGTAGTTAACTAGCCTAAGGAATGATCTCAACTCAGTGACCTTGGCTAGCGGTTGCCACTCCAGGATACCATGTATTTTGCCTTCATCCATGCGTATCCTGCCACTTCCCACTATGTGGCCTAGGAACAGGATCTCTTACTGGGTGAATGAGCACTTCTCCCTCTTGACAAATAGCTTGTGCGCCACAACACCTCAAACACCTATCTCAAGCGGTCTACATGCTCTCCCAAAGTTTGGCTGTAGATCATAATGTCATCCAAATAAACCATAACAAATCGATCAAGGAATGACTGAAGTACCTTGTTCATAAGGGTGCAGAATGTTTCTGGGGCATTCGTGAGTCCGAAAGGCATCACCAAGAACTCATACAAACCATACCGAGTGACACATGCTGTCTTTGGCTCATCTCCCTCCACGATCCTGACTTGATAGTAGCCTGACCTCAAATCCAGCTTGGTGAACCACCTTGCGTTCCCAAGTTGATCGAACAAGTCCGCAATGAGTGGGATGGGGTACTTGTTCTTGATAGTCAGCTTGTTCAAGGCCTGGTAGTCTATGTACAGCTGCAACAACCCATCATGCTTGCATTGGAATAGAACCGGTGCACCATAGGGTGCCTTCGATGGCCTGATGAAGCCAGCATCAACTAACTCCTTGAGCTGCTTCCTTAACTCCTCTAACTCTGGTGGAGACATTCGGTAAGGGACTCTAGCTGGTGGCTTGGCCTCGGACACCAGCTCGATCTTGTGGTCCACCTCCCTCTTAGGTGGTAGCTTGCTAGGCAGCTTTACGGGCATCACATCACTAAAGGTCTTCAGCACCTTTAGCACCTTCAAGGGTGACTCGGTCTCCTTCTTCCTTGGCTCATCATATTTCAGGGCTGCCAAGAAGGTGTCTTCTTGTCTGCTTACCGCCTTGACAAATTGGATGGCTGACACCACTCGTAACCCAACTCCAGACCCTCTTTTCAATGGCACTAGGCATTGGCACCATGCATCCAAGATGCAAACACAATCGATAAAAGGCACAAAAAAGGCATTAATCCGAACAAGAAAATCCAACCTAATCACAAACTCATAGTCATTAAGGGGTATTACCTCAATGGTCTCCTTGCCTTTCTAGTCTCCAAGCTGCAACTCCACTCCCCGTGCTACTCCAATGGCTAGAACTTTCTTGGAGTTCACCGCTCTAATGGTACCAGTCCCTTTCTGCACCTTTAGTCTGAGCTTTCGGGCTCCATCACCTGAAATAAAAAGATGTGAGGCACTTGTGTCCACCAGTGAGCTCACCTTTTGACCTGCAACCATTAGATCTACAAACATTAAGCCTTTTGGCTTACGGCTCCCCTTACTCTGGATAGCATTGAGCACCAATGACCCAAGCTTTGCTGCCCCTAACTCTGGCTCCTTGTCAGACTCTTTGTCTACAGCAGCCAGCTTGCCCTTCTACGGGCAATTGCGTGCTATGTGGCTCCTTCCACATAGGTAGCATGCTAGTGGCTCTCGATCCCCTTTTGCTTTCCACTTACCTACTAGTAGCTTCCTCTCGCCATCCTTGGTTGATAGTCTCAGTCTCCATCCTTGGACTCTCGGTCATGGTCCTTCCCCTTAGACTGCTTCTTCTGGTCCCTATCATCCCTGCCCTTACCCTTAGGCTTGGAAGACTCGAACTTGTTCAGAGGCTTGAACTCTATCAAGGCCTCGACAGTAGTCATGGCTTTAGCCAAGTCATGAACTCCTCTCCTTTGTAGCTCATGCTTCACCCACAATTTCAGCCCATCCATGAAAGCAAAGAATGCATCCTTTTTACCTAGATCCAAGATCTGTAGCATCAGAGAATTTCTGTACATACTCCCTTATGTCCCCTTGCTGGCTCAACTTGCGCAACTTTGCCCGCGCCTCATCATCGGCATACTCCGGGTAAAATTGTTCTCTGAACTCCTTTTGGAACTTTGCCCAGGTTCCAATATTGGCGCTCCCACGCCTGACATCATCACACCTATGCCTCCACCATAATAAGGCTACATCAATGAGATACATAGCAGCGGTGCTTACCTTTATCGCCTCGTCTTGCATGCCCATGGCCTGAAAGTACTGCTCCATACCCCAAAGGTAGTTGTCTACTTCTTTGGCCGCCCTAGTCCCCTCAAACTCCTTAGGCTTGAGGACATCCAATCTAGATTTGGACACTCCAGCAAACATGTCATTCCCAATGGCAGTCTTGCAAGTAACCAGCTCACTTGTAAGCTCTTCCATCCGCTGGCGCATGGCCTCCATGCCATCATGCAAGGTCCGCACTTCAGCCTCCAAGGTCTAGTTCTTTTTGGTGAACACGTCCAAGCCTTTGTTAAGAGCAGCTTCTAGCTCACTTTGGATCTCCTCCCCCATGGAGTCTAGTGATGCAAAGTGAGTCTCTACTTCCTCAAGCTTCTCCCCCATGTCACCTACGGTCACCTCCACCTTGGCCAACCTACCATCCATGGTAGACCAGATATCTCTAGAACTGGCTTTCTTGCCTCTTCCTCGACCATGCTCCTGGGCCTCTGGTTGTTGGCTGGCAACGTCGCTTTGGGATGCCATCTCCTCAATCACGATCTAACCTACACAACACAAACACATAGAATCAAACTTGCTCTGATACCAACTGTCACGGGCTTCAACCTTAGACTCAGAATCCGTGCAGCCTTAAGCTTAGAATCTCCTCCTTTGTGCCTAAGTCAGCCTAAAACACAAGCGTGCAGGCACTATAACAATGGGAAGGGCTGATTACGCAAGTTAAAGAGAAACAGGATAAGAAGACAGAATTCTAGCAAAGCTCTTGTATTCACAGAAACAGAAGTGTTTGATGGTGTACAAATGAGGGTGGAGCAGCCCTCTATTTATAGTTGAGGCTCCAGCTACAACTTAATGGCATATTCCTAGAATAAAGGCTAAAATCATGGGATTACAATCAATCAGGATGCTAACTCCTGATTTCAGGGTCAACCAAATCTGCCAGGATGCTCCTGCCTATTTCCAGAAGCTTCCCTTGCCTGTCTAGCACTTTGGGCCCTTCTAGATGTGGTGCGGGTAGCTTGTATGCTAGGCCCTGGTCTCACGGGCTGGCCTGCAAGTTGATCGGGCGTTCTGAGCTCGTTTGCTAGGCTTTGCGCATAGATACCCGTCAGCATGCCTGGTCTACGGGCCTCAACCTCTGGCTCGCTTACTCGTCTGCCTGATGTGCCTGACGCGCCCGCCCAGGGTGTGACACAGATACAGACCAGGCCGATCCCTTGCTTGCGTATCCTGCCCCTCTGGCCGACTAAACGCTCGCACGCTTGTTTCATGGGTTGACTTAGGCATATGGAGTTCATTCGTAGTCTAAGCATACGGAGTTCATTCCCAGTGTAAGATCAAATCAGACCGAGGTGTAAATGCTGGGCTCGAGCATGTGCTGGTGCCATATTTTTTTTTTGCCCGGGGCACCATCACTAGAGTATCATCGGAGAACCTGACCGACGGCATTGGGGTTCTGGCGATTGGAAGGGCCGAGGCGGTGTGCGCACATGATGTGCGATAGGTGCTAGTACTTGGCCCTTATATTGGTCCCCTATCCCTCATCAAACCTCGAGAACTCACACCCCCTTAAAGAGCATTTGAGATTTTACAAGTTTGCTACCAGTAGCCATTAAAGTATCTGAAAAAATTTTAAACAAATCTCGAACAGTAAAAGGTTTAGAAAATCATGAAAAATAGAAAACGAGTCGTCTTGCCACGAAATTTCACATGAAGGCTTAAGGGACCATTGTATGAATTTACAAGGCATAAAAATGGCATTGGCACAGCAGAAATATGAAGATGTGCCTAAACCCACCTACCACCCTATCGATCCACAGCTTACGCATCCCTCCTCTCTGGCAGGCGTAGTGCCCGCCCACCCATTCGTTTCGTCGGTTGGCTTAGGCGTACGAAGTTCATTCCCAGTCTAAGATCAGACCGGACCGAGGGTTGTGGCAGTAGGATCGACAACAGGCAAGGGGGGACTCGGCCGATCCTCAGCTTGCACATCCTGCCCCTCTGGCTGGCTGAGTGCCTGCACGCTCGTTTCGTGGGTTGACTTAGGCATATGGAGTTCATTCCCAGTCTAAGCATACGAGTTCATTCCTAGTGTAAGATTGGACCGGACCACTCGTTTCGTTGGTTGGCTTAGGCATACGGAGTTCATTCCTAGTCTAAGATTGGAACAGATTGAGGGTTCCGATAGCAGGATCGGTAGCACGCAAGGGGGGACCCGGCCGATCATCGACTTGTGCATCCTACCCTTCTAGTCGGCTGAGAGCTCGCACGTTCGTTTTGTGGGTTAACTTAGCCATACGGAGTTCATTCCCAGTCTAAGCATACAGAGTTCATTCCCAGTGTAAGATCGAACCAGATCGAGGGTTACGGGTGCACATGTTGGGCTCGAGCATGTGCTGGTGCCAAATTTTTTTTTCGCTTGGGGCACCATCGTCGGAGCATCTCCGAAGAACTTGACCAGCGGCATTGGGGTTCTAGCGATTTGGGGGGCGGGGGGGTGTGCGCACATGATGAGTGATGGGTGCTGGTACTTGGCCCTTATATTGGCCCCCTATCCCTCATCGAACCTCGAGAACTCACACCCCCTTAAAGACCATTTGAGATTTTACAGGTTTGCTGTCAGTAGCCATTAAAGTGTCTAAAATGGGGACACTTTTTTCCAATGGTCACAAAAACTTGTACACTTTGAGTTTTTAGCTGAATTTTTTTGTGCATGCCAAAAAAAATACAAGGATCACGTCTACCAAGTTTGGGGCCAAAACTCCTCCTGAAAAAATTTTAAAAAAATCTCGAACCGTAAAAAGTTTTGAAAATCATGAAAAATCGAAAACGAGTCGTCTTGCCATGAAACTTCACATGAAGGCTTAAGGGACCATTGTATGAATTTACAAGCCATAAAAATGGCATTGGCATGGCAAAAATATGAAGACGTTCCTAAACCAACCTACCAACCTATCGATCCACGGCTTGCGCATCTCGTCTCTCTGGCCGGCGTAGTGCCTGCCTGCCCGCTCATTTCGTCTGTTGGCTTAGGCATATGGAGTGCATTCCTAGTCTAAGATCAGACCAGACCGAGGGTTGCAGTAGCAGGATCGGCAGCACGTAGGGGGGACCCGGCCGATCCCCGGCTTGCGCATCCTACCCCTCTACCCGATTGAGCACCCGGACACTCGTTTCATGGGTTGACTTAGGAATACAGAGTTCATTCCCACTCTAAGCATACAAAGTTCATTCCCAGTGTAAGATCGGACCAGATTGAGGGTTGTGGGCGCACATGCTGGGCTCGGGCATGTGTTGGTGCCACATTTTGTTTCACCCAGGGCACCATCATCGGAGCATCGTCGGAGAACCTGATCGGCGCCATTGGGGTTCCGATGATTAGGGGGCGGGGGGGGGGGTGTGCGCACATGATGTGCGATGGGTGCTGGTATTTGGCCCTTATATTGGCCCCCTATCCCTCATCAAACCTCAAGAACTCACACCCCCTTAAAGAGCATTTGAGATTTTACAGGTTTGCTACCAGTAGCCGTTAAAGTATCTGAAATGGGGACACTTTTTCCAAATGGTCACAAAATCGTGTACACTTTGAGTTTTTAGCTGAATTTTTTAGTGCATGCCAAAAAAAATACAAGGATCATATCTACCAAGTTTGGGGGCAAAATTCTGTCTGAAAAAAGTTTAAAAAAATCTCAAACTGTAAAACGTTTCAAAAATCATGAAAAATAGAAAACGAGTCGTCTTGCCAGGAAACTTCACAAGAAGGCTTAAAGGACCATTGTATGAATTTACAAGCCATAAAAATGGCATTGGCATGGTAGAAATATGAAGATGTGCCTAAACCCACCTGCCACCCTATCGATCCATGGCTTACGCATCCTGCCCCTCTAGCCGACGTAGAGCCCGCCTGCCCGCTAGTTACGTCGGTTGGCTTAGGCTTATGGAGTTCATTCCCAGTCTAAGATCGGACCAAACTGAGGGTTGCAGTAGCAGGACCGGCAGCACGCTGGGGGGGACCCGGCCAATCCCTGGCTTGCGCATCCTGCCCCTCTGGCCGACTGAGCGCCCGCACGCTCGTTTCGTGGGTTGACATAGGCATACGGAGTTCATTCTCAGCCTAAGCAAATGGAGTTCATTCCCAGTGTAAGATTGAACCAGATTGAGGGTTGTGAGTGCACATGCTGGGCTCAGGCATGTGTTGGTGCCGTATTTTTTTTCGCCTGGGGCACCATCGCCGGAGCATCATCGGAGAACCTGATCAGCACCATTGGGGTTCCGACGATTGGGGGGCGGGGGGGGTGTGCGCACATGATGTGTGATGGGTGCTGGTACTTGGCCCTTATATTGGCCCCCAATCCCTCATCAAACCTTGAGAACTCACACCCCTTTAAAGAGCATTTGAGATTTTACAGGTTTGCTGCCAGTAGCCATTAAAGTGTCTAAAATGGGGACACTCTTTTCAAATGATCACAAAATCCTGTACACTTCGAGTTTTTAGCTGAATTTTTTTGTGCATGCCAACAAAAATACAAGGATCACATCACCAAGTTTGGGGCAAAAAATCCTTCTAAAAAATTTTTAAAAAATTTTGAACCGTAAAAAGTTTCAAAAATCGTGAAAAATAGAAAAGGAGTCGTCTTGCCATGAAACTTCACATGAAGGATTAAGGGACCATTGTATGAATTTACGAGCCATAAAAATGGCATTGGCATGGTAGAAATATGAAGATGTGCCTAAACCCACCTACCACCCTATCGATCCACGGCTTGCGCATCCCGCCTCTCTGGCCAACGTAGTGCCCGCCCGCCCGCTCGTTTCGGCGGTTGGCCTAGGCATACGAAGTTCATTCCTAGTATAAGATCGGACCAGACAGAGGGATGTCCCAGCAGGATTGGCAGCACGCAGGGGGGACCCGACCGATCCCGGGCTTGTGCATTCTGCCCCTCTAGCCGGCTGAGCACCCGCACGCTCGTTTCTTGGGTTGATTTAGGCATACGGAGTTCATTCCCAGTCTAAGCATATGGAGTTCATTCCCAGTGTAAGATCGGACCAGATCGAGGGTTGCAGGTGCACATGCTGGGCTTGGGCATGTGCTAGAGCCGCATTTTTTTTCACCCGGGGCAACATCACCAGAGCATCGCCGGAGAACCTGACCGGCGGCATTGGGGTTTCGACGATTGGGGGGCGGGGGGGTGTGCAAACATGATGTGCGATGCGTGCTGGTACTTGACCTTTATATTGGCCCCCTATCCCTCATCAAACCTCAAGAACTCACACCCCCTTAAAGAGCATTTGAGATTTTACAGGTTTGCTGCCGGTAACCATTAAAGTGTCTGAAATTGGGACATTTTTTTCAAATGGTCACAAAATCCTGTACACTTCGAGTTTTTAGCTGAATTTTTTTGTTCATGCCAACAAAAATACAAGGATCATGTCAGCCAAGTTTGGGGCCAAAACTCCTTTTGAAAAAATTTTAAAAAAATCCCGAACCTTAAAAAGTTTCAAAAATCCTGAAAAATAGAAAACAAGTCGTCTTGCCATGAAACTTCACATGAAGGCTTAAGGGACCATTGTATGAATTTACAAGCCATAAAAATGGCATTGGAATGGCAAAAATATGAAGATGTGCCTAAACCCACCTACCACCCTATCGATCCACGGCTTGCTATCCTGTGTCTCTGGTCGGCGTAGTGCCCGCCCGTTCATTTCGGCGGTTGGCTTAGGCATACGGAGTTCATTACTAGTCTAAGATTAGACCGGAACGAGGGTTGCAGTAGCAGGATCAACAGCATGCAAGGGGGTACCCGACCCATCCCTGGCTTGTGCATCCTGCCCTTCTGGCCGGCTGAGCACCTGCACGCTCATTTTGTGGGTTGACTTAGGCATACGGAGTTCATTCCCAGTCTAAGCAAACGGAGTTCATTCCCAATCTAAGCATACGGAGTTCATTCCAAGTGTAAGTTCGGACCGAACAGAGGGTTGCAGGTGCACATGCTGGGCTCCGACATGTGCTGGGGCCACATTTTTTTTTTTCGGGGCACCATCGCAGGAGCATTATCGGAGAACCTGACCGGCGACATTAGGGTTCTAGTGATTGGCGGTAGCGGGGGGTTTTGCGCTCATGATGTGCGATAGGTGCTGGTACTTGGCCCTTATATTGGCCCCCTACCCCTCATCAAACCTTGAGAACTCACACCCCCTTAAAGAGCATTTGAGATTTTACAGGTTTGCTGTCAGTAGCCATTAAAGTGTCTGAAATGGGGACACTTTTTTCAAATGGTCACAAAATCCTGTTCATTTCGAGTTTTTAGCTGAATTTTTTTGTGCATGCCAACAAAAATCCAAGGATCGTGTCTACCAAGTTTGGGCCAAAACTCCTTCTGAAAAAATTTTAAAAAAATCTTGAATCGTAAAAAGTTTCAAAAATCATGAAAAATAAAAAACGAGTCATCTTGCCACAAAACTTCACATTAAGGCTTAAGGGACCATTGTATGAATTTACAAGCCATAAAAATGGCATTGGCATGGGAAAAATATGAAGATGCGCCTAAACCCACCTACCACCCTATCGATCCACGGCTTGCGCATCCGGCCTCTCTAGCCGGCGTACTACTCACCTGCCTGCTCGTTTCGTCAGTTGGCTTAGGCATACATAGTTCATTCCCAGTCTAAGATTGGACCAGACTGAGGGTTACGGTAGCAGGATCGGCAGCACATAGGGGAGGACCCGATCGATCCCCGACTTGCGCATCCTGTCCCTCTAGCCGACTGAGCGCCTGTACTTTCGTTTCATGGGTTGACTTAGGCGTACGGAGTTCATTCCCAGTCTAAGCATATGGAGTTCATTCCCAGTGTAAGATCGGACCAGACTGAGTGTTGTGGATGCACATGTTAGGCTCGGGCATGCGCTGGTGCCACATTTTTTTTCACCTGAGGCACCATTGTCGGAGCATCGTCGGAGAACCTGACCGACGGCATTGGGGTTCCGGCGATTGGGGGGGCGGGGGGTGTGCACACATGATGTGCGATGGGTGCTGGTACTTGGTCCTTATATTGGCCCCCTATCTTTCATCAAACCTCGAGAACTCACACCCTCTTAAAGAGCATTTGGGATTTTACAGGTTTGCTGCTAGTAGCCATTAAAGTGTCTGAAATGGGGACATTTTTTGAAATGGTCACAAAATCATTTACACTGCGAGTTATTAGTGAAATTTTTTTGTGCACGCCAACAAAAATACAAGGATCGTGTCTACCAAGTTTGGGGCCAAAACTCTTTCAAAAAAAAATTTAAAAAAATCTCGAACCGTAAAATGTTTCACAAATCGTGAAAAATAAAAAACGAGTCGTCTTGCCATGAAACTTCACATGAAGGCTTAAGGGACCATGGTATGAATTTACAAGCCATAAAAATGGCATTGGCATGGAAGAAATATGAAGATGTGCCTAAACCCACCTACCACCCTATCGATCCACGGCTTGCGCATCCCGTCTCTCTGGCCGGCGTAGTGCCCGCCCGCTCGCTCGTTTCGTCGGTTGGCTTAGGCATATGGAGTTCATTCCCAGTCTAAGATCAAACCAGACCAAAGGTTGTGGTAGCAGGATCGGTAGCATGCAGGGGGGACCCAGCTGATCCTCGGCTTGCACATCTTGCCCCTTTGGCCGACTGAGTATCCGCACGCTCGTTTCGTGGGTTGACTTAGGCATACGAAATTTATTCCCAATCTAAGCATACGAAGTTCATTCCCAGTGTAAGATCGGATCGGACCGAGGGTTGTGGGTGCACATGCTTGGCTCGGGGATGTGCTGGTGCCACATTTTTTTTCTCCAGGGGCACCATCACCGGAGCATCATCGGAGAACCTGACCAGCAGCATTGGGGTTCTGACGATTGGAGGGATGGGGGGTGTACGCACATGATGAGTGATGGGTGCTGGTACTTGGCCCTTATATTGGCCCCCTATCCCTCATCAAACCTTGAGAACTCACACCCCCTTAAAGAGCATTTGGGATTTTACAGGTTTGCTGCCAGTAGCCATTAAAGTGTCTGAAATGGGGACACTTTTTTCAAATGGTCACAAAATTCTGTACACTTCGAGTTTTTAGCTAAATTTTTTTGTGCATGCCAAAAAAAATGCAAGGATCACGCCTACCAAGTTTGGGGCCAAAACTCCTTCTTAAAAAATTTTAAAAAAATCTCGACCCGTAAAAAGTTTCAAAAATCATGAAAAATAGAAAACGAGTCATCTTGCCATGAAACTTCACATGAAGGCTTAAGGGACCATTGTATGAATTGACGAGCCATAAAAATGGCATTGGCATGGTAGAAATATGAAGATGTGCCTAAACCCACCTACCACCCTATCGATCCACGGCTTGCACATCCCGTCTCTCTGGCCGACGTAGTGCCCGCCCGTCCGCTCGTTTCATCAGTTGGCTTAGGCATATGGAGTTCATTCCCAGTCTAAGTTTGAATCGAACCGAGGGTTACGGCAGTAGGATCGACAGCACGTAGGTGTCACGGGCTCCGACCTTAGACTCAGAATTCGTATGGCCTTAGGCTTTGAATCTTCTCCTTTGTGCCTAAGTCAGCCTAAAACACAAGCGTGCGGGCACTAGAACAATGGGAAGGGCTGATTATGCAAGTTAAATAGAAACAAGATAAGAATACAGAATTCTAGAAATGCTCTTGTATTCACTGCAACAGAAGTGTTTGATGGTGTGCAAATAAGGGTGGAGCAGCCCTCTATTTATAGTTGAGGCTCCAGCTACAACGTAATGGCATATCCCTAGAATAAAGGCTAAAATCATGGGATTACAATCAATCAGGATGCTAACTCCTGATTTTCAGGGTCAACCAAATCTGCCAGGATGCTCCTGCCTGTTTCCAAAATCTTTCCTTGTGTGTCCAGCACCTTGGGCCCTTCTGGATGTGGTGCGAGCAGCTTGTATGCCAGGCCTTGGTATCACGGGCTAGCCTGCAAGTTGGGCGGGTGTTCTGAGCTCGTTTGCTAGGCTTTGTGCATAGATACCCGCTAGCATGCCTGGTCTATGGGCCTCAACCTGTGGCTCACTTGTTGGTCTGCCTGATGTGCCTGGCATGCCCGCCCAGGGTGTGACAATCTCCCCCACCTGATTGTGCAACACCCTCATTGCGTCTTCTGCATGGTATTGCCTGATCTGGTCCCTGAACTACCATAAGTCCTCTGTTGGTTCCCAGCTCACCTCACTATCTAGAAGTCTCTTCCAGCGCACTAAGTGCTCATGTCTTGGTTTTTAGTTCATCTGTCTCACCTCCCGGTCAGCTGATGCTGTGGACCTCCTTCTCATATGAGGCCCTTGCTCCCAATGGTGTACGTTTTGACTCTGCCTGTCCTAGATCTCCCTCATCCTCTTGGAACGGCTTGAGCATGCTCACATGGAACACCGGGTGTATCTTCAGCTTAGGTGGCATATCCAGCTTGTAGGCAACCTTGCCTACCCTCTTGACTATTTGGAAAGATCCCTCATACCTCCGAACTAGGCCTTTGTGCAGCCCCCTGTGGCGCACAATGGGATGCAGCTTTACCAACACCAAGTCTCTAACCTGGAACTGCACGTCCCGCCTATTCTGGTCTGCCCACTTCTTCGACCTCTTGGTCGCCTTGTGTAGATAAACTTTGGCCAAGTCAGTTTGCTCCTACCATGCCTTGGCAAACTTGTATGCTACTGGATTCAGCCTTGTATAACCTGCAGCAATCGAACCGGATGTTAGTTGTTGTTGCCCTATCATAACCTCAAATGGGCTCTGGTTCATTGGCTCGCTCCTTTGCAAGTTGTAGGAAAACTGTGCAATATCTAGTGGCTTTGGCCAGTCCCTTTGTGTCGCACTCACATAGTGCCTGAGGTAGACCTCCAATAGTCCATTCACTCATTCTGTCTGCCCATCGGTCTGCGAATGCATGCTGGTGGAAAAGTTCAAGTCTGACCCTAACAGGTTGAACAAATCAGTCCAAAACCTGCCCATGAACTACCCATCTCGATCACTAACAATGGTCCTCGACACTCTCTAGTACTTAACCATGTTCTTCAGGAACAATCGAGCTGCCTCCTCGGCTGGGCAGTCCTTAGTTGCTGGAATGAAAATTCCATACTTGGAAAACCTGTCCACCACTACCATGATGCTTCCAAACCCCTCTGTCTTGGGTAGATCGACTATAAAGTCCAGAGAAACACTCTCCCATGGTCGCTTTGGCACTGGCAATGGCTCCAAAAGACCGCCTAGTTTCTTGAGCTCCACCTTGTCCTGTTGGCACACAAGACAAGTCTTAACATAGGCCTCCACATCATCCCTCATGGGCGGCCAGTAGTACCGGTCCTAGATCAGCGCCAAGGTACGGCTCACTCCAAGGTGTCCAGCCTACCTTGAATCATGACATTCTTGTAAAACTTCCTTACGGAGCTTCCCGTGCTGCAGCACAAATAGTCTACTGCCCCTGGTGTACAACAAACCATCCTGCAACCGAAACCACCTAGTCTTACCTTACTGGGCGTACTCCATCAAAGCCTTGGCTGTAGATCATGCGTAAGTCCCTCCTTGATGCGCGGCACCAGTGACCCCTTTGGTTGGCTAATGGCAGCAAGGTTAGCCTTCTTGCTCAGGGCGTCTGCCACTAGGTTCACTCGTCCTGGCTTGTACTCCATTTGGAAATCAAATTCTGCAAGAAAATCTTACCATCTCGCCTACTTGGGGGATAGCTTTTTCTGCGTCTGGAAGTAGCTCATCGCCACATTGTCCGTCCTCACCATGAACCTCGACCCCAACAGGTAATGGCGCCAAGTGCACAAGCAGTGCACCACTACAGTTATCTCCTTCTCTTGGACCGTGTACTTACGTTCAGTCTCATTCAGCTTCCTACTCTCGAACGCGACTGGATGT
The DNA here is from genome assembly GCF_047325235.1 of Durio zibethinus. Taxonomy (NCBI): domain Eukaryota; kingdom Viridiplantae; phylum Streptophyta; class Magnoliopsida; order Malvales; family Malvaceae; genus Durio; species Durio zibethinus. The sequence goes on from NC_143169.1 coordinate 18,922,440, forward strand.
CCCTCCTGCATCAACGTGCCCCTTATGGCAAAGTCTGATGCATTCGTATTCACCTCATACGGCTTGGCATGGTCTGGCAAGGCCAAGACTGGCTCCTCAGTCACAGCCCGCTTCAACCTGTTAAAGGCTTCCTGGCACCCTACGTTCCACTCCCATTCTCTCCCTTTCTTGAGCAAGTCAGTCAATGGTGTGGCTATTGCTGAGTGACCTTTGATGAAGTGCCTATAGTAGTTAACCAGCCCAAGGAATGATCTCAACTTAGTGGCCTTGGCTGGCGGTTGCCACTCTAGGATGGCGTGTATCTTGCCTTCATCCATGCGTATCCTGCCACTTCCCACTATGTGGCCTAGGAACGAGATCTCTTACTGGGCGAAGAGCACTTTTCCTTCTTGACAAATAGCTTGTCCGCCCGTAACACCTCAAACACCTGTCTCAAGTGGTCTACATGCTCTCTCAAAGTCTGGTTATAGATCACAATGTCATCCAAATAAACCACAACAAACCGATCAAAGAATGACTGAAGTACATTGTTCATAAGGGTGTAAAATGTTGCTGGGGCATTCGTGAGTCCGAAAGGCATCACCAAGAACTCATACGAACCATACCGAGTGACACATGCTATCTTTGGCTCATCTCCCTCCGCGATCCTAACTTGATAGTAGCCTGACCTCAAATCCAGCTTGGTGAACCACCTTGCACTCCCAAGTTGATCGAACAAGTCCGCAATGAGTGGGATGGGGTACTTGTTCTTGATGGTCAGCTTGTTCAAGGCCCGGTAGTCTATGCACAGCTGCAACGACCCATCATGCTTATGTTGGAATAGAACCGGTGCACCATAGGGTGCCTTCGATGGCCTGATGAAGCCAGCATCAACTAACTCCTTGAGCTGCTTCCTTAACTCCTCCAACTCTGGTAGAGACATTTGGTAAGGGGCTCTGACTGGTGGCTTGGCCTCGGACACTAGCTTGATCTTGTGGTCCACCTCCTTCTTAGGTGGTAGCTTGCTAGGCAGCTTTACGGGTATCACATCACTAAAGGTCTTTAGCACCTTTAGCACCTCCAAGGGTGACTCGATCTCCTTCTCCCTTGGCTCATCATATTTCAGGGTTGCCAAGAAGGTGTTTTCTTGTCTACTTACCACCTTGGCAAATTGGATGGCTGACACCACCCACGACCCAACTTTAGACCCTCTTCTCAATGGCATTAGGCATTGGCACCGTGCATCCAAGATGCAAACACAATCTGTAAAAGGCACAAGGAAGAAGTTAATCCGAACAAGGAAATCCAACCCAATCACAAACTCATAGTCATCAAGGGGTATTACCTCAATGGTCTCATTGCCTTTCCAGTCTCCAAGCTGTAACTCCACTCCTCGTGCTACTCCAATGGCTGGAACTTCCTTGGAGATCATCGTTTTAATGGTACCAGTCCCTTTCTGCACCTTTAGTCCAAGCTTTTAGGCTCCATCACTTGAAATAAAAAGATGTGAGGCACCTGTGTCCACCAGTGTGCTCACCTTCTGACCTGCAACCATCAGATCCACAAACATCAAGCCCTTTGGCTTGCGGCTCCCCTTACCCTGGACAGCATTGAGCACCAACGACCCAAGCTTTGCTGCCCCTGACTCTGGCTCCTCATCAGACTCCTTGTCTATAGTAGCTAGCTTGCCCTTCTGTGGGTAATTGCATGCTATGTGGCTCCTTCCACATAGGTAGCATGCTAGTGGCTCTCGGTCCCCCTTTGCTTTCCACTTGCTTGTTGGTGGCTTCCTCTCGCCATCCTTGGTTGAACGGTCTCGGTCTCCATCCTTGGACTCCCAATCACGATCCTTCCCCTTGGACTGCTTCTTTCCGGCCCTATCGTCCCTGCCCTTACCCTTGGGCTTGGAAGACTCGAACTTGTTCAGAGGCTTGAACTCTATCAAGGCCTCGGCAGTACTCATGGCTTTAGCCAAGTCATGAACTCCTTTCCTTTGTAGCTCATGCTTCACCCATGGTTTCAGCCCATCCATGAAAGCAAAGAACGCGTCCTTCTTACCTAGATCCAAGATCTGTAGCATCAGTTCAGAGAATTTCTGGACGTACTCCCTTATGTCCCCTTGCTGGCTCAACTTGCGCAACTTTGCCGGTGCCTCATCATCGGCATACTCCGGGTAAAATTGTTCTCTGAACTCCTTTTGAAACTCTGCCCAGGTTCCAATCTTGGCGCTCCCATGCCTGACATCATCACACCTGCGCCTCCACCATAATAAGGCTGCATCAGTGAGATACATAGCAGCGATGCTTACCTTTATCACCTCGTCTTGCATGCCCATGGCCTGGAAGTGGTGCTCCATACCCCAAAGGTAGTTGGCTACTTCCTTGGCCGCCCTAGTCCCCTTAAACTCCTTAGGCTTGGGGACATCCAATCTGGATTTGGACACTCCAGCAAACATGCCATTCCCAATGGCAGTCTTGCAAGCAACGAGCTCACTGGTAAGCTCTTCCATCTGCTGGCGCATGGCCTCCATGCCATCGTGCAAGGTCTGTACTTCAGCCTCCAAGGTCTGCACTTCAGCCTCTAAGGTCTGGTTCTTTTTGGTGAACATGTCCAAGCCTTTGTTGAGAGCAGCTTCTAGATCACTTTGGATCTCCTCTCCCATGGAGTCTAACGATGCAATGTGAGTCTCTACTTCCTCAAGCTTCTCCCGCATTAGATCGGACTGGACCGAGGGTTGTGGCAGCAGCATCTGCAGCACACACGGGGGGACCCGACCAATCTCCGGCTTGCGTATCCTACCCCTCGATCGGCTGAGCGCTTGCATGCTCGTTTCGTGGGTTGACTTAGGCATATGGAGTTCATTCCCAATCTAAGCATACGAAGTTCATTTCCAGTGCAAGATCGGATCGAACCAAGGGTTGCGGGTGCACATACTGAGCTTGGGCATGTGCTGGTGGCGCATTTTCTTTTCGCCCGGGGCACCATCGCTTGAGCATCGTCGGAGAACCTGACCGACGGCATTGGGGTTCTGGCGATTAAGGGGGTGTGTGCACATGATGTGCGATGGGTGCTCCTACTTGGCCCTTATATTGGCCTCCTATCCCTCATCAAACCTTGAGAATTCAAACCCCCTTAAAGAGCATTTGAGATTTTACAGGATTGCTGCCAATAGCCATTAAAGTGTCTGAAATGGGGACACTTTTTTCAAATGGTCACAAAATCTTGTACACTTTGAGTTTTTAGCTGAATTTTTTTGTGCATGCCAACACAAATACAAGAATCACGTCGACCAAGTGTCGGGCCAAAACTCCATCTAAAAAAATTTTTTAAAAATCTTGAACCGTAAAAAGTTTCAAAAATTGTAAAAAATAGAAAACAAGTCATCTTGCCATGAAACTTCACATGAAGGCTTAAGGGACCATTGTATGAATTTACAAGCCATAAAAATGGCATTGGCATGGCAGAAATATGAATATGTGCCTAAACCCACCTACCACCCTATCGATCCACGGCTTACGCATACCGCCTCTCTGGCTGGTGTAGTGCCTGCCCGCCTGCTCATTTCCTCGGTTGGCTTAGGCATACAGAGTTCATTCCCAGTCTAAGATCAGACCAGACTGAGGGTTATGGTAGTATGATCGGCAGCACGTAGGTGGGACCCGACCAATCCCCGGCTTACGCATCCTGCCCCTCTGGCCGACTAAGCGCCCGCACGATCGTTTCGTAGGTTGACTTAGGTATACGGAGTTCATTCCTAGTCTAAGCATACAAAGTTCATTCCTAGTGTAAGATCAGATCGGACCGAGGGTTGCGGGTGCACATGCTGGGCTCGGGCATGTGCTGGTGCCACATTTTTTTTCGCCCGGGGCACCATCGCCGGAGAACCTGACAGGCGGCATTGGGGTTCCGGCGATTGGGGGGGAGGGGGGTGTGCGCACATGATGTGCGATGGGTGCTGGTGCATTGCCCTTATATTGGCCCCCTACCCTCATCAAACCTCAAGAACTCACACTCCCTTAAAGAACATTTGAGATTTTATAGGTTTTCTGCTAGTAGCCATTAAAGTGTCTGAAATGGGGACACTTTTTTCAAATGGTCACAAAATCCTGTACACTTCGAGTTTTTAGCTGAATTTTTTTGTGTACGCCAACAAAAATACAAGGATCACGTCTACCAAGTGTGGGGCCAAAACTCCATCTGAAAAAAATTTAGAAAAATCTTGAACCGTAAAAAGTTTCAAAAATCGTGAAAAATAGAAAACGAGTCGTCTTGCCATGAAACTTCACGTGAAGGCTTAAGGGACCATTGTATGAATTTACAAGCCATAAAAATGGCATTGGCATGATAGAAATATGAAGATGTGTCTAAACCCACCTACCACCCTATCGATCCACGGCTTGCGCATCCCGCCTCTCTGGCCGACGTAGTGCCCGCCCGTCCGCTCATTTCGGCGGTTGGATTAGGCATACGGAGTTCAATCCCAGTCTAAGATCAGACCGGACCGAGGGTTGCGGCAATAGGATCGGCAGAACACACGAGGGGACCCGACCAATTCCCGGCTTGCGCATCCTGCCCCTCTGGTCGGCTGAGTGCCTGTACGCTCGTTTTGTGGGTTGACTTAGGCATACAGAGTTCATTACCAATCTAAGCATACGGAGTTCATTTCCAGTGTGAGATTGGACTGGAATGAGGGTTGCGGGTGCAAATGCTGGGCTCAGGCATGTGTTGGTGCCGTATTTTTTTCACCCGGGGCACCATTATCGGAGCATCGCTGGAGAACCTGGTCGGTGGCATTGGAGTTCCGACGATTGGGGGGCGGGGGGGTGCGCGCACATGATGTGCGATGGGTGCTGGTACTTGGCCCTTATATTGGCCCACTATCCCTCATCAAACCTTGAGAACTCACACCCCCTTAAAGAGCATTTGACATTTTACAAGTTTGCTGCCAGTAGCCATTAAAATGTCTGAAATGGGGACACTTTTTTCAAATGGTCACAAATCCTATAAACTTCGAGCTTTTAGCTGAATTTTTTTGTGCATGTCAAAAAAAATACAAGGATCACGTCTACCAAGTGTGGGGCCAAAAGTCCTTCTGAAAGAATTTTAAAAAAATCGTGAACCGTAAAAAGTTTCAAAAATCATGAAAAATAGAAAACGATTCATCTTGCCATGAAACTTCACATGAAGGCTTAAGGGACCATTGTATGATTTTACAAGCCATAAAAATGGCATTGGCATGGCAGAAATATGAAGATGTGCTGAAACCCACCTACCACCCTATCGATCCACGGCTTGCGTATCCCACCTGTCCGGCCGGCGTAGTGCCTACCCGTCTGCTCGTTTTGTCTGTTGGCTTAGGCATACGAAGTTCATTCCTAATCTAAGATTGGATCAGACCGAGGGCTGCAGTAGCAAGATTGGGAGCATGCAGGGGGTGACCCGATCGATCCCCAGCTTGCGCATTCTGCCCCTCTGGTCGGCTGAGCACCAGCACGCTCGTTTTGTGGGTTGGCTTAGGCATACAGAGTTCATTCCTAGTCTAAGCATACGGAGTTCATATCGGACCAGACCAAGGGTTGCGGGTGCTCATGCTGGGCTCGAGCATGTGCTGGTGTGGAATTTTTTTTCGCCCGGGGCACCATCGCATGAGCATCGTCGGAGAACTTAACTGGCGGCATTGGGGTTCCGACGATTCGGGGGGTGTACGCACACGATGTGTGATGGGTACTGGTACTTGGCCCTTATATTGGCCTCCTATCCCTCATCAAACCTCGAAAACTCACACCCCCTTAAAGAGCATTTGAGATTTTACAGGTTTGCTGCCAGTAGCCATTAAAGTGTCTGAAATGGGGACACTTTTTTCAAATGATCACAAAATCCTGTACACTTCAAGTTTTTAGCTGAATTTTTTTGTGCATGTCAACAAAAATACAAGGATCATGTCTACCTAGTGCGGGGCCAAAACTGCTTCTGAAAAAATTTAAAAAAAAATCTCAAACCATAAAAATTTTAAAAATTGTGAAAAATAGAAAACGAGTCATCTTGCCATGAAACTTCACATGAAGGCTTAAGGAACCATTGTATGAATTTACAAGCCATAAAAATGGCATTGGCATGGTAGAAATATGAAGATGTGACTAAACCCACCTACCACCCTATCGATCTACGGCTTGTGCATCCCGCGTCTCTGCCCGATGTAGTGCCCGCCCGTCCGCTCGTTTCGTCGGTTGGCCTAGGCATACGGAGTTCATTCCCAGTCTAAGATCGGACCAGACCGAGGGTTGCGGCAACAGGATCGGCAGCACGCAAGGGGGACCAAGTCGATCCCCGGCTTGCGCATCCTACACTGTGGCCAGCTGGGCACCTGTACGCTCGTTTCGTGGGTTGACTTAGGTATACGGAGTTCATTCCCAGTCTAAGCATACGGAGTTCATTCCTAGTGTAAGATCAGATCGGACCAAGGGTTACGGGTGCACATGCTGGGCTCAGGCATGTGTTGGTGCCGCATTGTTTTTTCACCCGGGGCACCATCGTCAAAGCATCGCTGGAGAACCTGATCGGCGGCATTGGGGTCCGACGATTGGGGGGGCGGGGGGTGTGCGCACATGATGTGCGATGGGTGCTGGTACTTGGCCCTTATATTGGCTCCCTATCCCTCATCAAACCTCGAGAACTCACACCCCCTTAAAGAGCATTTGAGAGTTTACAGGTTTGCTGCCAGTATCCATTAAAGTATCTGAAATGGGGACACTTTTCAAATGGTCACGAAATCCTGTACACTTTGAGTTTTTAGCTTATTTTTTTTGTGCTTGCCAATAAAAATACAAGGATCATGTCTACCAAGTCTGGGGCCAAAACTCCTTCTGAAAGAATTTTTAAAAAAATCCCAAACCATAAAAAGTTTCGAAAATCGTAAAAAATAGAAAACGAGTCGTCTTGCCATGAAACTTCACATGAAGGCTTAATGGACCATTGTATGAATTTACAAGCCATAAAAATGGCAGTGGCGTGGCAGAAATAGGAAGATGTGCCTAAACCCACCTACCACCCTATCGATACACGGCTTGCGCATCCCGCCTCTCTAGCCGGCGTAGTGCCCGTCCGCCCGCTCCTTTCGTCGGTTGGCTTAGGCATACGGAGTTCATTCCTAGTCTAAGATCAGACCAAACCAACGGTTGTGGCAGTAGGATCAGCAATACACAGGGGGGGACCCGGTCGATCCCCGGCTTGTGCATCCTGCCCCTCTGGCTGGCTAAGCGCCCGCACGCTCGTTTCGTCTGTTGACTTAGGCATACAGAGTTAATTCCCAGTCTAAGCATACAGAGTTCATTCCCAGTGTAAGATCAGATCAGACTGAGGGTTACGGGTGCACATGCTGGGCTCGAGCATGTGCTGGTGCCGCATTTTTTTTCACCCAGGGCACCATCACCGGATCATCGCCGAAAAACCTGACCGACGGCATTGAGGTTTCGGAGATTGGGGGGCAGGGGGTGTGCGCACATGATGTGTGATGGGTGCTGGTACTTGGCCCTTATATTGGCCCCTATCCCTCATCAAACCTCAAGAACTCACATCCCCTTAAAGAGCATTTGAGATTTTACAGGTTTGCTGCCAGTAGCAATTAAAGTGTTTGAAATGGGGAAACTTTTTCCAAATGGTCACAAAATCCTGTACACTTCTCGTTTTTAGCTGAATTTTTTTTGTGCATGCCATAAAAAATACAAGGATCATGTCTACCAAGTCTGGGGCCAAAACTCCATCTGAAAGAATTTTTAAAAAATCTTGAACCGTAAAAAGTTTCAAAAATTGTTAAAAATAGAAAACAAGTCGTCTTGCCATGAAACTTCACATGAAGGCTTAGGGGACCATTGTATGAATTTACAAGCCATAAAAATGGCATTGGCATGGCTGAAATAATAAGATGTGCCTAAACCCACCTACCACCCTATCGATCCACGGCTTGCGCATCCTGCCTCTCTGGCCGACGTAGTGCCCACCCGTCCGCTCGTTTCATCAGTTGGCTTAGTCATACGAAGTTCATTCCTAGTCTAAGATCAGACTGAACCGAGGGTTGCGACAGTAGGATCGACAGCATGGAAGGGGGGACCCGGTTGATCCTCGGTTTGCGTATCCTACCCCTCTGGGCGGCTAAGCACTCGTACGCTCGTTTCGTGGGTTGAGTTAGGCATACAGAGTTCATTCCTAGTCTAAGCATACGGAGTTCATTCCCAGTGTAAGATCAGACCAAATCGAGGGTTGTGGGTGCACTTGCTAGGCTCAGGCATGTGCTGGTGCTGCATTTTTTTTCGTCTGGGGCACCATCGCCGGAGCATCGTCGGAGAACCTGACCGACGACATTGGGGTTCCGACGATTGGGGGGCGGGGGGCGGGGGTGGTGTGCGCACATGATGTGCGATGGGTGCTGTTACTTGGCCCTTATATTGGCCTCCTATCCCTCATCAAACCTCAAGAACTGACACCCCTTAAAGAGCATTTGAGAAATTATAGGTTTGCCACCAGTAGCCATTAAAGTATCTAAAATGGGGACACTTTTTTTAATTGGTCACAAAATCCTGTACACTTCACGTTTTAGCTGAATTTTTTGTGCATGCCAAAAAAAATACAAGGATCATGTCTACCAAGTGTGGGGCCAAAACTCCTACTAAAAAAATTTTAAAAAAATCTCAAACCGTAAAAAGTTTTGAAAATCGTGAAAAATAGAAAACGAGTCATCTTGCCATGAAACTTCACATGAAGGCTTAAGGGACCATTGTATGAATTTACAAGCCATAAAAATGGCATTGGCAAAGTAGAAATATGAAGATGTGCCTAAACCGACCTACCACCTTATCGATCCATGGTTTGCGCATCCCGCCTCTCTGGCCAGGGTAGTGCCCGCTCGCACGCTCGTTTCGTCGGCTAACTTAGGCATGCGGATTTCATTCCTAGTCTAAGATTAGATCAGACTGAGGGTTGTGGCAGCAGGATCGGCAGCACGTTGGGGGGGATTGGACCGATCCCCGGCTTACGCATCCTACCCCTCTGGCTGGCTAAGCGCCCGTACGCTCATTTCGTGGGTTGACTTAGGCATATGGTGTTCATTCCCAGTCTAAGCATATGGAGTTCATTCCCAGTGTAAGATCGGACAGGACCGAGGGTTACGGGTGCACATGCTAGGCTCGAGAATGTGCTGGTGCCACATTTTTTTTTTTGCCTAGGCCACCATCGTCGGAGCATCATCGGAGAACCTGACCGACGGCATTGGGTTCCTACGATTGGGGGGACGGGGGGTGTGCTCACGTGATGTGCGATGGGTGCTGGTACTTAGCCCTTATATTGGCCCCCTATCCCTCATGAAACCTCAAGAACTCACACGCCCTTAAAGAGCATTTTGAGATTTTACAGGTTTGCTGCCAGTAGCCATTAAAGTGTCTGAAATGGGGACACTTTTTTCAAATAGTCACAGAATCCTGTACACTGCGAGTTTTTAGCTGAATTTTTTATGCATGCAAAAAAAAAATACAAGGATCACGTCTACCAAGTGTGGGGCCAAAACTCCTTCTGAAAAAATTTTAAAAAACTCCCGAATCGTAAAAAGTTTCAAAAATCGTGAAAAATAGAAAACGAGTCGTCTTGCCAAGAAACTTCACATGAAGGCTAAAGGGACCATTCTACGAATTTACAAGCCATAAAAATGGCATTGGCATGGCATAAATATGAAGATGTGCCTAAACCCAACTACCACCCTATCGATCCACGGCTTGCGCATCCCGCCTCTCTAGCCGACGTAGTGCCCGCCCGCCCGCTCGTTTCGTCGGTTGGCTTAGGCATACGGAGATCATTCCTAGTCTAAGATCAGACTAGACTGAGGGTTGCGGCAGCAGGATCGGCAGCACATAGGAGGGGACTCGATTGATCCCCGGCTTGTGCATCTTGCCCCTTTGGCCGACTGAGCGCCCGCACGCTCGTTTCGTGGGTTGATTTAGGCATACGGAGTTCATTCCCAGTCTAAGCATACAGAGTTCATTCTCAGTGTAAGATCGGATCGGACCAATGGTTGTGGGTGCACATGCTGGGCTCGAGCATGTGCTGGTGCCGCATTTTTTTTCACCCGGGGCACCATCGTCGGAGCATCACTGGAGAACCTGACTGACGGCATTGGGGTTCTGGTGATTGGGAGGCGGGGGGGTGTGCGCAGATGATTTGCGATGGGTGCTGGTGCTTGGCCCTTACATTGGCCCCCTATCCCTCATCAAACCTTGAGAACTCACACCCCCTTAAAGAGCATTTGAGATTTTATAGGTTTGCTGCCAGTAGCCATTAAAGTGTCTGGAATGGGGACACTTTTTTCAAATGTTCACAAAATCCTGTACACTCCGAGTTTTTAGCTGAATTTTTTTGGGCATGCCAACAAAAAGACAAGGATCTTGTCTACCAAGTGTGGGGCCAAAACTCCTTCTGAAAAAATTTTAAAAAAATCCCGAACCGTAAAAAGTTTCAAAAATCGTGAAAAATACAAAACAAGTCGTCTTGCCATGAAACTTCACATGAAGGCTTAAGGGACCATTGTATGAATTTACAAGCCATAAAAATGGCATTGGCATGGCAGAAATATGAAGATGTGCCTAAACCCAACTACCACCCTATCGATCCACGGCTTGCACATCCCGCCTCTCTAGCCGGCGTAGTGCTCGCCCGTCCGTTCGTTTCGTCAGTTGGCTTAGGCTTACGGAGTTCATTCCCAGTCTAAGATTGGACTGGATAGAGGGTTGTAGAAGCAGGATCGATAGCACATAGGGGGGGACCCGACCGATCCCCGGCTTGTGCATCCTGCCCCTCTGGCCGACTGAGCACCCGTACGCTCATTTTGTGGGTTGACTTAGGCATACGAGTTCATTCCCAGTCTAAGCATACAGAGTTCATTCCCAGTGTAAGATCAGACCGAACCGAGGTTTACAGGTGCACATGCTGGGCTCAGGCATGTGCTGCTGCAGCATTTTTTTTCGCTCGGGGCAGCATCACCGGAGCATCACCGGAGAACCTGACCGGTGGCATTGGGGTTCCGGTGATTGGGGGGTCGGGGGGTGTGCGCACATGATTTGCAATGGGTGCTGGTGCTTGGCCCTTATGTTGGCCCCCTATCCCTCATCAAACCTTGAGAACTCATACCCCCTTAAAGAGCATTTGAGATTTTATAGGTTTGCTGCCAGTAGCCATTAAAGTGTTTGAAATGGGGACACTTTTTTCAAATGGTCACAAAATCCTGTACACTTCGAGTTTTTAGCTGAATTTTTTTGTGCATGCCAAAAAAAATACAAGGATCTCGGCTACCAAGTATGGAGCCAAAACTCCATCTGAAAAAATTTTAAAAAAATCCTGAACCGTAAAAAGTTTCAAAAATCGTGAAAAATAGAAAACAAGTCGTCTTGCCATGAAACTTCACATAAAGGCTTAAGGGACCATTGTATGAATTTACAAGCCTTAAAAATGGCATTGGCATGACAGAAATATGAAGATGTGCCTAAACCCACCTACGACCCTATTGATCCATGGCTTGCGCATCCCGCCTCCCTGGTCGGCGTAGTGCCTGCCCGCTCGCTCGTTTCGTCGATTGGCTTAGGCGTACGGAGTTCATTCCCAGTCTTAGATCAGAGTGGATGGAGGGTTGCTGCAGCAGGATCGGTAGCACACAGGAGGGGACCCGGTCGATCCCCGGCTTGCGCATCCTGCCCTTATGGCCGGCTGAGGGCCCGTACGCTCATTTTGTGTGTTGACTTAGGCATACGGAGTTCATTCCTAGTGTAAGATCGAATCGGACCGATGGTTGCGGGTGCACATGCTAGGCTTGGGCATGTGCTCGTGCTGCATTTTTTTTCGCACGAGGCACCATCGTCGGAGCATCGTCGGAGAACCTGACCGACGACATTGGGGTTCCGGCGATTAGGGGGGCGGGGGGTGTGAGCACATGATGTGCGATGGGTGCTGGTGCATGGCCCTTATATTGGCCCCCTATCCCTCATCAAACCTCGAGAACTCACACCCCCTTAAAGAGCATTTGAGATTTTACAGGTTTGCTGCCAGTAGCCATTAAAGTGTTTGAAATAGGGATACTTTTTTCAAATGGTCACAAAATCCTGTACACTTTGAGTTTTTGGCTGAATTTTTTTGTGCATGCCAACAAAAATACAAGGATCACATCTACCAAGTGTGGGACCAAAACTCCTTCTGAAAATATTTTAAAAAAATCCTGAACCGTAAAAAGTTTCAAAAATCGTGAAAAATAGAAAACGAGTCGTCTTGCCATGAAACTTCACATGAAGGCTTAAGGGACCATTCTATGAATTTACAAGCCATAAAAATGGCATTGGCATGGCAGAAATATGAAGATGTGCCTAAACCCACCTACCACCCTAGCGATCTACGGCATGCGCATCCCGCCTCTCTGGCCGACGTAGTTCCTGCCCGCCCGCTCGTTACGTCGGCTGGCTTAGGCATACGGAGTTCATTCCCAGTCTAAGATTGGGCTGGATCGAGGGTTGTGATAGCAGGATTGGCAGCACGTAGGGGGGACCCGATCAATCCCCGGCTTGTGCATCCTGCCCTCTGGCCAGCTGAACGCCCGCACGCTCGTTTCATGGGTTGACTTAGGCATACAGAGTTCATTCCCAGTCTAAGCATACGGAGTTGTTTCCCAGTGTAAGATCGGACCGGACCGAGGGTTGCGGGTGCACATGCTGGGCTCAGGCATGTGCTGGTATTGTATTTTTTTTTCGCCTGGGGCACCATCGCAGGAGCATCGTCGGAGAACCTTACCGACGGCATTGGGGTTCTGGAGATTGGGGGGCGGGGGGTGTGCGCACAAGATGTGCGATGGGTGCTGGTAGTTGGCCCTTATATTGGCCCCCTATCCCTCATCAAATCTAGAGAACTCACACCCCCTTAAAGAGCATTTGAGATTTTACAAGTTTGCTGCCAGTAGCCATTAAAGTGTCTAAAATGGGGACACTTTTTTCAAATGGTCACAAAATCCTGTACACTTCGAGTTTTTAGCTGAATTTTTTTGTGCATGCCAACAAAAATAAAAGGATCACATCTACCAAGTTTGGGGCCAAAACTCCCTCTGAGAAAATTTTAAAAAAATCCCAAACCGTAAAAGGTTTAAAAAATCGTGAAAAATAGAGAACGAGTCGTCTTGCCAACAAAAACTTTACATGAAGGCTTAAGGGACCATTGTATGAATTTACAAGCCATAAAAATGGCATTGGCATGGTAGAAATAAGAATATGTGCCTAAACCCACCTACCACCCTATCGATCCACGGCTTGCGCATCCCGCCTCTCTGGCCGGCGTAGTGCCCGCCCGCCCGCACGTTTCATCAGTTGGCTTAGGCATATTGAGTTCATTCCTAGTCTAAGATTAGATCAAATCGAGGGTTGCGGTAGCAAGATCAGTACCACAAGGGGGGGACCCGGTCGATCCCCAACTTGCTTATCCTGCCCCTCTGGCTAGCTGAGCGCCCGCACGCTCGATTCATGGGTTGACTTAGGCATACGAAGTTCATTCCCAGTCTAAGCATATGGAGTTCATTCCCAGTGTAAGATCGGACCAGATCGAGGGTTGCAGGTGCACATGCTGGGCTTGGGCATGTGCTGGTGCCACATTTTTTTTCGCTCGGGGCACCATCGCCAGAGCATCACCGGAGAACCTAATCGGTGGCATTGCGGTTCTGGCGATTGGGGGGGCGGGGGTGTGTGCACACATTATGTGCAATGGTGCTGGTACTTGGCCCTTATATTGGCCCCCTATCCCTTATCAAACATCGAGAACTCACACCCCCTTAAAGAGCATTTGAGATTTTACAGGTTTGCTGTCAGTAGCCATTAAAGTGTCTGAAATGGGGACACTTTTTTCAAATGGTCACAAAATCCCGTACACTTCGAGTTTTTAGCTGAATGTTTTTGTGCATGCCAACAAATATACAAGGATCATTTCTACCACGTTTGGGGCCAAAACCCTTCTGAAAAAAGTTTTAAAAAATCTCAAACCGTAAAAAGTTTCAAAAATCGTGAATAATAAAAAACTAGTCGTCTTGCCATAAAACTTCACATGAAGGCTTAAGGGACCATTGTATGAATTTACAAGCCATAAAAATGGCATTGGCATGGCAAAAATATGAAGATGTGCCTAAACCCACCTACCACCCTATCGATCCATGGCTTGCGCATCCCGCCTCTCTGGTCAGCGTAGTGCCCGCTTGTTCGCGCGTTTCATCAGTTGGCTTAGGCATACGGAGTTCATTCCCAGTCTAAGATCAGACCAGACCGAGGGTTGCCACTGTAGGATCGACAGCATGTAGGGGGGACCCGATCGATCCCTGACTTGCGCATCCTGCCCTTCTGGCCGGCTGAGCACCCGCATGCTCATTTCGTGGGTTGACTTAGGCATACAGAGTTCATTCCAAGTCTAAGCATACGGAGTTGATTCCCAATGTAAGATCGATCAGACCGAGGGTTGCAAGTGCACAAGCTGGGCTCGAGCATGTGCTGGTGCCATATTTTTTTTCACCCGGGGCACCATCATCGGAGCATCGTCGGAGAACCTGACTGGCGGCATTGACATTCCGACGATTGGGGGGCGGGGGGGGTGTACGCACATGATGTGCAATGGGTGCTGGTACTTGGCCCTTATATTGGCCCCCTATCCCTTATCAAACCTCGAGAACTCACACCCACTTAAAGAGCATTTGAGATTTTACAGGTTTGCTGCCAGTAGCCATTAAAGTGTCTGAAATGGGGACACTTTTTTCAAATTGTCACAAAATCCTGTACGGTTCGAGTTTTTAGCTGAACTTGTTTGTGCATGCCAACAAAAATACAAGGATCACGTCTACCAAGTGTAGGACCAAAACTCCTTCTGAAAAAATTTTTAAAAAATCCTGAACCGTAAAAAGTTTCGAAAATCATGAAAAATAGAAAATGAGTTGTCTTGCCATGAAACTTCACATGAAGGCTTAAGGGACCATTGTATGAATTTACAAGCCATAAAAATGGCATTGGCATGGTAGAAATATGAAGATATGCCTAAACCCACCTACCACCCTATCGATCCATGGCATGCGCATCTCGCCTCTCTGGCTGACGTAGTTCCCGCCCGCTCGCTCGTTTCGTCGGTTGGCTTAGGCGTACGGAGTTCATTCCTAGTATAAGATCGGATCGGACCGAGGGTTACGATAGCAGGATTGGCAGCACGCAGGGGGGGACCCGATCAATCCTCGACTTGCGCATCCTACCCCTCTGGCCGGCTCAACACCCGCACGGTCGTTTCGTGGGTTGACTTAGGCATACAGAGTTCATTCCCAGTCTAAGCATACGGAGTTCATTCCAGTGTAAGATCGGACCAGATCGAGGGTTGTAGGTGCACATGCTGGGCTTGGGCATTTGCTAGTGCAACATTTTTTTTTCGCCCGGGGCACCATCGTTCGAGTATCGTCAGAGAACCTGACCGACGGCATTGGGGTTCTGGCGATTGGGGGGGCGGGGGGTGTGCACACATGATGTGCGATGGGTGCTGGTACTTGGCCCTTATATTGGCCCCCTATCCCTCATCAAAACTCGAGAACTCACACCCCCTTAAAGAGCATTTGAGATTTTACAGGTTTGCTACCAGTAGCCATTAAAGTGTTTGAAATGGGGCACTTTTTTCAAATGGTCACAAAATCCTGTACACTTCAAGTTTTTAGCTAAATGTTTTTGTGCATCCCAACAAAAATACATGGATCACGTCTACCATGTTTGGGCCAAAACTCCTTCTGGAAAAATTTTAAAAAAATCCCAAACCATAAAAAGTTTTAAAAATCATGAAAAATAGAAAACGAGTCGTCTTGCCATGAAACGTCACATGAAGGCTTTAGGGACTATTGTATGAATTTACAAGCCATAAAAATGGCATTGGCTGGGTAAAAATATGAAGATGTGCCTAAACCCACCTACTACCCTATCGATCCACGGCTTGCGTATCCTGTCTCTCTGGCCGGCGTAGTACCCGCCCACCTGCTCATTTCGTCGGTTGGCTTAGGCATACGGAGTTCATTCCCAGTCTAAGATCAGACCAGATCGAGGGTTACGACAGTAGGATCGACAACACGCAGGTGTCACGGGCTCCGACCTTAGACTCAAAATCCATGTGGCCTTAGGTTTGGAATCTCCTCCTTTGTGCCTAAGTCAGCCTAAAACATAAGCGTGCGGGCACTAGAACACTGGGAAGGGCTGATTATGCAAGTTAAAGAGAAACAGGATAAGAAGACAGAATTCTAGAAATGCTCTTGTATTCACTGAAGCAGAAGTTTTTATGGTGTACAAATGAGGGTGGAGCAGCCCTTTATTTATAGTTGAGGCTCCAGCTACAACTTAATGGCTTATCCCTAGAATAAAGGCTAAAATCATGGGATTACAAGCAATTAGGATGCTAACTCCTAATTTTCAGGGTCAACCAAATCTGCCAGGATGCTCCTACCTATTTCTAAAAGCTTCCCTTGCGTGTCTAGCACCTTGGGCCCTTCTGGATGTGGTGCGGACAACTTGTATGCCAGGCCTTGGTCTCACGAACTGGCCTACAAGTCAGACGGGCATTTTGAGCTCGTTTGCTACGCTTTGCACATAGATACTCACCAGCACACCTGGTCTACAGGCCTCAACCTTTGGCTCACCTGTTGGTCTGCCTGATGTGCCTAGCGTGTCCACCTAGGGCGTGACATTCTCCCCCACCTGATTGTGCAACACCTTCATTACATCTTTTGCATGGTACTACTTGATCTGGTCCCTGAACTGCCATAAGTCCTCTGTTGGTTCCCAGCTCACCTCATTATCTGGAAGTCCCTTCCAGTGCACCAAGTACTCATGTCTTGGTTGATAGTTCTTTCGTCTCACGTCCTGGTCAGCTATGATGCTGTGGACCTCCTTTTCATATGAGGCCCTTGCTCCCAATGGCGCACGCTTTGACTCTGCTCGTCCTAGATCTCCCTCATCCTCATGGAACGGCTTGAGCATGCTCACATGGAACATCAGATGTACCCTCAACTTGGGTGGCATATCCAGCTTGTAAGCAACCTTGCCTACCCTCTTGACTATTCAGAAAGGTCCCTCATACCTTCGGACTAGGCCTTTGTGCAGCCCCCTGTGGCGCACAATGGGATGCAGCTTTATCAACACCAAATCTCCAACCTGGAACTGCACGTCCCGCTTATTCTGGTCTACCCACTTCTTCGACCTTTTGGCCACCTTGTGTAGACAAACTCTGGCCAAGTCAGTTTGCTCCTCCCATGCCTTGGCAAACTTGTATGCTGCTGGATTCGACCCTGTATAACCTACAACAATCGAACCGTGTGTTAGTGGTTGTTGCCCTGTCACAACCTCAAATGGGCTCTGGTTCGTTGCCTCGCTCCTTTGCAAATTGTAGGAAAACTGCGCAATATCTAGCAGCTTTGGCCATTCCCTTTATGTGGCACTCACATAGTGCCTGAGGTAGACCTCCAATAGTCCATTCACTCGTTCTGTCTGCCCATCGGTCTGTAGATGCATGCTAGTGGAAAAGTTCAAGTCTGACCCTAATAGCTTGAACAACTCAGTCCAGAACCTACCTATAAACTGCCCATCCCAATCACTAACAATGGTCCTCGACACTCCCCAGTACTTAACCATGTTCTTCAGGAACAATCGAGCTGCCTCCTTAGCTGGGCACTCCTTGGTTGTTGGAATGAAAATTCCATACTTGGAAAACCTGTCCACCACTACCATGATGCTTCCAAACCCCTCTGTCTTGGGTAGACCGGCTATAAAGTCCAGAGAAACACTCTCCCATGGTCGCTCTGGCACTGGCAATGGCTCCAAGAGACCGCTTGGTTTCTTGAGCTCCACCTTGTCCTGTTGGCACACAAGATAAGTCTTCACATAGGCCTCCACATTGTCCCTCATGTGCGGCCAATAGTACTGATCCTCGATTAGTGCCAAGGTACGGCTCACTCTAGGGTGTCTAGCCCACCTTGAATCATGACATTCTTGCAAAACTTCCTTGCAGAGCTTTCCGTGCTGCGGCACAAATAGTCTACTGCCCCTGGTGTACAACAAACCATCCTGCAACCAAAATCGCCTAGTCTTACCTTGCTGGGCATACTCCATCAAAGCCTTGGTTGTAGGATCATGCGCAAGTCCCTCCTTGATGCGCGGCACTAGTGACCCCTCTGGTTGGCTAATGGCAACAAGGTTAGCCTTCCTGCTTAGGGTGTCTACCACTAGGTTCACCCATCCTGGCTTGTACTCCATCTGGAAATCAAATTCTACAAGAAAATCTTGCCATCTCGCCTGCTTGGGGGATAGCTTTTTCTACGTCTGGAAGTAGCTGGTCGCCACATTGTTTGTCCTCACCATGAACCTTGACCCCAACAGGTAATGGCACCAAGTGCGCAAGCAGTGCACCACTGCAATCATTTCCTTCTCTTGGATCATGTACTTGCATTCAATCTCATTCAGCTTCCTGCTCTCGAACGCGACTGGACATCCCTCCTGCATCAACACACCCCCTATGGCAAAGTCTAATGCATCTGTATGCACCTCATACGATTTGACATGGTCTGGCAAGGCCAAGATTGGCTCCTCGGTCACAGCCTGCTTCAACCAGTCAGAGGCTTCCTAGCACCCTGTGCTCCACTCCCATGCTCTCCCTTTCTTAAGCAAGTCAATCAATGGTGTGGCTATTGCAGAGTGACCTTTGATGAAGCGCCTGTAGTAGTCAACCAGCCCAAGGAACGATCTCAACTTAGTGACCTTGGCTGGCGGTTGCCACTCTAGGATGGTGTGTATCTTGCCTTCATCCATGCGTATCCTGCCACCTCCCACTATGTGGCCTAGGAACGGGATCTCCTGCTAGGCGAATGAGCACTTCTCCCTCTTGACAAATAGCTTGTGCACCCGTAACACCTCGAACACCTATCTCAAGTGGTCTACATGCTCTCTAAAAGTCTGGTTGTAGATCACAATGTCATACAAATAAACCACAACAAACTAATCAAGGAATGACTGAAGTACCTTGTTCATAAGGGTGCAAAATGTTGGTGGGGCATTCGTGAGTCCAAAAGGCATCACCAAGAACTCATACGAACCATACCGAATTGACACATGCTATCTTTGGCTCATCTCCCTCTGTGATCCTGACTTGATAGTAGCTTGACCTCAAATCCAGCTTGGTGAACCACCTTGCGCTCCCAAGTTGATCGAACAAGTCCGTAATGAGTGGGATGGGGTACTTGTTCTTAATGGTCAGCTTGTTCAAGGCCCGGTAGTCTATGCACAGCTGCAACGACCCATCATGCTTGCACTGGAATAGAACCGATGCACCATAGGGTGCCTTCGATGGCCTGATTAAGCCAGCATCAACTAACTCCTTGAGCTGCTTCCTTAACTCCTCCAACTCCGGTGGAGACATTCGGTAAGGGGCTCTGGCTAGTGGCTTGGCCTCGGACACCAGCTCGATCTTGTGGTCCACCTCCCTCTTAGGTGGTAGCTTGCTAGGCAGCTTTACGAGCATCACATCACTAAAGGTCTTCAGCACCTTTAGCACCTCCAAGGGTGACTCGGTCTCCTTCTCCCTTAGCTCATCATATTTCAAGGCTGCCAAGAAGGTGTCTTCTTACCTGCTTACCACCTTGGCAAATTGGATGGCTGACACCACCTGCGACCCAACTTTAGACCCTCTTCTGTTTGGCACTAGGCATTGGCACCGTGCATCCAAAATGCAAACATAATCGGTAAAAGGCACAAGGAGGGCATTAATCCGAACAAGGAAATCCAACCCAATCACAAACTCATAGTCATCAAGGGGTATTACCTCAATGGTCTCCTTGCCTTTCCAGTCTCCAAGCTGCAACTCCACTCCCCGTGCTACTCCAATGGCTGGAACTTCCTTGGAGTTCACCGTTTTAATGGTACCAGTCCCTTTCTGCACCTTTAGTTCGAGCTTTCGGGCTCCATCACCTGAAATAAAAAAATGTGAGGCACCTATGTCCACCAGTGCCCTCACCTTCTGACCCGTAACCATCAGATACGTAAACATCAAGCCCTTTGGCTTGCGGCTCCCCTTACTCTGGACCCTTTGGCTTGCGCACATGATGTGCTATGGGTGCTGGTACTTGGCCCTTATATTGGCCCCCTATTCCTCATCAAACCTCGAGAACTCACACCCCCTTAAAGAGCATTTGAGATTTTACAGGTTTGCTGCTAGTAGCCATTAAAGTGTTTGGAATGGGGCACTTTTTTCAAATGGTCACAAAATCCTGTACACTTTGAGTTTTTAGCTGAATGTTTTTGTGCATGCCAAAAACAATACAAGGATCAAGTCTACCAAGTTTGGGACCAAAACTCCTTCTAAAAAATTTTTTAAAAAATCTCGAACCGTAAAAAGTTTTAAAAATCATGACAAATAGAAAATGAGTCGTCTTGCCATGAAACTTCACATGAAGGCTTAAGAGACCATTGTATGAATTTACAAGCTAGAAAATTGGCATTGGCATGGTAGAAATATGAAGATGTGCCTAAACCCACCTACCACCCTATCGATCCACGGCTTGCGCATCCCGCCTCTCTGGCCGGTGTAGTGCCTGCCCGACCGCTCGTTTCGTCGGTTGGCTTAGGCATACGGAGTTCATTCCCAGTCTAAGATCAAACTGGACCGAGGGTTATGGCAGCACACAGGGGGGGACCCGATCGATCCCTGGCTTGTGCATCCTGCCCCTCTGGCCGACTGAGCGCCCGCACGCTCGTTTCATGGGTTGACCTAGGCATACAGAGTTCATTCCCAGTCTAAGCATACGGAGTTCATTCCCAGTGTAAGATCGGACCAGATCGAGGGTTGCGGGTATGCATGCTTGGCTTGGGCATATGGTGGTGCCACATTTTTTTTCGCCCGGGGCACCATCGTCGGAGCATCACCGGAGAACCTGACCGACGACAATGGGGTTCCGACGATTGGGGGGGCGGGGGGGTGTGCGCACAAGATGTGCGATAGGTGTTGGTACTTGGCCCTTATATTGGGCCTCTAACCCTCATCAAACCTCGAGAACTCACACCCATTAAAGAGCATTTGAGATTTTACAGGTTTGCTGTCAGTAGCCATTAAAGTGTCTGAAATGGGGATACTTTTTTCAAATGGTCACAAAATCCTGTACACATCAAGTTTTTAGCTAAATTTTTTTGCGCATGCCAAAAAAAATACAAGGATCACATCTACTGAGTTTGGGCCAAAACTCCTTCTAAAAAAATTTTAAAAAAATCCTGAACTGTAAAAAGTTTTGAAAATTGTGAAAAATAGAAAACGAGTCTTCTTGCCATGAAACTTCACATGAAGGCTTAAGGGACCATTGTATGAATTTACATGCCATAAAAATGGCATTGGCATGGTAGAAATATGAAGATGTGCCTAAACCCACCTACCACCCTATCGATCCACGGCTTGCGCGTCCCGCCTCTCTGGCCGGCGTAGTGCCCGCCCGCCCACTCATTTCATCGGTTGGCTTAAGCATACGGAGTTCATTCCTAGTCTAAGATCAGACCGGACTGAGGGTTGCAGTAGTAGGATAGGCAGCATGCAGTGGGGGACCCGACCAATCCCCGACTTGCGCATCCTGCACCTCTGGCCGGCTAATGCCTGCACGCTCGTTTCGTGGGTTAACTTAGGCATACGGAGTTCATTCCCAGTGTGAGCACACGAAGTTCATTCCCAGTGTAAGATCAAACCAAATCAAGGGTTACGAGAGCACATGCTGGGCTCGGGCATGTGCTGGTGCCACATTTTTTTTCTCTCGGGGCACAATCGTCGGAGCATCGTCGGAGAACCTGACCGATGGCATTAGGGTTCTGGTGATTGGGGGGTGGGGGGTGTGCGTACATGATGTGCGATGGGTGCTGGTAGTTGGCCCTTATATTGGCCCCCTATGCCTCATCAAACCTCGAGAACTCACACCCCCTTAAAGAGCATTTGAGATTTTACAGGTTTGCTGCCAGTAGCCATTAAAGTGTCTGAATTTGGGACACCTTTTTCAAATAGTCACAAAATCTTGTACACTTCGAGTTTTTAGCTGAATTTTTTTGTGCATACCAAAAAAAATACAAGGATCACATCTACCAAGTTTGGAGCCAAAATTCCTTCAAAAAAAATTTTAAAAAAATTCAGAACCATAAAAAGTTTCAAAAATCGTGAAAAATAGAAAACGAGTCGTCTTGCCATGAAACTTCACATGAAGGCTTAAGGGACCATTGTATGAATTTACAAGCCATAAAAATGGCATTGGCATGGCACAAATATGAGGATGTGCCTAAACCCACCTACCACCCTATCGATCCACGGCTTGCGTATCCCGCCTCTTTGGCCGGCGTAGTGCCCGCCCGCCCGCTCGTTTCATCGGTTGGCTTAGGCATACGGAGTTCATTCCTAGTCTAAGATCGGACCAGACTGAGGGTTGCGGCAGCAGGATTGGCAGCTTGCAGGGGGGACCCGACCTATCCCTGGCTTGCATATCCTGCCCCTCTGGCCGACTAAGCGCCCGCATGCTTGTTTCGTGGGTTGACTTAGGCATACGGAGTTCATTCCGAGTCTAAGCATACAGAGTTCATTCCCAGTGTGAGATTGGACCGGACCGAGGGTTGCAGGTGCACATGCTGGGCTCAGGCATTTGCTGGTGCTGCATTTTTTTTGCCCGAGGCACCATCGCTGGAGCATCACCGGAGAACCTGACCAGCGGCATTGGGGTTCCGATGATTGGGGGGCGCGGTGGTGTGCGCACATGATGTGCGATGGGTGCTGGTACTTGGCCCTTATGATGGCCCCCTATCCCTCATCAAACCTCGAGAATGCACACCCCCTTAAAGAGCATTTGAGATTTTACAGGTTTGCTGCCAGTAGCCATTAAAGTGTCTGAAATGGGGACACTTTTTTCAAATGGTCACAAATTGCTGTACACTTCGAATTTTTAGCGGAATGTTTTTGTGCATGCCAAGAAAAATACAAGGATTATGTCTACCAAGTTTGGGGCCAAAACTCCTAAAAAATTTTTAAAAAAAATCCCGAACTATAAAAAGTTTCAAAAATCATGAAAAATAGAAAACGAGTCGTTTTGCCATGAAACTTCACATGAAGGCTTAATGGACCATTGTATGAATTTACAAGCCATAAAAATGGCATTGACATGGCAGAAATATGAAGATGTGCCTAAATCCACCTACCACCCTATCGATCCACGGCTTGTGCATCCTGCCTCTCTGGTCGGCGTAGTGCCCGCCCGGCCGCTCGTTTCGTCGGATGGCTTAGGCATACGGAGTTCATTCCCAGTCTAAGATCAAACCAAACTGAGAGTCATGGCAACAGGATCACCAGCACGTAGGGGGGACCCGATTGATCCCCGACTTGCGCATCCTGCCCCTCTGGCCGACTGACCGCCCGCACGCTTGTTTCGTGGGTTGACTTAGGCATACGGAGTTCGTTTCCGATCTAAGCATGCGGAGTTCATTCCCAGTGTAAGATCAGACTGGACCGAGGGTTGCAAGTGCACCTGCTGGGCTCGGGCATGTGCTGGTGTCATATTTTTTTTCGCCCGGGGCACCATCATCGGAGCATCACTGGGGAACCTGACCGGCGGCATTGGGGTTCCGACGATTGCGAGGCGGGGGGGGTGTGCGCACATGATGTGCGATGGGTGCTGGTACTAGGCCCTTATATTGGCCCCCTATCACTCATCTAACCTCAAGAGCTCACACCCCCTTAAAGAGCATTTGAGATTTTACAGGTTTGCTACCAGTAGCCATTAAAATGTCTAAAATGGGGACACTTTTTTCAAATGGTCACAAAATCCTGTACACTTCGAGTTTTTAGCTGAATTTTTTTATGCATGCCAAAAAAAATACAAGAATCACGTCTACCAAGTTTGGGGCCAAAACTCCTTCTAAAAAAAGTTTAAAAAAATCTAAAACCGTAAAATGTTTCAAAAATCGTGAAAAATAGAAAATGAGTCGTCTTGCCATGAAACTTCACATGAAGGCTTAAGGGACCATTGTATGAATTTACAAGCCATAAAAAGGGCATTGGCATGGCAGAAATATGAAGATGTACCTAAACCCACCTACCACCCTATCGATCCACGGCTTGTGCATCCCGCCTCTCTGGCCGGCGCAGTGCACGCCTGCCCGCTAATTTCGTCGGTTGGCTTAGGCATACGAAGTTCATTCCCAGTCTAAGATCAGACCAGACTAAGGGTTATGACAGTAGGATTGGTAGCACGGAGGGGTGGACCCAGCCGATCCCTGGCTTGCACATCCTGCCCCTCTGGTCGGCTAAGCGCCCGCACGCTCATTTCGTAGGTTGACTTAGGCATACAGAGTTCATTCCCAGTCTAAGCATACGGAGTTCATTCCCAGTGTAAGATCGGACCAGACCGAGGGTTACGGGTGCACATGCTGAGCTCGGGCATGTGCTGGTGCCACATTTTTTTTGCCCGAGGCACCATCGCTGGAGCATCGCCGGAGAACCTGACCGGGTGCATTGAGGTTCCGACAATTGGGGGGGCGGGGGGTGTGCGCACATGTTGTGCGATGGGTGCTGGTACTTGGCCCTTATATTGGCCCCCTATCCCTCATCAAACCTCATGAACTGACACCCCCTTAAAGAGCATTTGAGATTTTACAGGTTTGCTGGCAATAGCCATTGAAGCGTCTGAAATAGGAACTCTTTTTTCAAATGGTCGTAAAATCCTGTACACTTCGAGTTTTTAGCTGAAATTTTTTGTACATGCCAAAAAAAATACAAGGATCACGTCTACCAAGTTTGGGGCCAAAACTCCTTCTGAAAAAATTTCAAAAAAATTTGAAACCGTAAAAAGTTTCAAAAATCGTGAAAAATAGAAAACGAGTCGTCTTGCCATAAAACCTCACATGAAGGCTTAAAGGACCATTGTATGAATTTACAAGCCATAAAAATGGCATTGGCATGGCACAAATATGAAGATGTGCCTAAACCCACCTACCACCCTATCGATCCACAGCTTGCGCATCCCGTCTCTCTGGCCGGCGTAGTGCCCACCCGCCCGCTCGTTTCATCGGTTGCCTTAGGCATACGGAGTTCATTCCTAGTCTAAGATCAGACTGAATCGAGGGTTACTATAGTAGGATCAAAAACACGCAAGGGGGGACCTAGCCGATCCCCGAGTTGTGCATCCTGCCCCTCTGGCCGGTTGAGCACCAGCACGTTCGTTTCGTGGGTTGACTTAGGCATACAGAGTTCATTCCCAGTCTAACCATATGGAGTTCATTCCCAGTGTAAAATTGAACTGGATCAACGGTTGCAGGTGCACATGCAGGCCTCGGGCATGTGCTGGTGCCACATTTTTTTTTCACCCGGGGCACCATCACTGGAGCATCACCGGAGAACCTGATCGGCGGCATTGGGGTTTTGACGATTGGGGGGGCGGGGGGTGTGCGCACATGATATGCATGATATGCAATGGGTGCTGGTACTTGGCCCTTATATTGGCCCTGTATCCCTCATCAAACCTCGAGAACTCACACCCCCTTAAGGAGCATTTGAGATTTTATAGGTTTGCTACCAGTAGCAATTAAAGTGTCTGAAATGGGGACACTTTTTTCAAATGGTCACAAAATCTTGTACACTTCGAGTTTTTAGCTGAATTTTTTTGTGCATGCCATCAAAAATACAAGGATCACATCTACCCAGTTTGGGGCCAAAACTCCTTCTGAATTTTACAAAAATCCCGAACCGTAAAAAGTTTTGAAAATCGTGAAAAATAGAAAACGAGTCGTCTTGCCATGAAACTTCACATGAAGGCTTAAGGGACCATTGTATGAATTTACAAGCCATAAAAATGGCAATGGCATGGCAAAAATATGAAGATTTACCTAAACCCACCTACCACCCTATCGATCCACGGCTTGCACATCCCGCCTCTCTGGCCGACATAGTGTCTACCCACCCGTTCGTTTCGTCGGTTGGCTTAGGCATACGGAGTTCATTCCTAGTCTAAGATTAGACTAGACTGAGGGTTGCAGTACTAGGATTTGCAACACGCAGGGGGGACCCAGCCGATCCCCGGCTTGTGCATCCTGCCCCTCTGGCCGACTGAGCGCCCGCACGCTCATTTTACGGGTTGACTTAGGCATACGGAGTTCATTCCCAGTCAAGCATACGGAGTTCATTCCCAATGTAAGATCGGATCAGACCGAGGGTTACGGGTGCACATGCTGGGCTCGGGCAGTGCTGATGTCATATTTTTTTTCCCAGGGCACCATCGTCGGAGCATCACCGAAGAACCTGACTGGCGGTATTGGGGTTTCGGTGATTGGGCGGGAGTGCGCACATGTTGTGTGATGGGTGCTGGTACTTGGCCCTTATATTGGCCCCCTATCCCGAACTATAAAATGTTTCAAAAATCATGAAAATTAAAAAATGAGTTGTCTTGCCATGAAACTTCAAATGAAGGCTTAAGGGACCATTGTATGAATTTACAAGCCATGAAAATGGCATTGGCATGCCAGAAATATGAAGATTTTCCTAAACCCACCTACCACCCTATCGATCCACGGCCTGCGCATCCCGCCTCTCTGGCCGGCATAGTGCCTGCCTGCCCACCCATTTCATCGGTTGGCTTAGGCATACGGAGTTCATTCCCAGTCTAAGATCGGACTGAACTCAGTGTTGTAGTAGCAGGATTGGTAGCACATAGGGGGGGACCCAGCCGATCCCCAGCTTGCGCATCCTACCCCTTTGGTCGGCTAAGCACTCGCACGCTCGTTTCGTGGGTTGACTTAGGCATACGGAGTTCATTCCCAGTCTAAGCATACGAAGTTCATTCCTAGTGTAAGATTGTACCGGACTGAAGGTTGCGAGTGCACATGCTGGGCTTGGGCATGTGCTGGTGCCACATTTTTTTTTGCCCAAGGCACCATTGTTGAAGCATCGTCGGAGAACCTAACCGCCGGCATTGGGGTTTCGACGATGGGGGGTGTGCGCACATGATATGGGATGGGTGCTGCTACTTGGCACTTATATTGGTCCCCTATCCCTCATCAAACCTCGAGAACCCACACCCCCTTAAAGAGCATTTTAGATTTTACAAGTTTGCTGCCAGTAGCCATTAAAGTGTCTAAAATGGGGACACTTTTTTCAAATGGTCACAAAATCTTGTACACTTTGAGTTTTTAGCTGAAGTTTTTGGTGCACACCACAAAAAATACAAGGATCATGTCTACCAAGTTTGGGGCCAAAACTCCTTTTGAAAAAATTAAAAAAAACCCCGAACCGTAAAAAGTTTTGAAAATTGTTAAAAATAAAGAACGAGTCGTCTTGCCATGAGACTTCACATGAAGGCTTAAGGGACCATTTTATGAATTTACAAGCCATAAAAATGGCATTGGCATGGCAGAAATATGAAGATGTGTCTAAACCCACCTACCACCCTATCGATCCACAGCTTGCGCATCCCACCTCTCTGGCCAGCATATTGCCCGTCCGCCCGCTCGTTTTGTCAGTTGGCTTAGGCATACGGAGTTCATTCCCAGTCTAAGATCAGATCGCACTGAGGGTTGCGGCAGTAGGATTGGTAGCGCAAAGGGGGGACCCGACTGATCCCTGGCTTGTGCATCCTGCCCCTTTGTCGGCTGAGCACCCGCACGATCGTTTTATGGGTTTAGTTAGGCATACGGAGTTCATTCCCAGTCTAAGCATACAGAGTTCATTCCCAGTCTAAGCATACAGAGTTCATTCCCAGTGTAAGATCAAACTGGACCGAGGGTTTCGGGTGCATATGTTGGGATCGGGCATGTGCTGGTGTCGTATTTTTTTTCACTCGGGGCACCATCGCCGGAGCATTGCCGGGGAGCCTGACCGGCCGCATTGGGGTTCCAACGATTAGGGGGCGGGGGGTGTCCGTACATGATGTAAGATGGGTGCTGGTACTTGGCCCTTATATTGGCCCCCTATCCCTCATCAAACCTCGAGAACTCACACCCCCCTTAAGGAGCATTTGAGATTTTACAGGTTTGCTACCAGTAGCCATTAAAGTGTCTGAAATGGGGACACTTTTTTCAAATGGTCACAAAATCCTGTACACTTCGAGTTTTTAGCTGAATTTTTTTGTGCAATCCAACAAAAACACAAGCATCACGTCTACCAAGTTTGGGGCCAAAAATCCTTCTGAAAATTTTTTTAAAAAATCCCAAACGGTAAAAAGTTTTGAAATTTGTGAAAAATAGAAAATGAGTCATCTTGCCATGAAACTTCACATGAAGGGTTAAGGGACCATTGTATGAATTTACAAGCCATAAAAATGGCATTGGCATGGCAAAAATATGAAGATGTGCCTAAACCCACCTGCCACCCTATCGATCCACGGCTTGCGCATCCGCCTCTCTGGCCGACGTAGTGCTCGCCCGCCCGCTCGTTTCGTCGATTGGCTTAGGCATACGTAGTTCATTCCTTGAGTAAGATCGGATCAGACCGAGGGTTACAGGTGCACATGTTGGGCTCAGGCATGTGCTGGTGCCATATTTTTTTTTCGCTCAGGGCACCATCGCCGAAGCATCGTCGGAGAACCTGACCGGCAGCGTTGGGGTTTCGACGATTGGGGGGTGGGGGGGTGTGCACACCTGATGTGCGATGGCTGCTGGTACTTGGCCCTTATATTGGCCCCTATCCCTCATCAAACCATGAGAACTCACACCCCCTTAAAGAGCATTTGAGATTTTACAGGTTTGCTGCCAGTAGCCATTAAAGTGTCTGAAATGGGGACACTTTTTTCAAATGGACACAAAATCTTGTACACTTTGAGTTTTTAGCTGAATTTTTTTGTGCGTGCCAACAAAAATACAAAGATCATGTATACCAAGTTTGGGGCCAAAACTCCTTTTGAAAAAATTTTAAAAAAATCCCAAACTGTAAAAAGTTTCAAAAATCGTGAAAAATAGAAAACAAGTCATCTTGCCATGAAACTTCACATGAAGGCTTAAGGGTCCATTGTATGCATTTACAAGCCATAAAAATGGAATTTTCATGGTAGAAATATGAAGATGTGCCTAAACCCACCTACCACCCTATCGATCCCCGGCTTGCACATCCCGTCTCTTTGGCCGATGTAGTGCCCGCCCGCCTGCTCGTTTCGTCGGTTGGGTTAGGCATACGGAGTTCATTCCCAGTCTAAGATCAGATCAAACCAAGGGTTACGGTAGTAGGATTGGCAGCACATAGGGGGGGACCTGGCCGATCCCCGGCTTGTCTATCCTGCCCCTCTGGCCGGCTGAGCGCCCGCACGCTCGTTTTGTGGGTTGACTTAGGCATACGGAGTTCATTCCCAGTCTAAGCAGATGGAGTTCATTCCCAGTCTAAGATCAAACCAGATCGAAGGTTGTAGGTGCACATGCTGGGCTCGGGCATGTGCTTGAGCTACATTTTTTTTTCGCCCGAGGCACCATCACCGGAGCATCGTCGGAGAACCTGACCGACGGCATTGAGGTTCCGATAATTTGGGGGGTGGGGGGGTGTGCGCACATGATGTGTGATGGGTGCTGGTGCTTGGCCCTTATATTGGCCCCCTATCCCTCATCAAACCTTGACAACTCACACCCCCTTAAAGAACATTTGCGATTTTACAGGTTTGCTGCCAGTAGCCATTAAAGTGTCTGAAATGGGGACACTTTTTTCAAATGGTCACAAAATCCTGTACACTTCGAGTTTTTAACTGAATGTTTTGTGCATGCTAACAAAAATACAAGGATCACGTCTAACAAGTTTGGGGCCAAAAATCCTTCTGAAAAAATTTTAAAAAAATCTCGAATCGTAAAAAGTTTCAAAAATCGTGAAAAACAGAAAACAAGTCGTCTTGCCATGAAACTTGACATGAAGGCTTAAGGGTCCATTGTATGAATTTACAAGCCATAAAAATGGAATTGGCATGGTAGAAATATGAAGATATGCCTAAACATACCTACCACCCTATCGATCCCCGGCTTGCGCATCCCGCCTCTCTGGCCGGCGTAGTGCCCACCCACCTGCTCGTTTCATCGGTTGGCTTAGGCATACGGAGTTCATTCCCAGTCTAAGATCAGATCAGACCAAGGGTTACGGTAGCAGGATCGGTAGCACACAGGGGGGACCTGGCCGATCCCCGGCTTGTGTATCCTGGCCCTCTGGCCGATTGAGCGCCCGTACGCTCGTTTCATGGGTTGACTTAGGCATACAGAGTTCATTCCCAGTCTAAGCATACGGAGTTCATTCCCAGTCTAAGATCGGACCAGACCGAGGGTTACGGGTGCACATGCTGGGCTCAGGCATCTACTTGTGCCGTATTTTTTTTTCGCTCGAGCCACCATCACCGGAGCATCGTCGAAGAACCTGACCGACGGCATTGGGGTTTCGACGATTTGGGGGGCGGGGGGTGTGTGCACATGATGTGTGATGGGTGCTAGTACTTGGCCCTTATATTGACCCCCTATCCCTCATCAAACCTCAACAACTCACACCCCCTTAAAGAACATTTGAGATTTTACAGGTTTGCTGCCAGTAGCCATTAAAGTGTCTGAAATGGGGACACTTTTTTCTAATGGTCACAAAATCCTGTACACTTCAAGTTTTGAGCTGAATTTTTTTGTGCATGCCAAAAAAGATACAAGGATCACGTCTACCAAGTTTGGGGCCAAAACTCCTTCTAAAAAAATTTTAAAAAAATCTCGAACCGTAAAAAGTTTTAAAAATAATGAAAAATAGAAAACGAGTCGTCTTGCCATGAAACTTCACATGAAGGCTTAAGGGACTGTTGCATGAATTTACAAGCCATAAAAATGGCATTGGCATGGCAAAAATATGAAGATGTGCCTAAACCCACCTACCATCCTATCGATCCACGACTTGCGCATCCTGCGTCTCTGGCCGACGTAGTGCCCGTCCGCTCGCTCGTTTCATCGGTTGGCTTAGGCATACAGAGTTCATTCCCAATCTAAGATCAGACCGGACCGAGGGTTGTGGCAACAAGATTGATAGCACGTAGGGGGGGACCCGGTTAATCCCCGGCTTGTGCATCCTGCCCCTCTGGCCGGCTTAGCACCCGCACGCTCATTTTATGGGTTGATTTAGGCATACGGAGTTCATTCCTAGTCTAAGCATACGGAGTTCATTCCCAGTGTAAGATCGGATTGGACCGAGGGTTGTGGGTGCACATGCTGGGCTCGGGCATGTGCTGGTGCCACATTTTTTTTCGCTTGGGGCACCATTATCGAAGCATCGTCAGAGAACCTGACTGGTGGCATTGGGGGTTTCGATGATTGAGGGGCATTGGGGGTTTCGACGATGGAGGGGCATTGGGGGTTTTGACGATTGAGGGGGCGGGGGGTGTTCGCACATGATGCGTGTTGACATCAATTTTGTCCTCAAAAATAAAAATAATAATATTATATGAAATACAAAAAAAATAAACCCCAAAAATAATCCAAAAAAAATAGCAAAAAAACAAAAAAAATAGCAAAATAATTGAAGATGGCATTGGTGCCATCCCCGGCACCACTGCCACCAGGCCCACCACCCATCACATACCCTGTTCATCCTACCCTACTACCAGAAAATACAGAAGAAATAAAAAGGTGGGCTCATGTTTACATCTCGTGATCAAGGCCCATGCCCTTCCCTCCAAACACATATGGTTGGAGCTCTATAAATAGAGCTCATAACGAAGCCAAAACGGACAGAAAAGAAAGAGGGGAGATTTTGTCAAAAAAAACTAAAAAAAAAAATAGAAACCACAGTCTTCCCTGCAGGGAGGAACCCAGCACTGAAGCTACCTGCAAAAGCAAGAAAATAGATCAGTCTTGCTTCAACAAAACAAACAAAAAAAAATTGAAAACAGAAACTTTGAGCCTCGATCTATGTTAATCGAGGCTATTTTCGATAAAAAAAGAGGTCAGATCTTGAAAAAGCGTGTTGAAGAGCGCTTCTGGAAGTATTTTGGCATTTTTAGATCACCAGCGACCACCGCTGATGATGACCTAGGCGGCAGCCGGAACGGTGGCCCAGCGACGGAATGGTGGATGGCCTGACCTCTCCCCCAGCTCTCTCTCTCCCTCTCTCCCTTTTTTTTCTGAAATAGAAACCAAATGAACCAAAAAAAATCTTCAGCTATATATAGTAAAGCAAAAACTCAAAATGACGTCGTTTAGGGAAAGACCCAAAACGACGTCGTTTTAACCAAAGAGGATTCGTGCGTGGACCTAGATCCGACCCGAGATCCGTGCAAACCGACTTGTCAACACGCTTCATCCAACCTTGAACCGGTCTAAGCCGGTCTAAACCACTAGACCGTCCGAACCACCTATCGAATCGTAGAATCGGTCAGACCAGTCCAGACCAGCGCTGATCGGACCGTTGACCGGTCCGATTCAGGTAAAAAATTTTTTTTTTTAATTTTCTAATTCTTTTTATATTATTTTTTTGTTATTTTAAGTATATTTTTATATTTATGCATGATAAATTTCTAAATTTGTTAGAATAAATGTTTAATTGTTTTAATAATAATAAAATTGAAAACAAATAATAGTTAAAAATATATTAAAAATGTTCAAAAAAAATATTTATTATTATTATTATTATTTTCCCTGCCTAGATGTTGGAGGGAATAAAAAATATTTTTCTAAAAGATAATTCCGCCTAGATGTTGGGGAATTATTATGAAACATTTTCATAAAAAAACACATAAGAAATTTTTAATTAGTTTTGAAAAATTATAAAAAATTGAACTTGCTCCGAAAGTCCGCCTAGATGATGGGGATTTTTAGAGATGTTCGCGTTTTACTTAAATCTTAAACACTAATTTTTAATTTTAAAAATCCTAAGTTTTTAAAACCCCTAAAAATCCAAAATCCCCTAAAATTCAAAACCTCTTAAAATCCAAAGTCCTAAAAATCCTAAAGACAAGTGTGAAAATTCTATTTGAAGCAATTTGTTCCCCAATGCCGCCTAGATGATGGGGTATTTAGAAAATTTTACTTCATTAAGTCTTTTCACATGATTTCTTAATTTGCATTAACAATAAGATTAATAAATAAAAAGTATAATAGTAAATAGGGAGCTTAAATATAAACAGTCGCACCTAAGCTCTGCCTAGATGTTGGAGAGTTAGGGTGGTCTTATTATACTTAAGAATCCAACTTTTAAATTACATTTCATTTTACATAACATTCATTGACATACACACATTAGCATGTTATTATTAGTATTTATTTGTACTATTCTATCTTTAATTTTTATTTGTACTACTTTTTAAAAAAATTATGATATTATAAAATAAAATAAAAATAACATTCCGAAAGAAATAATTCTTGGTACTCTGCCTAGACGTTGGAGAGTCACTAACAATTATTTTCTATAAAGATTGTTATTTTATTTTATGGATTATTGTGTTAAATCTTAAGTAAAAAGAGTTATTTTAAATTCTGCCTAGATGTTGGAGAATTTTAAGATAATTCTTTAACTTAAAGATTTTCTCAATATTTCTAAATAAATATTTTAGCAAAATTTTATTCAAGTGAAGGGAATTAGTGTTAAATTTCAAATTAAAATCATTTTTATCCAACACCGAAAATAACGCGTAATTAAATGTTACCAATATGGGCGTTGTGGGGGTGCTAATCCTTCCCCATGCATAACCAACTCCCGGACCCAAGCTGGTTTTTCGTAGATAAAAATTATCTTTTTGATAAACTTTAAATCTGTTTTATAGTTTTATTAAAAAGATAAACTTTTGGGTGGCCAATCACACCCTAACAAAGATTGGTGGCGACTCCACTTTTTATTTATTTTTCTCTATTTTAAAACATCACTTTTACGTCTGGCGGTCTCAAAACCGTTACGACAGCTTGGCAACTCCACTGGGGATTTTTGAGAATCAAGCCAAATTTTAGTTATGTGCTATTAATAACTGTTGGATTTAATTAGTTTTATTTGATATTTAATTTAATTCTCTTTATTTTAATTTTTCAAAATATACATACAAGTTAATAAATAAAATAAATTGCTTGTTATCTATTACTTTATTTTGATTTTGTGTTTATGATTTATTTATGTTATTTTGATTAATACATTACTTTGCACACACTTTGCATATTTATTCGCATGCATGAGCTCCAAACCCGGGCTCTTTCCCTTTTAGGAAGAAGTGAAGTAGCTACACTCTCGTGAGGTAATAACCTCCGCATTTGCTAGTGAAACACTTCCACTCAGACTGAACCCTTTCCATTAGTAACCTGTAATGGGTGAGGATCGAGGAACCTTACTAGTCTATCCAGACAATGATGTGAGGAATAGTTTGGGAACCGTTAGATGCATAAACCTTAACCCAGCATATCGTAAGCCATATGAATCTTGCTGATCTTTTTATAGAAATAACCAAAAGAAAAGCATTTTCTTAAAAAATATGCATCATAAAAGGTAGTGTCAGTTTCACTAGGTTGGCATAATACAAGCATTGTATTCCATGTAAAAATATAACATGCACTTGATAGGTTCATGCATTCCATACAAATATGCTGCATTAGTCATAGGAATACATCTCATCATTCATGTAAATATGTCATTGCATTTCATGCATATAAATTCATGAATGGTAAGGTCGTATAGAACAAACGTTGCATTTCATATCCCACTATCTCGGCAATATAATATTCCTTACATACACAGTCATGGTTGATAAAAATTTTCATTTGGGTCATTTGTACATATAAAAATTCATTGTTATAGGCATATACGCATTTCATGGCATTCTTTAGCCATCATATTTATGTATTCATACTTCGTGTGTCATTGTTTTTATGATATTCATTCAATAAGGGTAGTAATCTAGAATTTTTTGTCTAAGTCTTGGAATAAGTTATCTGTCTTGGTGGGAATCAGAGTCACAAAAATGAGAGATCAATTAGAAGCAAGGATTAGTGTTTTGGAGTTGAATCAAGAGGAATTATGGCTTGAGCTTCGAGAGATGAAATGACAAATGGCTCAATTGATAGAAATGGTTAAAAGTAGTGGTATGGTTGAATTAGTTGCTCCTCAAATACCGTTGTCACTTCCATCAAGTCAAGGTTAATTGGCTCCCATTAGTTCCAGCATTCTACCAGAGCATGCTAAAGCATTAGGTGATCTGAACAATGACCAAGGTTTGGGCGAACTCAAGAGAGGAATGGGTGAACTGGCCATGCAAATGACTGAGCTCAAGAGTTTGATTTCCAAAAATAAGTCAACTGGCTTCAAACAACCTCCACAAACTATCCCAATTCCAAACCCATACCTAAACCCTCCTTATGACCATTTTCAATCTCCTTTCCAAGTACCTAAGATTAGACCCCCAATTTTCATGCAACCACCAAAAATTTCACACCTGAACCCATATCCACCATCTCATATTTCACAATCGCCTGTTCAGCATGCTATACCATCATTACCTTTTGAACCCAATCTTTGATCCAAAGTTTCTCAATTCACCTCAAGACCAACTAAACTATCATCTTTTCAGCAAAGCAAACCAACTGTAGGACAGAAAAACTTCAGAAACACCAAAGAAAAAATCCTTGTTGATCTGATACCTATGTCCTACGCAGAGTTGTACCCATTACTTCTAGAAAATTATCTCATTGCCCCTATCCCTGCTGAACCTCGCAAACCACCTTTCCCCGAATGCTATGACCCCAATGCTCGATGTGAATACCATTTTGGCATCATTGGCCATTCTTTGGAAAATAGCACAGCTTTGAAACATAGGGTGCAAGGACTGATGAAAGCTGGATATCTAAGTTTTGATACCAAGATGAAGCCAGTTATTCACAACAACCCTTCTTTGATACATGTCAAAATGGTAGGCAGTGCTACAGGCAACAGTAGGGTTGGTCAGGATGATGAATAAAAAGCCTTTTAAGCAAAGAGTTATCCTCCCTAGTAATCATAGTCAACTATTTTTTAAGAGAAACAAAGGGAACTGGGAGTAGGTTTGGCACTTTTTGGCCCCAGCCTTAGAATAGTTCATGATGTGTAAACTTGATGCTTTTGGAAATGAATGGAAACTTCTTTTAACCTAGATTTTTTATGAATTGATGCATCTGTTTATTTTATTGGCATGCCTAAAAGAGTATAAGAAAGAATGATGGTTGCAAGTATGTTTTCACCAAACTTTTAAGACAGAAAAGATATATCTAGATGACCCATTTTGAATATAGGATGGAATTCAAGTTTTCCCTCACCAAAACAACAAAATTTAACTTGCATATCATGCATCATTTGCTTGAATTCATTGCTTTTCATGCCAGCTAAGGACAAGGAATGATAATTGTAAATATACCTTCGTCAAACCTTCGAAGTAATTTTTTTTTTATATACAATAGAATTCATGCCATGCATTTCTTACTTCTGATGATTAATAAAAGATTCAAGGATAGCTATCTTAGGAAACGAGGTCAGTTGAGTCTGCACACTTATAGCACTCGAGCTAGTACCATAATCATGGAAAATGAAGGTGCCAGTCGAATGGATAGAGTAGAAAAAACCCAAGGAGAGATCAATGAAACAGTTACAGGAATGCAACAAAACGTGAACAGACAACTAATAGAATTAAAACAGATGATAGTGGAATTGACAAAAGGAAAAGAAGTTGTTGAGACGTACAGGATAAAAGAGGAAACAGCTATCGAGACACCATTGTATCTATCTGGGTTCACATATGTTCAAGATCCCCATGTGTCACAAACACCTCAAACAACTGATCAACCTTATATTGGCCATTTTACCAAGTTACCATCAGTTCAGACAAATATCAATCCTGGGCATACTCTTCATGACTTCACTATTGTGCCTAATGTGGATGATCATAAAAAATTAAAGAAATTGAAGAGGGTGCCAGATCCATCAGAAGATATAGTGATGAAAGATAACTATGATCCGTTAGAAGGGAGATTAAAAGCAATTGAAAGTCATGATGTCTACGAGAATGTTGACGCCAACGAGCTTAGTCTAGTGCCTGATCTCATTATTCCATCAAAATTCAAAGCCCTAAATTTTGAAAAGTATAATGGAACTGGATGTCCTAAAATACATTTGGCTCAATACTGTCACAAAATGGTCGGGTATGCTGGTGATGAAAAGCTACTTATTTATGTCTTTCAAGAAAGTTTGATTGGGACAGCAGCTAATTGGTATCATAGTTTGAAAAGCAATCAAATTCATACTTTGAGAGATTTATCACGGGCATTCTTGAAGCAATACCAATATATGTTGGAGTTAGGTCCAGATCGATTAACCCTCCAAAATATGAGAAAGAACCCAATGAGAGCTATAAAGAATATGCTGTTAGATGGAAGAATATGGCATCACAGGTACAACCACCTCTTACCAATAGGGAGTTGAATTCCCTGTTTGTGGATACCCTTCCTTCTCCCTATTATGATAAGTTGATTAGCAATACTTCATAAGAGTTTGCAAATTTATTGTTTGCTATGGGTAGAGTTAAGGATGGGATAAGAAGGGGAAGAATTATGAATACTGGTGATGAAAAAAGATGAGATATTTTTGTAAAACAAGCCCAAGAAATAATTGTTAAAGGGCAAAATAAGAGAAATCTCACCATGATGCAAAAAGATCCAGCAGATGATTATTCACAATGGCTACCATATTGCCCCCAACCAATATTTTCGATCGATGATTTTCCTCGACCACTTCATCTGTATGTTCAAATTCTTTCACCACGAACAGAACCAAGGATCAACTTAAGCCATTCATAGAGTCGTAAGAGAAAGAGAGCCAAAGTGTATCATTCACTTTCAATACCTTACGCTGAGCTCTTTACTTTACTGATAGAGAATCATATGATCTCTGTTGTTCTTGCAAGACCCAGAAAGCCTCCGTACCCGAAGTGGTATGATCCTAATGCTAAATGTGAATTTCATGATGGAGTTAAGGGGCATTCCATAGAAGATTGTACCTTCAAGGATAAAGTTCAAGCTTTGATCGATGCAAATGCTGCAAAGTTTAAAGAGCTAGTTGGTGGTTTTGATGATTGATAGTAGTAAAGTTGCAAGTTAGTGATGCTAAAGTTGAAACATCAAGGGGAAAAATTTTGTTTATGTAACTTTAAATATCACCTCAAGAGTATGGTCTAGATAATAAATTCTTTTTGGTCAAGTCTTAAGGTTTGTATTACATGAGCAAACATTGTGCATCATAGTGTTTTATTTCGTGTAAGTTTCGATATATAGTTGGTTTTTTTTTTTAAAAAAAAAAGGGAAGATATTAGATGTGAATAAAGCCTCATGTGGTTAACTACCAAGGCTAAAGAAATTTTCTTAAGAAAAAAAAAACAAAAAAAAGAAAAAAAAGAAAAAAATGAAGTTTTGAGTCTAAGATGAATTCACGATCACTATTAGAAATTTTTCAAATACCTAAATGCCAATTTGCTCATTCAGTTGACCCCATTTCATCAGTCATGACCACTTGATAGCCTTAAATTCGAATTTGTGAACCTTATTTTCACCCGATATTGTTGGCAATATTTTTTTCTAAGGCAATGAACAAATGAAACAACCATTAACAAATGTGTGGTTCCTAGAAAATCAAGTCTATATGACTTTTTTTTTTTAGAATTCAAATGCGATAATTGAATATGATAAGATTATGCTGCAGTTCCAAAATTTTCAAATCCAAAATACACTTAAGCATACTACCATTTCAGTTTTTTTATCCCAAAATTAACCCGATCCTTTGTCTTGAGGTATATTTGTCAGAAAAGAAATATCTCATTACCTCTAAGGCAACTTGACTTATGATTAACCCTTTTGTTCTCTTTTTGTGGAGTAACTTAGATCATTTGATACCTTAAACATGTTTACCCCACATAATCTTTTTCTTATCCATTTCATATGACCCTTCTTTTGTAATTACTTTTCATTATGGGTGGTTTGCTAAAATGGGATCATGAAACGTGTTACTGGCAAAATGAATCTAGGTGTGAACTATGGGGGCATAAAAAAAATAAAAACAACAAAAAAAAGAAAAAAAAAAGAAAAAAAAAAGAAGAAAAAATTGGTTATGACATCATGCACTAAAAAATTTGAGCAAATCCAAAAAAGGTTATGACAAAGTCAATGTTTTGAAAAAAAAAAAACAAAAAATTTCTTTTGAGATTAAAAAGAAAAAGACCTTTTTCCAAGTTCATTTTCCTAAAGAGTAGTCTTCAATTTAAGTGTTTATGCTTGAAGTGACAAATGGCCATCTTTCATTATCTCTTCACAAAAATAAAAATTTATCTCTTGTTACCCCTTTGAGCTTGATTGAATTCTTTCAAAATAAACCCTGACTAAGGATCACTTTTCATATTTGTGAAAAAAAAAAAACAAAAAAAAAGAAATACGTCTGAAGGATAAGAATGAGAATGTCTAATGGAATCTCATGTGATAGGGGCACAAACCCAGTATAAAAGTTCATAAAAGTTTTGAATCCACTCAGTGAAAGGGTGTAAAAAAAAAAGGAAAGGAAGAATAAAAAAAAAGGGGAAATAAATGAATTGGTGGAAAGCACAAAATAGAATATACCTTAGAGTGTATCCTTCCAATGAAAAATGATCCTTAGTTTCAAATACCCTTAAATAGTTGTTTTGGGCCTTTTTATCCTTTTCTTTGGCGACCATGAACCTTAACCTACATTACAATCTTTGAAAAGTCTATATTGGATTAGGCATGAAAGCTTAAACTTGAAGAGTTTCTCTTGAAAAATGAACAGTAATTTTTTGAGTTTTCTTTTTTGAAAAAAACTCTTTTCCTCTTTTGGATTAGATTTGAATTCTCAAGTGCATGGTGTGTAAAAAAAAAAAAAGAGAAAAATAGAAATAAATGTGGCTCTAGGGTGAAAACCCTCAAAAGGGTAGTCTAGAGCCAACCCTGAAAGGTCACTTCTGATGCTAAGTATGGTGGATGCTAAACAAAAGTAAAGCCAAACCTTTTGAAAGATCTAAAATATCAAAGCCATAGAAGTCTGAGATGGGTTGATTATTCCCAAAAAACCCTTTAAAATCTTAAGCCCTTACAGCTGATCTTAACATATATCAAAATGTCGCATTTGGAGACTAAGAAAAATGTTGAATATGTTTGATTTTCAAGGAATTCATGCTTTTAGAAAAGCTTGTGTTTCATTTGTGAGCTTGCATGCCTCTTTCACTCCCTTCAAGGATTGGAACCTTTTGAATCAACATCGCTATCTATAAAACTATTACATCCATTTGGAAAGAAAATCCTCACCTTTTTCATTTTTGATAGGGATAACCAAATTCTAAAAAGGAATAAAATAAAATAAAATAAAATTTAAGCCCAGTTTATCTGGCCATCAATGAAAATTTAAGCCCAGTTTATCTGGCCTCAAACGAAGATTTAAGCCCAGTTTATCTGGCCATCAATGATATTTAAGCCTAGTTTATCTGGCCATTAATGAAGCTTTAAGCCCAGTTCATCTGGCCATCAATGAGGTTTTAAACCTAGTTTATCTGGCTTCAAATGAAGATTTAAGCCCAGTTTAGCTGGCCTTCAATAAATTTAAGCCAAGTTTATTTAGCCCCAAAAGAAGTTTTAGAGTTTCAAAGTTCTATCCATAATAAAATTTCTCGATACATAACCTTTTGAAAAATCTTGCATTTGCATAACTTGTATCATGAGAAAGACATTTAACCTAAAAAAAAAAAGAGATATTCAAATTTGTATCGCTTATCTGTGCATCATGAAAGGGATATTTGCATTTGCATCACTTACATCTGTACTACAAGAAAGACATTTGTATTTGCATCACTTGCATTTGCACTTGCACAAGATATTTGCATTCGCACCATAAAAAAAAATTTCATATTTGCAAAACTATGGCATCCGCATCCTAAGAAAAGGTATTTATAGAAGCATTTACATGAAAAGAACATTGTCATTGTCAAATATAGTTGCATCAAGCACTCACATCCTTGCATTTGCATTGAAATTTATATTTTTATCAACATTTCCATTAGCATCATTTGATCAAGATGGACATTTGTATCATTGATTGCATTCATTAAATCTGATTGAAAAAAAAAACATTTTTAAAAAAAAATTCAAATTTTAAAGTTTCATCGCCTCTGATTATGAGGAGCATTTAAAGATTTTAAGATTTGTAAGACCTCCAGGCATAATCTCTAAAAGCCTCTGCGCATGACTTTCAAGATTAAAAGATTTTCAAATTTTACAGTTTCATCGCTTCTGATTATAAGGAGCATTCAAAGATTTTGAGATTTGTAAGACCTCTAGGCATAATTTTGATTTGCGGTGTTGTCCCTATCGATTCTTTATTTCTGACTTGCGATGTTACCCGAGTCAATTCTGTAAGACCTCCGGGCATGATTCTGTAAGACCTTCGAGCACGATTTCTAAGACCTCCAAGCATAATTTCGATTCACGATGTTATCCCGATCGATTCCTTATCTTTCGACTTACGATTTTATTCCAATCGATTCTATAAGACCTTCGGGCATGATTCTATAAGACCTCCAGGTATGATTCTTAAGACCTCCGAGCGTAATTTCGATTCGCGATGTTATTCCGATCGATTCCTTATCTTTTGACTTACGATGTTATCCCAGTCGATTTTGTAAGACCTTCGGACATAATTTCGATTCGCGGTGTTATCCCGATCGATTCTTTATCTTTTGACTGCGATGTTATCCCAGTCTATTCTGTAAGACCTCCGGGCATAATTTTGATTCGCGTGTGTTATCTCGATCGATTTATTATTTTTTTTAAACTTGCGGTGTCATCCCAATTGTTTTGTTTAAAAAAAAATTCACGATCCATTTTCGGACAAAATCGTTGTCTTTGTCTTTGCCCTATTCCTGATTCTCAGTAATGTGCAAAAAAGGGCAGCTGTTGACATCAATTTTGTCCTCAAAAATAAAAATAATAATATTATACGAAATACAAAAAAAATAAATACCAAAAAATAATACAAAAAAAAGCAAAAAAACAAAAAAAAAGAAAAATAATTGAGGATGGCAGTGGTGCCGCCACTGCCACCAGGCCCAGCACCCATCACATACCCTGTTCATCCTACCCTACTACCAGAAAATACAAAAAAATAAAGAGGCGGGCTCATGTTTACATCCCGTGATTCGAGCCCCATGCCCTTCCCTCGAAACACATATGGCTGGAGCTCGATAAATAGAGCTCATAGTGAAGCCAAAACGGACAAAAAAGAAGGAGGGGGAGATTCTGTCAAAAAAAACTACAAAAAAAAATAAAAACCACAGTCCTCCCCGCAGGGAGGAACCCAGCATCGAAGCTACCTACAAAAGCAAGAAAATAGATCAGTCTTGCTTCAACAAAACAAACAAAAAAAAATTGAAAACAAAAACTTTGAGCCCCGATCTACGCTGATCGGGGCTATTTTCAACAAAAAGGAGGTCAGATCTTGAAAGAGCGCGTTGAAGAGCACTTCTGGAAGTATTTTGGCATTTTTCGATCACCAGCGACCACCGCCGGTGTTGACCCAAGTGGCGGCTGGAGTGGTGGCCCGGCGATCGAACGATGGACGGCCAGACCTCTCCCCCAGCTCTCTCTCTCCTTCTCTCCTTTTTTTTTCTGAAACAAAAACCAAATGAACCAAAAAAAATCTTCAGCTATATATAGTAAAGCAAAAACTCAAAATGACGTCGTTTAGGAAAAGACCCAAAACGACACTGTTTTAACCAAACAGGATCCGCGCGTGGACCCGGATCCGAGATCCGCGTAAACTGACCCATCAACCCGCTTCATCCAAACTTGAACCGATCCAGTGAACCGGTCTAAGTCGATCTGAACCAGTGGACCGCCCGAACCACCTATCGAATCGTAGAACCAGTCCAGACCAGCACTGATCGGATCATTGACTGGTCCGATTTAGGTAAAAAAAAATTTTTTAATTTTCTAATTTTTTTATATTATTATTTTTGTTATTTTAAGTATATTTTTATATTTATGCATGATAAATTTCTAAATTTGTTAGAATAAATGTTAAATTGTTTTAATAATAATAAAATTGAAAACAAATAATAGTTAAAAATATATTAAAAATGTTCAAAAAAATATATTTATTATTATTATTATTATTTTCCCTGCCTAGATGTTGGAGGGAATAAAAAATATTTTTCTAAAAGATAATTCCGCCTAGATGTTGGGGAATTATTATGAATAAATTTTCATAAAAAAACACATAAGAAATTTTTAATTAGTTTTGAAAAATTATAAAAAATTGAACTTGCTCCGAAAGTCCGCCTAGATGATGGGGATTTTTAAAGATGTTCGCGTTTTACTTAAATCTTAAACACTAATTTTTAATTTTCAAAATCCTAAGTTTTAAAACCCCTAAAAATCCAAAATCCCCTAAAATTCAAAACCTCTTAAAATCCAAAGTCCTAAACATCCTAAAGTCAAGTGTGAAAATTCTATTTGAAGCAATTTGTTCTCGAATGCTGCCTAGATGATGGGGTATTTAGAAAATTTTACTTCGTTAAGTCTTTTCACACGATTTCTTAATTTGCATCAACAATAAGATTAATAAATAAATAGTATAATAGTAAATTTGGAGCTTAAATATAAACAGTCGCACCTAAGCTCTGCCTAGATGTTGGAGAGTTAGGGTGGTCTTATTATACTTAAGAAT
Organism: Durio zibethinus; assembly: GCF_047325235.1. Lineage (NCBI taxonomy): Eukaryota > Viridiplantae > Streptophyta > Magnoliopsida > Malvales > Malvaceae > Durio > Durio zibethinus. The sequence goes on from NC_143169.1 coordinate 18,966,186, forward strand.
CCAACTTTTAAATTACATTTCATTTTACATAGCATTCATTGACATACACACATTAGCATGTTATTATTAGTATTTATTTGTACTATTCTGTCTTTAATTTTTATTTGTACTACTTTTTAAAAAAATTATGATATTATAAAATAAAATAAAAATAACATTCCGAAAGAAATAATTCTTGGTACTCTACCTAGACGTTGGAGAGTCACTAACAATTATTTTCTATAAAGATTGTTATTTTATTTTATGGATTATTGTGTTAAATCTTAAGTAAAAAGAGTTATTTTAAATTCTGCCTAGATGTTGGAGAATTTTAAGATAATTCTTTAACTTAAAGATTTTCTCAATATTTCTAAATAAATATTTTAGCAAAATTTTATTCAAGTGAAGGGAATTAGTGTTAAATTTCAAATTAAAATCATTTTTATCCAACACCGAAAATAGCGCGTAATTAAATGGTACCAATTTATGGGCGTTGTGGGGGTGCTAATCCTTCCCCATGTGTAACCGACTCCCGAACCCAACCTAGTTTTTCGTAGATCAAAATTATCTTTTTGATAAACTTTAATTCCGTTTTATAGTTTTATTAAAAAGATAAACTTTTGGGTGGCCAATCACACCCTAACAAAGATTGGTGGCGACTCCACTTTTTATTTATTTTTCTCTATTTTAAAACATCACTTTTACGTCTGGCGGGCCCAAAACCGTTATGACAACGTGTGATGGGTATTGGTACTTGCCCTTATATTGGCCCCCTATCCCTCATCAAACCTCGAGAACTCACACCCCCTTAAAGAGCAATTGAGATTTTACAGGTTTGCTACCAGTAGCCATTAAAGCGTCTGAAATGGGACACTTTTTTCAAATGGTCACAAAATCCTGTACACTTCGATTTTTTAGCTGAATGTTTTTGTGCATGCCAAAAAAAATACAAGGATCACGTCTACCAAGTTTGGGGCCAAAAATCCTTCTGAAAAAATTTAAAAAAATCTTGAACAGTAAAAAGTTTTAAAAATCATGAAAAATAGAAAACGAGTCATCTTGCCATGAAACTTCACATGAAGGCTTAAAGGACCATTGTATGAATTTACAAGCCATAAAAATGGCATTGGCATGGCAGAAATATGAAGATGTGCCTAAACCTACCTACCACCCTATCGATCCACGGCTTGCGCATCCTGCCTCTCTGGCCGGTGTAGTGCCTGCCTGTTGGCTCGTTTCGTCGGTTGGCTTAGGCATACGGAGTTCATTCCCAGTCTAAGATTAGATCGAACCGAGGGTTGCAGCAGCAAGATCGACAGCATGCAGAGGGGGACCCGATCGATCCTCGGCTTGCGCATCCTGTCCCTCTGGCTGGCTAAGCCCCCGCAGGCTCGTTTCATGGGTAGACTTAGGCATATGGAGATCATTCCCAGTCTAAGCATATGGAGTTCATTCCTAGTGTAAGATCAGACCGGACCGAGGCTTGCGGGTGCACATGTTGGGCTCGAGCATGTGCTGGTGCTGTATTTTTTTCGCCTGGGGCGCCATCACCGGAGCATCATCGGAGAACCTGACCGACGACATTGGAGGTTCCGGTGATTTAGGGGGGTGGGGGGGTGTGCGCACATGATGTGCGATGGGTGCTGGTACTTGGCCCTTATATTGGCCCTCTATCCCTCATCAAACCTCAAGAACTCACACCCCCTTAAAGAGCATTTGAGATTTTACGGGTTTGCTGCCAGTAGCCATTAAAGTGTCTGAAATGGGGACGTTTTTTTCAAATGGTCACAAAATCCTGTACACTTCGATTTTTTAGCTAAATGTTTTTAAGCAAGCCAATAAAAATACAAGGATCACGTGTACTGAGTTTGGGGCCAAAACTCCTTCTGAAAAAATTTTTAAAAAATCTCAGACCGCAAAAAAGTTTTAAAAATCATGAAAAATAGAAAACGAGTCGTCTTGCCATGAAACTTCACATGAAGGCTTAAGGGACCATTGTTGAATTTACAAGCCATAAAAAAGGCATTGGCACGGCAGAAATATGAAGATGTGCCTAAACCCACCTACCCCCCTATCGATCCACGACTTGCGCATCCCGCCTCTCTGGCCGGCGTAGTGCCCGCCAGCCCGCTCGTTTCGCCGGTTGGCTTAGGCATACGAAGTTCATTCCCAGTCTAAGATCAGACCAGACCGAGGGTTGTGGCAGCAGGATTGGCAGCACAGAGGCGGGGTCCCAGCTGATCCCGACTTGTGCATCCTGCCCCTCTAGCCGGTTGAGCGCCCGCATACTCGTTTCTTGGGTTGACTTAGGCATACGGAGTTCATTCCCAGTCTAAGCATACGAAGTTTATTCCCAGTGTAAGATCGGACTGGATCGAGGGTTATCGGGGCACATACTGGGCTCGGGCATGTGCTAGTGCCACATTTGTTTTCGCCCGGGGCACCATCGTCGGACCATCGTCGGAGAACCTGACCGACAGTATTGGGGTTCTGACGATTAGAGGGCGGGGGGGAGCGCACATGATGTGTGATGGGTGCTGGTACTTGGCCCTTATATTGGCCCCCTATCCCTCATCAAACCTCGAGAACTCACACCTCCTTAAAAAGCATTTGAGATGTTACAGGTTTGCTACCAGTAGCCATTAAAGTGTCTGAAATGGCGACACTTTTTTCAAATGGTCACAAAATCCACCACACTTTGAGTTTTTAGCTGAATTTTTTTGTGCATGTGAACTAAAATACAAGGATCACATCTACCAAGTTTGGGGCCAAAACTCCTTTTGAAAGAATTTAAAAAAAATCCCGAACCGTAAAAAGTTTCAAAAATCATGAAAAATAGAAAACGAGTCATCATGCCATGAAAGTTCACATGAAGGCATAAGGGACAATTGTATGAATTTACAAGCCTTAAAAATGGCATTGGCATGGCAGAAATATGAAGATGTGCCTAAACCCACCTACCACCCTATCGATCCATGGCTTGCGCATCTCGCCTCTCTGGCCGACATAGTGTCGGCCTGCCTGCTCGTTTCGTTGGTTGGCTTAGGCATACAGAGTTCATTCCCAGTCTAAGATCGGACCAGACCGAGGGTTGTGGCAGTAGGATCGACAGCACGTCGGGGGGGACCCGATCGATCCCCGGCTTGCACATCCTGCCCCTCTGGCCGGCTGAGCGCTCGTACGCTCATTTTGTGGGTTGACTTAGGCATACGGATTTCATTCTCTATCTAAGAATATGGAGTTCATTCCCAGTGTAAGATTGGATTGGACTGAGGGTTGCGAATGCACATGTTGGGCTCGGGCATGTGCTGGTGCAACATTTTTTTTCGCCTGGGGGACCATCGTCAGAGAACCTGACCGACGGCGTTGGGGTTACGGCGATTGGGGGGACGGGGGGGGGTGTGCGCACATGATGTGTGGTGGGTGCTGGTAAATGGCCCTTATATTGGCCCCCTATCCCTCATCAAACCTCAAGAACTCACACCCCCTTAAAGAGCAGTTGAGATTTTACAGGTTTGCTGCCGGTAGCCATTAAAGTGTCTAAAATGGGGACACTTTTTTCAAATGGTCACAAAATCCTATACACATCAAGTTTTTAGCTGAATTGTTTTATGCATGTGAAAAAAATACAAGGATCACATCTACCAAGTTTGGCGCCAAAACTCCTTCTGCAAAAATTTTAAAAAAATCTCGAACCGTAAAAAGTTTCAAAAATCGTGAAAAATAGAAAACGAGTTGTCTTGCTATGAAACTTCACATGAAGGCTTAAGGGACCATTGCATGAATTTAGAAGCCATAAAAATGGCATTGGCATGGTAGAATTATACAGATGTGCATAAACCCACCTACCACCCTATCGATCCACGGCTTGCGCATCCCGCCTCTCCGGCCGACGTAGCACCCGCCAGCCCGCTCGTTTCGTCGGTTGGAATAGGCATACGGAGTTCATTCCCAGTCTAAGATCGGACCAGACCGAGGGTTGTGGTAGTAGGATTGACAGCATGCAGGGGGGACCCGACCGATCCCCGGCTTGTGCATCTTGCCCCTATGGCCTGCTGAGCGCCCGCACGCTCGTTTCGTGAGTTGACTTAGGTATACGGAGTTCATTCCCAGTCTAAGCATACAGAGTTCATTCCCAGTGTAAGATCAGACCGGACCGAGGGTTGCGGGTGCACATGCTGGGCTCGGGCATATGCTGGTCTCACATTTTTTTTTGCCCGGGGCATCATAGCCGGAGAACCTGACCAGTGGCATTGGGGTTCCGGCAATTGGGAGGGCGGAGGGTATGCGCACATGATGCGCGATGGGTGCTGATACTTGGCCCTCATATTGGCCCCCTATCCCTCATCAAACCTCAAGAACTCACACCCCCTTAAAGAGCATTTGAGATTTTATAGGTTTGCCACCAGTAGCCATTAAAGTGTCTGAAATGGGGACACTTTTTTCAAATGGTCACAAAATCTTGTACACTTTGAGTTTTTAGCTGAATTTTTTTGTGCATGCCAAAAAAAATACAAGGATCATGTCTATCAAGTTTGGGACCAAAACTCCTTCTGAAAAAATTTTAAAAAAATCTTGAATTGTAAAAAGTTTTAAAAATCAGGAAAAATGGAAAACGGGTCGCCTTGCCATGAAACTTCACATGAAGGCTTAAGGGACCATTGTATGAATTTACAAGCTATAAAAATGGCATTGGCATGGTAGAAATATGAAGATGTGCCTAAACCCACCTACCACCCTATCGATCCACGACTTGTGCATCCCGCCTCTCTGGTCGACGTAGTGCCCGCCCACCCCTCGTTTCGCCGGTTGGCTTAGGCATACGGAGTTCATTCCCAGTCTAAGATCAGACTAGACCGAGGGTTATGGCACTAGGATCAGTAGCATGCAGGAGGGACCCGACTGATCCTCGGCTTGTGCATCCTGCCTCTCTGGTTGGCTGAGCGCCCGCACGCTCGTTTTGTTGGTTGACTTAGGCATACGGAGTTCATTCCCAGTGTAAGATCGAACCGGACCGAGGGTTACGGGTGCACATGCTGGGCATGGGCATGTGCTGGTGCCATATTTTTTTTCACCTGGGGAACCATCGCTGGAGCATCGCTGGAGCATCGTTGGAGAACCTGACCAACGGCATTGAGGTTCCGATGATTGGGGGAACAGGGGGTGTGCGCACATGATGTGCGGTGGGTGCTGGTACTTGACCCTTATATTGGCCCAATATCCCTCATCAAACCTCAAGAACTGACACCCCCTGAAAGAGCATTTGGGATTTTACAGGTTTGCTGCCAGTAGCCATTAAAGTGTCTGAAATGGGGACACTTTTTTCAAATGTTCACAAAATCTTGTACACTTCGAGTTTTTAGCTGAATTGTTTTGTGCATGCCAACAAAAATACAAGGATCACGTCTACCATGTTTGGGGCCAAAACTCCTTCTGAAAAAATTTTAGAAAAATCTCGAATCATAAAAATATGAAGATGTGCCTAAACCCACCTACCACCCTATCGATACACGACTTGTGCATCTTACCTCTCTAGTCGGTGCAGTGCATTTTCGCTTGCTCGTTTCGTCGATTGGCTTAGGCATACGGAGTTCATTCCCAGTCTAAGATTGGACCAGACCGAGGGTTGTGGCAGCAGGATCGACAGCACGTAGGGGGGCTCGGTCGATCCCCGGCTTGTGCATCCCGACCCTCTGGTCGGCTGAGCGCCCACACGCTCGTTTTGTGGGTTGACTTTGCCATACGGAGTTCACTCCCAGTCTAAGCATACGAAGTTCATTCCCAGTGTAAGATCGGACCAAACTGAGGGTTACGGGTGCACATGCTAGGCTCGGGCATGTGTTGGTGCTGCATTTTTTTTCGCTCGGGGCACCATCGTCGGAGCATCGCCAGAGAACCTGATCAGCAGCATTGGGGTTCCGGCGATTAGGGGGCCAGGGGGTGTGCGCACATGATGTGCGATGGGTGCTGGTACTTGGCCCTTATATTATCCCCCTATCCCTCATCAAACCTCTAGAACTCACACCCCTTTAAAGAGCATTTGAGATTTTACAAGTTTGCTGCTAGTAGCCATTAAAATGTCTAAAATGGGGACACTTTTTTCAAATGGTCACAAAATCATGTACACTTCGAGTTTTTAGCTAAATTTTATTGTGCATGCCAAAAAAAATACAAGGATCACGTCTACCAAGTGTGGGGCCAAAATTCCTTTTGAAAAAATTAAAAAAAAATCTCGAACCGTAAAAAATTTCAAAAATCATGAAAAATAGAAAACGAGTCGTCTTGCCATGAAACTTCACATGAAGGCTTAAGGGACCATTGTATGAATTTACAAGCCATAAAAATGGCATTGGTATGGCAGAAATATGAAGATGTGCCTAAATGCACCTACCACCCTATCGATCCACGACTTGTGCATCCCGTCTCTCTGGTCGGCACAGTGCCCGCCAGCCCGCACATTTTGTCAGTTGGCTTAGGCATACGGAGTTCATTCCCAGTCTAAGATCAAACCGGATCGAGGGTTGTGGTAGTAGGATCGGCCACACGCAGGGGGGACCCGACCAATCCCCGATTTGTGCATCCTGCCCCTCTGGCCGGCTGAGTGCCCGCACGCTCATTTCGTGGGTTCAGTTAAGCATACGGAGTTCATTCCCAGTCTAAGCATACAAAGTTCATTCCCAGTCTAAGCATACAAAGTTCATTCCCAGTGTAAGATTGGACCAGACCGAGTGTTGCGGGTGCACATGCTGGCCTCGGGCATGTGTTGGTGCCGCATTTTTTTCGCTCGGGGCACCATCGTCGGAGCATCGTCGGAGAACCTGATTGGCGGCATTGGGGTTCCGGCGATTGGGGGGCGGGGGGGGGCTTGTGCGCACATGATGTACGATGGGTGCTGGTACTTGGCCCTTATATTAGCCCCCTATCCCTCATCAAACCTCTAAAACTCACACCCCTTTAAAGAGCATTTGAGATTTTACAGGTTTGCTGCCAGTAGCCATTAAAGTGTCTGAAATGGGGACACTTCTTTCAAATGGTCACAAAATCATGTACACTTCGAGTTTTTAGCTAAATTTTATTGTGCATGCCAAAAAAAAATACAAGGATCACGTCTACCAAGTGTGGGGCCAAAATTCTTTTTGAAAAAATTTTAAAAAAATCTCGAACCGTAAAAAATTTCAAAAATCATGAAAAATAGAAAATGAGTCGTCTTACCATGAAACTTCACATGAAGGCTTAAGGGACCATTGTATGAGTTTACAAGCCATAAAAATGGCATTGGCATGGCAGAAATATGAAGATGTGCCTAAACGCACCTACCACCCTATCGAGCCACAGCTTGCGCATCCCGTCTCTCTGGCCGGCACAGTGCCCGTCCGCCCGCTCATTTCGTCAGTTGGCTTAGGCATACCGAGTTCATTCTCAGTCTAAGATCGGACCAGACTGAGGGTTGTGGTAGTAGGATCGGCAGCACACAGGGGGGACCCGACCGATCCCCGGCTTGTGCATCTTGCCCTTCTGGCCGGTTGAGCACCCGCACGCTCGTTTCGTGGATTGACTTAGGCATACAGAGTTCATTCCCAGTCTAAGCATACGGAGTTCATTCCCAGTGTAAGACTGGACCAGACTGAAGGTTACGGCTGCATATGCTAGGCTCGAGCATGTCTGGTGTCGCATTTTCTTCGCCCAGGGCACCATCGTCGGTGCATCGCCGGAGAACCTGACCGACGGCATTGGGGTTTCGACGATTGGGGGGCGGGGGGTGTGCGCACATGATGTGCGATGGGTGCTGGTACTTGGCCCTTATATTGGCCCCCTATCCCTCATCAAATTTTGAGAACTCACACCCCCTTAAAGAGCATTTGAGATTTTACAGGTTTGCTGCCAGTAGCCATTAAAGTTTCTGAAATGGGGACACTTTTTTCAAATGGTCACAAAATCCTGTACACTTTTAGTTTTTAGCTGAATTTTTTTTTGCATGGCAAAAAAAATACAAGGATCACATCTACCAAGTTTGGGGCCAAACTCCTTCTGAAAAAATTTTTAAAAGATCCCGAACCGTAAAAAGTTTCAAAAATCATGAAAAATAGAAAACGAGTCGTCTTGCCATGAAACTTCGCATGAAGGATTAAGGGACCATTGTATGAATTTACAAGCCATAAAAATGGCATTGGCATGGCAAAAATATGAAGATGTGACTAAACTCACCTACCACCCTATCGATCCACGGCTTGCGCATCCCGCCTCTCTAGCTGACGTAGTGCCCGCCCGCTCATTTTATCGTTTGGCTTAGGCATACGGAGTTCATTCCCTTTCTAAGATCAGACCAGGCTGAGGGTTACGGTAGCAAGATTGATAGCACGCAGGGGGGACCTAGCCGATCCCCGGCTTGTGCACCCTGCCCTTATGGCCAGCAGAGTGCCCGCACGCACGTTACGTGGGTTGAGTGCCCACCCGCCCGCTCGTTTCGTTAGTTGGCTTAGGCATATAGAGTTCATTCCCATTCTAAGATCAGACCAGACTGAGGCTTGCGGTAGCAGGATCGACAACACGCACGAGGGGGCCCGATTGATCCCCGATTTATGCATCTTGCCCCTCTGGCCGACTGAGCGCCTGGATGCTCGTTTCATGGGTTGACTTAGGCATACAGAGTTCATTCCCAGTGTAAGATGGAATCAGACTGAGGGTTACAAGTGTACATACTGGGCTCAGGCATGTGCTGGTGCTGTATTTTTTTTCACCTAGGGCACCATCACCGGAGCATCTCCAGAGAACTTGACTAGCAGCATTAGGGTTCCGGTGATTGGGGGCCGGGGGTGTGCGCACATGATGTGTGATGGGTGCTGGTACTTGGCCCTTATATTGGCCCCCTATCTCTCATCAAACCTCAAGAACTCACACCCCCTTAAAGAGCATTTGAGATTTTACAGGTTTGCTGCCAGTAGCCATTAAAGTGTCTAAAATGGGGAAACTTTTTTCAAATGGTCACAAAATCCCATACACTTCGAGTTTTTAGCTGAATGTTTTTGTGCATGTCAACAAAAATACAAGGATCATGTCTTCCAAATTTGGGGCCAAAAAACCTTCTGAAAAAAGTTTAAAAAATTCCTGAATCCTAAAAAGTTTCAAAATCATGAAAAATAGAAAACGAGTCGTCTTGCCATGAAACTTCACATGAAGGCTTAAGGGACCATTGTATGAATTTACAAGCCATAAAAATGGCATTGGCATGGCAGAAATATGAAGATGTGCCTAAAGCCACATACCACCCTATCGATCCACGGTTTGCGCATCCCACCTCTCTGGCCAGCGTAGTGCCCGCCCGCCCACTCATTTCGTCGATTGGCTTAGGCATACGGAGTTCATTCCCAGTCTAAGATCAGACTGGATCAAGGGTTGTGATAGCAAGATTAGCAGCACGTAGGGGGGACTCGGTCGATCCTCGGCTTGTGCATCCTGTTCCTCTGGCCGACTGAACACCCGCACGCTCATTTCATGGGTTGACTTAGGAATACGGAGTTCATTCCCAGTCTAAGCATACGGAGTTCATTCCCAGTGTAAAATCGAACCAGATCGAGGGTTGTGGGTGCACATGCTGGGCTCGGGCATGTGCTGGTGCCGTATTTTTTTTCGCCTAGGGCACCATCACCGGAGCATCGCTGGAGAACTAGACCGACGACATTGGGGTTCCGGCGATTGGGGGGGTGGGGGGTGTGCGCACATGATGTGCGATGGGTGCTGTTACTTGGCCCTTATGTTGGCCCTCTATCCTTCATCAAACCTCAAGAACTCACACCCCCTTAAAGAGCATTTGAGATTTTATAGGTTTGCTACCAGTAGCCATTAAAGTGTCTGAAATGGGGACACTTTTTTCAAAAAGTGATAAAATCTTGTACACTTTGAGTTTTTAGCTGAATTTTTTCTGCATGCCAACAAAAATCCAAGGATCACGTCTACCAAGTTTGGGGCCAAAACTCCTTCTAAAAAAATTTTAAAAAAATCTTGAACCATAAAATGTTTCAAAAATCATGAAAAATAGAAAACGAGTCGTCTTGCCATGAAACTTCACATGAAGGCTTAAGGGACCATTGTATGAATTTACAAGCCATAAAAAAGGCATTGGCATGCCAGAAATATGAAGATGTGCCTAAACTCACCTACTACCCTATCGATCCACGGCTTGCGCATCCCGCCTCTCTAGCCGGCGTAGTGCCTGCTTGCCTACTCGTTTCATCGGTTGGCTTAGGCATACGAAGTTCATTCCCAGTCTAAGATCAAACAGGATCGAGGGTTACGGTAGCAAGATCGACAGCACGCATGGGGGACCCGATCGATCCTTCGCTTGTGCATCTTGCCCCTCTAGCTGACAGAGAGCCCGCACACTCGTTTTGCGGGTTGACTTAGGCATAAGGAGTTCATTCCCAGTCTAAGCATACAGAGTTCATTCCCAGTGTAAGATCAGACCGGACCGAGGGTTACGGGTGCACATGCTAGGCTCGAGCATGTGCTGGTGCCGTATTTTTTTTTCGCCAGGGGCACCATCGTCAAAGCATCACCGGAGAGCTTGACCGGCGGCATTAGGGTTCCGACTGAGTGCCCGCGCGCTCATTTCATGGGTTGACTTAGGCATACGGAGTTCATTCACAGACTAAGCATACGGAGTTCATTCCCAGTGTAAGATCGGACCGGACCGAGGGTTGTGGGTGCACATGCTGGGCTCAGGCATGTGCTGGTGCCATATTGTTTTTTCACCTAGGGCACCATCGTTGGAGCATTGCCAGAGAAACTGACCGTCAGAGTTGGGGTTCCGACAATTGGAGGGGGGCGGGGGGGTGTGTGCACATGATGAGTGGTGGGTGCTGGTACTTGGCCCTTATATTGGCCCCCTATCCCTCATCAAACCTCCAGAACTCACACCAACTTAAAGAGCATTTGAGATTTTACAGATTTGCTGCCAGTAGCCGTTAAAGTGTCTGAAATGGGGACACTTTTTCAAATGGTGGCAAAATCCTATACACTTCGAGTTTTTAGTTGAATTTTTTGTGCATGCCAACAAAAATACAAGGACAATGTCTACCAAGTTTGGGGCCAAAACTCCTTCTGAAAAAATTTTAAAAAAATCTCAAACCATAAAAAGTTTCCAAAATCATGAAAAATAGAAAATGAGTCGTCTTGCCATGAAACTTCACATGAAGGCTGAAGGGACCATTGTATGAATTTACAAGCCATAAAAATGACATTGGCACGGTAGAAATATGAAGATGTGCCTAAACCCACCTACCACCCTATCGATCCACAACTTGTGCATCCCGCCTCTCTGGCCGATGTAGTGCCCGCCCACCCACTCGTTTCGTTGGTTGGCTGAGGCATACGGAGCTCATTCCCAGTCTAAGATCGGACCAGACTAAGGGTTGCGACAGTAGGATCGGTAGCATGCAGGGGGGACCCGATCGATCCTCGACTTGCGCATCCTGCCTCTCTGGCCGGTTGAGCACCCGTATGCTCGTTTCGTGGGTTGACTTAGGCATACGGAGTTCATTCCCAGTCTAAGCTTATGGAGTTCATTCCTAGTGTAAGATCGGACCAGATCGAGGGTTGTGGGTGCACATGCCGAGCGTCCGCACGCTCGTTTCATGGGTTGACTTAGGCATACGGTGCTCATTCCCAATGTAAGATCAGATCGGACTGAGGGTTACGGGTCCACATGTTAGGCTCGAGCTTGTGCTAGTGTCGCATTTTTTTTTGCTCGGGGCACCATCACCGGAGCATCGTCGGAGAACCTGACCGACGGCATTTGGGTTTCGACGATTGGGTGAGATGGGGGGTGTCCGGACATGATGTGTGATGGGTGCTGGTACTTGGCCCTTATATTGGCCCCCTATCCCTCATCAAACCTTGAGAACTCACACCCCCTTAAAAAGCATGTGAGATTTTACAGGTTTGCTGCCAGTAGCCATTAAAGTGTCTGAAATAGGGATACTTTTTTCAAATGGTCACAAAATCCTCTACACTTTGAGTTTTTAGCTGAATTGTTTTGTGCATGCCAACAAAAATACAAGGATCACATCTACCAAGTTTGGGGCCAAAACACCTTCTGAAAATATTTTAAAAAAATCTCGAACCGTAAAAAGTTTCGAAAATCATGAAAAATAGAAAACGAGTCGTCTTGCCATGAAACTTCACATGAAGGCTTAAGGGACCATTGTATGAATTTACAAGCCATAAAAATGGCATTGGCATGGCAAAAATATGAAGATGTGCCTAAACCCACCTACCACCCTATCGATACACGACCTGCGCATCCCACCTCTCTGGACGGCGTAGTGCCCTCCCACCCACTCGTTTCGTCGGTTGGCTTAGGTATACGAGCTCATTCTCAGTCTAAGATCAGACCAGACCGAGGGTTGTGGTAACAAGACTAGCAGCACGTAGGGGGGGACTCGACCGATCCCCAACTTGTGCATCCTGCCTGTCTGGCCGGCTGAGAGCCCGCACGCTCGTTTCGTGGGTTGACTTAGGCATATGGAGTTCATTCCCAGTCTAAGCATACGGAGTTCATTCCCAGTGTAAGATCGGACCAGATCGAGGGTTGTGGGTGCACATGCTGGGCTCGAGCATCTGCTGGTGCCACTTTTTTTTTGTCCGAGGCACCATCATCGGAGCATCACCGGAGAACCTGACCGACGGCATTGGGATTGAGGGGGCGGGGAGGGATGTGCGCACATGATGTGCGATGGGTGCTGGTACTTGGCCCTTATACTGGACCCCTATCCCTCAACAAACCTCGAGAACTCACACCCCCTTAAATAGCATTTGAGATTTTACAGGTTTGCTCCCAGTAGCCATTAAAGTGCTGAAATGGGGACACTTTTTTCAAATGGTCACAAAATCCTGTACACTTCAAGTTTTTAGCTGAATTTTTTTGTGCATACCAAAAAAATACAAGGATCATGTCTACCAAGTTTGGGTCCAAAACTACTTCTGAAAAATTTTTAAAAGAATCCCGAATCGTAAAAAGTTTAAAATTGCGAAAAATAAAAAATGAGTCGTCTTGCCATCAAACTTCACATGAAGGCTTAAGGGACCATTGTATGAATTTACAAGCCATAAAAATGGCATTGGCATGGCAGAAATATGAAGATGTGCCTAAACCCACCTACCACCCTATCGATCCCCGGCTTGCGCATCTCGCCTCTTTGGCCTGCGTAGTGCCTGCCCGCCTGCTCGTTTCATCGGTTGGCTTAGGCATACGGAGTTCATTCCCAGTCTAAGATCAGACCAGGCCGAAGGTTGTGGTAACAAGATTGACAGCATGTAGGGAGGGACCCGACCGATCCCCGGCTTGCGCATCCTGCCCCTCTGGCCGACTGAGCGCCCGCACGCTCTTTTCGTGGGTTGACTTAGGCATACGGAGTTCATTCCTAGTCTAAGCATAAGAAATTCATTCCCAGTGTAAGATCAGACCGGACCAAGTGTTGTGGGTGCACATGCTGGGCTCAGGCATGTGCTGGTGCCGTATTGTTTTTTTCCCGGGGCACCATCACTGGAGCATCGTCGAAGAACTTGACCGGCAGCGTTGGGATTCCGGTGATTGGGGGGTAGGGGGTGTGCGCACATGATGTGCGATGGGTGCTGGTACTAGGCCCTTATATTGGCCCCCTATCCCTCATCAAACGTCGAGAACTCACACCCCCTTAAAGAGCATTTGAGATTTTACAGGTTTGCTGCCAGTAGCCATTAAAGTGTCTGAAATGGGGACACTTTTTTCAAATGGTCACAAAATCCTGTACATTTTGAGTTTTTAGCTGAATTTTTTTGTGCATGCCAAAAAAAATTCAAGGATCATGTCCACCAAGTTTGGGTCCAAAACGCCTTTTGAAGAAATTTTAAAAAAATCCCAAACAGTAAAAAGTTTCAAAAATCGTGAAAAATAGAAAACGAGTCGTCTTGCCATGAAACTTCACATGAAGGCTTAAGGGACCATGGTATGAATTTAGAAGCCAGAAAAATGGCATTGGCATGGAAGAAATATGAAGATGTGCCTAAACCCACCTGCCACCCTATCGATCCACGACTTTCGCATCCCGCCTCTCTGGCCGACGTAGTGCCCGTCCGCCCGCTCGTTTCGTCGATTGACTTAGGCATACGGAGTTCATTCCCAGTCTAAGATCAGACCAGACTGAGGGTTACGGCAGTGGGATCGAAGCACACAGGGGGGGACCCGATCGATCCCTGGCTTGCGCATCCTGCCCCTCTGGCCGGCTGAGCGCCCGCACGCTCGTTTCGTGGGTTGACTTAGGCATACGAAGTTCATTCCCAGTCTAAGCATGCGGAGTTCATTCCCAGTGTAAGATCGGACCGGACCGAAGGTTATGGGTGCACATGCTGGGCTCGGGCATGTGTTGGTGCCACTTTTTTTTTTTCGCCAGGGGCACCATCATCGGAGAACCTGACTGGTGGCATTAGGGTTCCGACGATTGGGGGGGCAGGGGGTGTGCGCACATGATGTACAATGGGTGCTGGTACTTGGCCCTTATATTGGCTCATTATCCCTCATCAAACCTCGAGAAGTCACACCCCCTTAAAGAGCATTTGAGATTTTACAGGTTTGCTACCAGTAGCCGTTAAAGTGTCTGAAATGGGGACACTTTTTTCAAATGATCACAAAATCCTGTACATTTGGAGTTTTTAGCTAAATTTTTTTGTGCATGCCAACAAAAATACAAGGATCACATCTACCAAGTTTGGGGCCAAAACTCCTGAAAAAATTTTAGAAAAATCCTGAACCGTAAAAAGTTTCAAAAATCATGAAAAATAGAAAACGAGTCGTCTTGCCATGAAACTTCACATGAAGGCTTAAGGGACCATTGTATGAATTTACAAGCCATAAAAATGGTGTTGGCACGGCAGAAATATGAAGATGTGCCTAAACCCACCTACCACCCTAGCGATCCACGGCTTGCGCATCCCGCCTCTCTGGCCGATATAATGCCCGCCCGCCCGCTCGTTTCGTCGGTTGGCTTAGGCATACAGAGTTCATTCTCAGTCTAAGATCGGATCAGACAAAGGGTGACGGCAGCCGGATCGGCAGCACACAGGTGTCACGGGCTTCGACCTTAGACTCAAAATCCATATGACCTTAGGCTTGGAATCTCTTCCTTTGTGCCTAAGTCGGCCTAAAACACAAGCGTGCGGGCATTAGAAGAATGGAAATGGCTGATTACGCAAGTTAAAGAGAAACAGGATAAAAAGATAGAATTCTGGAAATGCTCTTGTATTCACTGAAATAGAAGTGTTTGATGGTGTACAAATGAGCGTGGAGCAGCCCTCTATTTATAGTTGAGGCTCTAGCTACAACTTAATGGCATATCCCTAGAATAAAGGCTAAAATCATGGGATTACAATCAATCAGGATGCTAACTCCTGATATTCAAGGTCAACCAAATCTGCCAGGATGCTCCTGCCTATTTCCAGAAGCTTCCCTTGCATGTCTAGCACCTTGGGTCCTTCTGGATGTGGTGCGGGCAGCTTGTATGCCAGGCCTTGGTCTCACGAGCTTGCCTACAAGTCGAGCGGGCATTCTGAGCTCGTTTGCTAGGCTTTGCACACAGATACCTGCTAGCACGCCTGGTCTACGGGCCTCAACCTCTGGCTCACTGCTGGTCTGCCTGATGTGCCTAACATACCTGTCCAGGGCATGACATTCTCCCCCACCTGATTATGCAATGTCCTCATTGCATCTTCTGCATGGTACTGCCTGGTCTGGTCCTCGAACTACCATAAGTCCTCTGCTGTTCCCAGCTCACCTCACTATCTGAAAGTCCCTTCCAGCGCACCAAGTACTCATGTCTTGGGTTTTAGCTCTTCTGTCTCACCTTTCGATCAGCTATGATGCTGTGGACCTCCTTCTCATATGAGGCCCTTGCTCCCAATGGCGCACGCTTTGACTCCGCCCATCCTGGATCTCCCTCATCCTTATGGAATGGCTTGAGCATGCTCACATAGAACATCGGGTGTACCCTTAACTTGGGTGGCAAATCCAGCTTGTAGGCAACCTTGCCTACCCTCTTGACTATTCGGAAAGGTCCCTCATACCTCCGGACTAGGCCTTTGTGCGGCCCCCTGTGGCATAAAATGGGATGCAACTTTACCAACACCAAGTCTCTAACCTGGAACTGCATGTCCCACCTATTCTGGTCTACCCACTTCTTCGACCTCTTGGTAGCCTTGTGTAGACAAACTCTGGCGAAGTCAATTTGCTCCTGCGATGCCTTGGCAAACTTGTATGCTACTGGATTTAACCCTGTATAACCTACAGCAATCGAACTGGGTGTTAGTGGTTGTTGCCCTGTCACAACCTCAAATGGGCTCTGGTTCGTTGCCTCACTCTTTTGCAAGTTGTAGGAAAACTATGCAATATCTAGCAGCTTTGGCCAGTCCCTTTGTATGGAACTCACATAGTGCCTGAGGTAGACCTCCAATAGTCCATTCACTCATTCTGTCTGCCCATCGGTCTACGGATGCATACTGGTGGAAAAGTTCAAGTCTAACCCCAACAGCTTGAACAACTCAGTCCAGAACCTGCCTATGAACTGCCCGTCCTGATCACTAACAATGGCCCTCGACACTCCCCAGTACTTAACCATGTTCTTCAAGAACAATCGAGCTGCCTTCTCGACTAGGCACTCCTTGGTTGCTGAAATGAAAATTCCATACTTGGAAAACCTGTCCACCACTACCATGATGCTTCCAAACCCCTCTGTCTTGGGTAGACTGATTATAAAGTCCAGAGAAACACTCTCCCATGGTCGCTCTGGCACTGGCAATGGGTCCAAGAGACTGCCTGGTTTCTTGAGCTCCACCTTGTCCTGTCGGCACACAAGACAAGTTTTCACATAGGCCTCCACATTGTCCCTCATGTGTGGCTAGTAATACCGATTCTCGATCAGCGCCAAGGAGCGACTCACTCCAGGGTGTCCAGCCCACCTTGAATCATGACATTTTTGCAAAACTTCCTTGCGGAGCTTCCCATGTTACGGCACAAATAGTCTACTGCCCCTGGTGTACAACAAACCATTCTGCAACCAAAACCGCCTAGTCTTACCTTGTTAGGCGTACTCCATCAAAGCCTTGGCTGTAGGATCATTCGCAAATCCCTCCTTGATGCAAGGCACTAATGACCCCTTTGGTTGGCTAATGGCAGCAAGGTTAGCCTTCTTGCTCAGGGCATCTACCACTAGGTTCACCCGTCCTAGCTTGTACTCCATCCGAAAATGAAATTCTGCAAGAAAATCTTGCCATCTCACCTGCTTGGGGGACAGCTTCTTCTGTGTCTGGAAGTAGCTGGTCACCACATTGTCCAGCCTCACCACGAACCTTGACCCCAACAGGTAATGGCACCAAGTGCACAAGCAGTGCACCACTGCAGTCATCTCCTTCTCTTGGACCATGTACTTGCGTTCAATCTCATTCAGCTTCCTGCTCTCGAACGCGATTGGACGTCCCTTTTGCATCAACACGCCCCCTATGGCAAAGTCTGATGCATCCGTATTGACCTCATATGGCTTGGCATGGTCTAGCAAGGCCAAGACTGGCTCCTCAGTCACAGCCCGCTTCAACTTGTTAAAGGCTTCTTGGCACCCTACGCTCCACTCCAATGCTCTCTCTTTCTTGAGCAAGTCAGTCAATGGCGTGGCTATTGCTGAGTGACCTTTGATGAAGTGCCTGTAGTAGTTAACCAGCCCAAGGAATGATCTCAACTCAGTGACCTTGGCTAGCGGTTGCCACTTCAGGATGGCATGTATCTTGCCTTCATCCATGCATATCCTGCCACCTCCCACTATGTGGCCTAGGAACGGGATCTCCTGCTAGGCAAATGAGCACTTCTCCCTCTTGAAAAATAGCTTGTGCACCCGTAACACCTCAAACACCTGTCTCAAATGGTCTACATGCTCTCTCAAAGTTTGGCTGTAGATCACAATGTCATCCAAATAAACCACAATAAACTGATCAAGGAATGACTTAAGTACCTTGTTCATAAGGGTGCAAAATGTTGCTGGGGCATTCGTGAGTCTGAAAGACATCACCAAGAACTCATACGAACCATACCGAGTGACACATGCTATCTTTGGCTCATCTCCCTCCAAGATCCTGACTTGATAGTAGCCTGACTTCAAATCCAGCTTGGTGAACCACCTTGCGCTCCCAAGTTGATCGAACAAGTCCGCAATGAGTGGGATGGGGTATTTGTTCTTGATGGTCAGCTTGTTCAAGGCCCGGTAGTCTATGCACAGCTGCAACGACCCATCATGCTTGCGCTGAAATAGAACCGGTGCACCATAGGGTGCCTTCGATGGCCTGATGAAGCCAGCATCAACTAACTCCTTGAGCTGCTTCCTTAACTCCTCCAACTCTGGTGGAGACATTCGATAAGGGGCTCTGGCTAGTGGCTTGGCCTCAGACACTAGCTCGATCTTGTGGTCCACCTCCCTCTTAGGTGGTAGCTTGCAAGGCAACTTTACGGGTATCACATCACTAAAGGTCTTCAGCACCTTTAGCACCTCCAAGGGTGACTCGGTCTCCTTCTCCCTTGGCTCATCATATTTCAGGGCTGCCAAGAAGGTGTCTTCTTGTTTGCTTACCACCTTGGCAAATTGGATGGCTGACACCACCCGTGACCTAACTCCAGACCCTCTTCTCAATGGCACTAGGCATTGGCACCGTGCATCTAAGATGCAAACACAATTGGTAAAAGGCACAATGAGGGCATTAATCTGAACAAGGAAATCCAACCCAATCACAAACTCATAGTCATCAAGGGGTATTACCTCAATGGTCTCCTTGCCTTTCCAGTCTCCAAGCTGACACTCCACTCCCAGTGCTACTCCAATGGCTGGAACTTTCTTGGAGTTCACTATGTTAATGGTACTAGTCCCTTTCTGCACCTTTAGTCCGAGCTTCTGGGCTTCATCACCTAAAATAAAAAGATGTGAGGCACCTGTGTCTACCAGTGCACTCACCTTCTGACCCGCAACCATAAGATCCGTAAATATCAAGCCCTTTGGCTTGCGACTCCCCTTACTCTGGACAGCATTGAGCACCAACAACCCAAGCTTTGCTACCCCTGACTTTGGCTCCTCGTCAGACTCCTTGTCTACAGTAGCCAGCTTGCCCTTCTCAGGCAATTGCATGCTTTGTGGCTACCTCCACATAGGTAGCATGCTAGTGGCTCTCAGTCCCCCTTTGCTTTCCACTTGCCTACTGGTGGCTTCCTCTTGCCATCCTTGGTTGAACGATCTTGGTCTCCATCCTTGGACTCCCGATCACGGTCCTTCCCCTTGGACTGTTTTTTCTAGTCCCTATCGTCCTTGCCCTTACCCTTGGACTTGGAAGACTCAAACTTGTTCAGAGGCTTGAACTCTATCAAGGCCTCGACAGTAGTCATGGCTTTAGCCAGGACATGAACTCCACTCCTTTGTAGCTTATGCTGCACCCACAGCTTCAGCCCATCCATGAAAGCAAAGAATGCATCCTTATCGCCTAGATCCGAGATCTCTAGCATCAGTTCAGAGAATTTTTGGACATACTCCCTTATGTCCCCTTGCTGGCTCAACCTGCGTAACTTTGCCAGTGCCTCATCATCGGCATACTTCGGGTAAAATTGTTCTCTAAACTCCTTTTAGAACTCTGCCCAGGTTCCAATCTTGGTGTTCCCATGCCTGACATCATCACACCTACGCCTCCACCACAATAAGGCTAGATCAATGAGATACATAGCAGCGGTGCTTACGTTTATCGCCTCGTCTTGCATGCATATGGCCTGGAAGTACTGCTCCATACCCTAAAGGTAGTTGTCTACTTCCTTGGCCGCCCTAGTCCCCTTAAACTCCTTAGGCTTGGGGACATCCAATCTGGATTTGGACACTCCAGCAAACATGCCATTCCCAATGGTAGTCTTGCAAGTAACGAGCTCACTGGTAAGCTCTTCCATCCGCTGGCGCATGGCCTCCATGCCATCGTGCAAGGTCTACACTTCAGCCTCCAAGGTCTGGCTCTTTTTTGGTGAACACGTCCAAGCCTTAGTTGAGAGCGGCTTCTAGCTCACTTTGGATCTCCTCCCCCATGGAGTCTAGCGATGCAATGTGAGTCTCTACTTCCTCAAGCTTCTCCCTCATGTCACCTACGGTCACCTCTACCTTGGCTAGCCTACCGTCCATGGTAGACCAGATATCTCTAGAACTAGCTTTCTTGCCTCTTCCCCGACCATGCTCCTGGGCCTCTGGTTGTTGGCTAGCAACGTCGCTTTGGGATGCCATCTCCTCAATCACGATCTAACCTGCACAACACAAACACGCAGAATCGAACTTGCTCTGATACCAACTGTCACGGGCTCAGACCTTAGACTCAGAATCCATATGGCCTTGGGCTTGCAATCTCCTCTTTTGTGCCTAAGTCAGCCTAAAACACAAGCGTGGGGGCACTAGAACAATTGGAAGGGCTGATTACGCAAGTTAAAGAAAAATAGGATAAGAAGACAGAATTCTGGAAATGCTCTTGTATTCACTGAAACAGAAGTGTTTGATGGTGTACAAATGAGGGTGGAGTAGCCCTCTATTTATAGTTGAGTCTCCAGCTACAACTTAATGGCATATCCCTAGAATAAAGGATAAAATCATGGGATTACAATCAATTAGGATGCTAACTTCTGATTTTCAGGGTCAACCAAATCTGCCAGGATGCTCCTGCCTGTTTTCAGAAGCTTCCCTTGCGTGTCCAGCACCTTGGGCCCTTTCAGATGTGGTGCGGGCAGCTTGTATGCCAGGCCTTGGTCCCACGGGCTTACCTGCAAGTCGAACGGGCATTCTAAGCTTGTTTGCAAGGCTTTACGCATAGATACCCGTCAGCACCCCTGGTCCACATGCCTCAACCTCTGGCTCACCTGCTGGTCTGCCTGATGTGCCTGGCGCGCCGACCCAGGGTGAGACACAGGGGGGGACCAGACCGATCCCCGGCTTGTGCATCCTGCCCTTCTAGCCTACTGAGCACCCGCACGCTCGTTTCATGGGTTGACTTGGCATACGGAGTTCATTCCCAGTCTAACCATACGAAGTTCATTCCCAATGTAAGATCGGACCGAACCTAGGGTTACAGGTGCAAATGCTGGGCTCGGGCATGTGTTGGTACCACATTTTTTTTGCCCGAGGCACCATCGCGACAGCATCGTCGGAGAACCTGACCGACGGCATTGGGGTTCTGGCGATTGGGGGGCGGGGTGGTGTGCGTACATGATGTGCGATGGGTGCTGGTACTTGGCCCTTATATTGGCACCCTATTCCTCATCAAACCTCGAGAACTCACACCCCCTTAAAGAGCATTTGAGATTTTACAGGTTTGCTGCCAGTAGCCATTAAAGTCTTTGAAATGGGGACACTTTTTTCAAATGGTCACAAAATCCTATACACTTTGAGTTTTAGCTGAATTTTTTTGTGCATGCCAAAAAAAATACAAGGATCACGTCTACCAAGTTTGGGGCCCAAACTCCTTCTGAAAAAATTTTAAAAAAATCTCGAACTGTAAAAAGTTTCAAAAATCGTGAAAAAAAGAAAATGAGTCGTCTTACCATGAAACATCTCATGAAGGCTTAAGGGACCATTGTATGAATTTACAAGCCATAAAAATGGCATTGACATGGCAGAAATATGAAGATGTGCCTAAACCCACCTACCACCCTATCGATCCATGGCTTGCGCATCCCGCCTCTCTGGTCGGCGTAGTGCCCACTCGCCTATTCGTTTCATCGGTTGGCTTAGGCATACAGAGTTCATTCCCAGTCTAAGATCGGATCAGACTGAGGGTTACGGTAGTAGGATTGACAGCACGTAGGGGGGACCCGATTGATCCCCGACTTGCGCATCCTGCCCCACTGGTCGACTGAGCGCCCGCACGCTCGTTTCGTGGGTTGACTTAGGCATACAGAGTTCATGCCCAGCCTAAGCATACGGAGTTCATTCCCAGTGTAAGATCAGACCAAACCGAGGGTTACGGGTGCACATGCTGGGCTCGGGCATGTGCTGGTGCCGCATCTTTTTTTGCCCAGGGCACCATCATCAGAGAACCTGACCGGCGGCATTGAGGTTTCGACAATGGGGGGGCGGGGGGGGGTGTGCACACGTGATGTGTGATGGGTGCTGGTACTTGGCCCTTATATTGGCCCCTATCCCTCATCAAACCTCGAGAACTCACACCCCCTTAAAGAGCATTTGAGATTTTACAGGTTTGCTGCCAGTAGCCATTAAAGTGTCTGAAATGGGGACACTTTTTTCGAATGGTCACAAATCCTGTACACTTCGAGTTTTTAGCTGAATTTTTTTATGCATGCCAACAAAAATACAAGGATCACGTCTACCAAGTTTGGGGCCAAAAATCCTTTTGAAAAATTTTAAATAAATCCCGAACCGTCTACCAAGATAGAAAACGAGTCGTCTTGCCGTGAAACTTCACAGGAAAGCTTAAGGGACCATTGTATGAATTTACAAGCCATAAAAATTACATTGGTAGGGTAGAAATATGAAGATGTGCCTAAACCCACCTACCACCCTATCGATCCATGGCTTGCACATCCCACCTCTCTAACGGCGTAGTGCCCGCCTGCCCGCACGTTTCATCGGTTGGCTTAGGCATACGGAGTTCATTCCCTGTCTAAAATTAGACCAGATCGAGGGTTATGGTTGCAGGATCGGCAGCATGTAGGGGTTGACCCAGTCGATCCCCGGCTTGCGCATCCTACCCCTTTAGCCGACTGAGCGCCCGCACGCTCGTTTCATGGGTTGACTTAGGCATACGGAGTTCATTCCGAGTCTAAGCATGCGGAGTTCATTCCCAGCGTAAGATCAGACCGAACCAAGGGTTGCAGGTGCACATGCTGGGCTCGGGCATGTGCTCGTGCAACTTTTTTTTTTTCGCCTGGGGCACCATCATCGGAGCATTGCCGAAGAACTTGACCGACGGCATCGGGGTCCCGACGATTGGGGGGCGGGGGGGTGTGCGCACATGATGTGCGATGGATGCTAGAACTTGGCCCTTATATTGGCCCCCTATCCCTCATCAACCCTCAAGAACTCACACCCCCTTAAAGAGCATTTGAGATTTTACAGGTTTGCTACCAGTAGCCACTAAAGTGTCTGAAATGGGGACACTTTTTTCGAATGGTCACAAAATCCTATACACTTCGAGTTTTTAGCTGAATTTTTTTGTGCAAGCCAAAAAAAATACAAGGATCATGTCTACCAAGTTTGGGGCCAAAAATACTTCCAAAAAAATTTTAAAAAAATCTCAAACCGTAAAAAGTTTCAAAAATCATGAAAAATTGAAAATGAGTCGTCTTGCCATGAAACGTCACATGAAGGCTTAAGGGACCATTGTATGAATTTACAAGCCATAAAAATGGCATTGGCATGGTAGAAATATGAAGATGCGCATAAACCCACCTACCACCCTATCGATCCACGGCTTGCGCATCCTGCCTCTCTGGTCGGCGTAGTGCACGCTCGCCCGCTCGTTTCGTCGATTGGCTTAGGCATACAGAGTTCATTCCTAGTCTAAGATTGGACCAGACTGAAGGTTGTAGCAGCAGGATCAGCAGCACATAGGGGGGGACCCGGTCGATCCCCAGCTTGTGCATCTTGCCCCTCTGGCCGATTGAGCGCCTGCACGCTCGTTTCATGGGTTGACTTAGGCATACGAAGTTCATTCCCAATCTAAGCATACGGAGTTCATTCCCAGTAAGATCGAATCGAACCAAGGGTTGTGGGTGCACATGTTGGGCTCGGGCATGTGGTAGTGTCGCATTTTTTTTCCACGGGGCACCATCGTCGGAGCATCGCCGGAGAACCTGATCGACGGCATTGGGGTTCCGACAATTGGGGGGGCGCGGGGGGTGTGCGCACATGATGTGCGATGGGTGCTGGTACTTGGCCCTTATATTGGCCCCCCATCCCTTATCAAACCTCGAGAACTCACACCCCCTTAAAGAGCATTTGAGATTTTACAGGTTTGCTGCCAGTAGCCATTAAAGTGTCCGAAATGGGGACGTTTTTTTCAAATGGTCACAAAATCTTATACACTTCATGTTTTTAACTGAATTTTTTTGTGCATGCCAACAAAAATACAAGGATCACGTCTACCAAGTTTGGAGCAAAACTCCTTCTGAAAAAATTTTTAAAAAATCCCAAACCGTAAAAAGTTTCCAAAATCATGAAAAATAGAAAACAAGTCGTCTTGCCATGAAGCTTCACATGAAGGTTTAAGGGACCATTGTATGAATTTACAAGCCATAAAAATGACTTTGGCATGGCAGAAATATGAAGATGTTCCTAAACCCACGTACCACCCTATTTATACACGGCTTGCGCATCCCGCCTCTCTGGCCAGCATAGTGCCCGTCCGTCCACTCATTTCGTCGGTTGGCTTAGAAGTACGAAGTTCATTCCCAATCTAAGATCAGACCGGACCGAGGGTTGTGGCAGCAGGATCGGTAGCATGTAGGGGGGACCCGGTCGATCCCCGGCTTGTGCATCCTGCCCCTCTGGTCGACTGAGCGCCCACACGCTCGTTCTATGGGTTGACTATGGCATACGGAGTTCATTCCCAGTCTAAGCATACGAAGTTCATTCCCAGTGTAAGATCGGACCAAACCGAGGGTTACGGGTGCACATGCTGGTCTCGGGCATGTACTGGTGCCGCATTTTTTTTTGCTCGGGGCACCATCACTGGAGCATCGTCGAAGAACCTGACCGACGGCATTGGGGTTTCGACGATTGGGGGGCCGGGGGGGTGTGCGCACATGATGTGCGATGGGTGCTAGTACTTGGCCCTTATATTGGCCCCCTATCCCTCATCAAACCTCGAGAACTCATGCCTCCTTAAAGAGCATTTGAGATTTTATAGGTTTGCTGCCAGTAGCAATTAAAGTGTCTGAAATAGGGACATTTTTTTCGAATGGTAACAAAATCCTGTCCACTTCGAGTTTTTAGCTGAATTTTTTTGTGCATGCCAACAAAAATACAAGGATCATGTCTACCAAGTTTGGGGCTGAAACTCCTTCTGAAAAAATTTTATAAAAATCCCAAACTTTAAAATGTTTCAAAAATCGTGAAAAATAGAAAACGAGTCGTCTTGCCATGAAACTTCACATGAAGGCTTAAGGGACCATTGTATGAATTTTCAAGCCATAAAAATGGCATTGGCATAGTATAAATATGAAGATGTGCCTAAACCCACCTACCACCCTATCGATCCATGGCTTGCGCATCCCGCCTCTCTGGCCGGCGTAGTGCCAGCTCGTCCGCTCGTTTCGTCGGTCGGCTTAGGCATACGGAGTTCATTCCTAGTCTAAGATCAGACCAGACCGAGGGTTGCAGTAGCAGGATTGGTAGCATGTAGGGGGGACCCGACCGATCCTCAGCTTGTGCATCCTGCCCCTCTGGCCGGTTGAGCACCCGCACGCTCGTTTCGTGGGTTGACTTAGGCATATGGAGTTCATTCCCAGTCTAAGCATACGGAGTTCATTCCCAGTGTAAGATCGGACCAGACCGAGGGTTGTGGGTGCACATGCTGGGCTCGGGCATGTGCTGGTGCCGCATTTTTTTTTGCCCAGGGCACCATCGTCGGAGCATCATCGGAGAACCTGACTGACAGCATTGGGGTTCCGGCGATTGGGGGGATGGGGGGTGTGTTCACATGATGTGCGATAGGTGCTGGTACTTGGCCCTCATATTGGCCCCCTATCCCTCATCAAACCTTGAGAACTCACACCCCCTTAAAGAGCATTTGAGATTTTACAGGATTCCTGCCAGTAGCCATTAAAGTGTCTGAAATGGGTACACTTTTTTCAAATGGTCACCAAATCTTGTACACTTCGAGTTTTTAGCTGCATTTTTTTATGCAAGTGAACAAAAATACAAGGATCACGTCTACCAAGTTTGGGGCCAAAACTCCTTCTGAAAAAATTTTAAAAAAATCCTGAACCGTAAAAAGTTTCCAAAATCATGAAAAATAGAAAACGAGTCGTCTTGCCATGAAACTTCACATGAAGGCTTAAAGGACCATTGTATGAATTTACAAGCCATAAAAATGGCATTGGAATGGCAGATATATGAAAATGTGCCTAAACCCTCCTACCACCCTATCGATCCACGGCTTGCGCATCTCGCCTTTCTGACCGACGTAGTGCCCTCCCGCATGATCGTTTTGTGGGTTGACTTAGGCATACGGAGTTCATTCCTAGTCTAAGAATACGGAGTTAATTCCCAGTGTAAGATCGGACCGGATTGAGGGTTGCAGGTGCACATGCTGGGCTCAGTCATGTGCTGGTGTCGTATTTTTTTTTCGTCGGGGGCACCATTATCGGAGCATCGTCGGAGAACCTGACCAACGGCATTGGGGTTTCGGTGATTGGGGGGCCGGGGGGGTGTGTCCACATGATGTGTGATGGGTGATGGTACTTGGCCTTTATATTGGCCCCCTATCCCTCATCAAACCTCGAGAACTCACACCCCTTAAAAAGTATTTGAGATTTTACAGGTTTGCTGCCAGTAGCCATTAAAGTATCTGAAATGGGGACACTTTTTTCAAATGGTCACAAAATCTTGTTCACTTCGAGTTTTTAGCTGAATGTTTTGTGCATGCCAACAAAAATAGAAGGATCACGTCTACCAAGTTTGGAGAGAAAACTCCTTCTGAAAAAATTTTAAAAAAATCTCGAACCGTAAAAAGTTTCAAAAATCGTGAAAAATTGAAAACAAGTCGTCTTGCCATGAAACTTCGCATGAAGGCTTAAGGGACCATTGTATGAATTTACAAGCCATAAAAATGGCTTTGGTACAGTAGAAATATGAAGATGTGCCTAAACCCACCTACCACCCTATCGATCCATGGCTTGCGCATCCCGCTTCTCTGGCCGGCGTAGTGCCCGCCCGCCCGCTCATTTCGTAAGTTGGATTAGGCATACAGAGTTCATTCCCAGTCTAAGATTGGACCAAACCGAGGGTTGTGGCAGCAGGATCGGCTGCATGAAGGGGGGGACCGGCCGATCCCCGACTTGCGCATCCTGCCCCTCTGGCCGACGGAGCGCTCGCACGCTCGTTTCGTGGGTTGACTTAGGCATACGGAGTTAATTCCTAGTCTAAGCATACGAAGTTCATTCCTAGTGTAAGATTGGACCGCACCGAGGGTTTTGGGTGCACATGCTGGGCTCGGGCATGTGCTGGTGCCATATTTTTTTTTCACTCGGGGCACCATCGTCGGAGCATCGCCGGAGAACCTGATGACGGCATTGGGCTTCCGACGATTGAGGGTGGCGGGGGGGAGGGTGTGCACACATGATGTGCGATGGGTGCTGGTACTTGGCCCTTATATTGGCCCCCTATCCCTCATCAAACCTCGAGAACTCACACCCCCTTAAAGAGCATTTGAGATTTTACAGGTTTGCTGCCAGTAGCCATTAAAGTGTTTGAAATGGGGACACTTTTTTCAAATGGTCACAAAATCCTGTACACTTTGAGTTTTTAGCTGAATTTTTTTGTGCATGCCAACAAAAATACAAGGACAATGTCTACCAAGTTTGGGGCCAAAACTCCTTCTGAAAAAATTTTAAAAAAATCCCAAAACGTAAAAAGTTTCAAAAATCATGAAAAATAGAAAACGAGTCATCTTGCCATGAAACTTCACACGAAGGCTTAAGGGACCATTGTATGAATTTGCAAGCCATAAAAATGGCATTGGCACAGTAGAAATATGAAGATGTGCCTAAACCCACCTACCACCCTATCGATCCATGACTCGTGCATCTCGCCTCTCCGACTGGCGTAGTGCCGGCCTGTCCGCTCGTTTCGTCGATTGGCTTAGGCATACGGAGTTCATTCCCAGTCTAAGATTAGATCAGGTCGAGGGTTACGGCAGTAGGATCGGCAGCACGTAGGGGGGACCCAGTCGATCCCCGGCTTGTGCATCCTGCCCTTCTGGCCAGTTGGGCGCCCGCACGCTCATTTCGTTGGTTGACTTAGGCATACGGAGTTCATTCCCAGTCTAAGCATACGAAGTTCATTCCCAGTGTAAGATCGAACCGGATCGAGGGTTGCGGGTGCACATGCTGGGCTCGACCATGTGTTGGTGTCGCATTTTTTTTTCGCTCGGGGCACCATCGCCGGATCATCGCCAGAGAACCTGACCGGTGACATTAGGGTTCCGATGATTGGGGGGGCAGGGGGCGAGTGGGGTGTGCGCACATGATGTGCGATGGGTTCTAGTACTTGGCCCTTAAATTGGCCCCCTATCCCTCATCAAACTTCGAGAACTCACACCCCCTTAAAGAGCATTTGAGATTTTATAGGTTTGCTGCCAATAGCTCTTAAAGTGTCTGAAATGGGGACACTTTTTTGAAATGGTAACAAAATCTTGTACACTTCGAGTTTTTAGCTGGCTTTCTTTGTGCATGCCAACAAAAATACAAGGATCACGTCTACCAAGTTTGGGCCAAAACTCCTTTTGAAAAAATTTTAAAAAAATCTTGAACCGTAAAAAGTTTCAAAAATCGTGAAAAATAGAAAACGAGTCGTCTTGCCATGAAACTTCACATGAAGGCTTAAGGGACCATTGTATGAATTTACAAGCCATAAAAATGGCATTGGCACAGCAGAAATATGAAGATGTGCCTAAACCCACCTACCACCCTATCGATCCACGGCTTGCGTATCCCGCCTCTTTGGCAGGCGTAGTGCCCGCCCGTCTGCTCATTTTGTCGGTTGGCTTAGGCATACGGAGTTCATTCCAAGTCTAAGATCAAACCAGACCGAGGGTTGCGGCAGCAAGATTGGCAGCACACAGGGGAGGACCTGGTTGATCCCCGACTTGCTCATCCTGCCCCTCGATCGGCTGAGCACCCGCACGCTCGTTCCGTGGGTTGACTTAGGCATATGGAGTTCATTCCCAGTGTAAGATTAGACCAGACCGAGGGTTGTGGGTGCACATGCTGGGCTCAAGCATGTGCTGGTGTCGCATTTTTTTTCACTAGGGGCACCATCATCGGAGAACCTGACCGACGGCATTGGGGTTCCGATGATTAGGGGGCGGGGAAGGTGTGCGCACATGATGTGCGATGGGTGCTGGTACTTGGCCCTTATATTGGCCCCTTATCCCTCATCAAAGCTCAAGAACTCACACCCCCTTAAACAGCATTTGAGATTTTACAAGTTTGCTGCCAGTAGCCATTAAAGTGTTTGAAATAGGGACACTTTTTTCATATGGTCACAAAATATTGTACACTTCCAATCTTTAGCTGAATTGTTTTGTGCATGCCAACAAAAATACAAGGATCACGTCTACCAATTTTGGGGCCAAAACTCCTTTTGAAAAAATTTTAAAAAAATCTTGAACCATAAAAATTTTTGAAAATCATGAAAAATAGAAAACAAGTCGTCTTGCCATGAAACTTCACATGAAGGCTTAAGGGACCATTGTATGAATTTACAAGCCATAAAAATGCCATTGGCATGGCAGAAATATGAAGATGTGCCTAAACCCACCTACCACCCTATCGTTCCATGACTTACGAATCCCGCCTCTCTGGCTGACGTAGTGCCCACCGGCCTGCTCGTTTCATCGGTTGGCTTAGGCATACGGAGTTCATTCCAAGCCTAAGATCGAACCAGACCAAGGGTTGTGGCAGTAAGATTGGCAGCACATAGGGGGGACCCGGTCGATCCCCGACTTGCTCATCCTGCCCTTTTGGCCGGTTGAGCACTCGTACGCTTGCTTCGTTGGTTGACTTAGACATACGGAGTTCATTCCCAATCTAAGATTGGATCAGACCAAGGGTTGCGGGTGCACATGCTAGGCTCAGGCATGTGCTGGGTGCACCATCACCGAAACATCGCCGGAGAACCTGACCGACATTGGGGTTCCGACAATTGGGGGAGCGGGAGAGGGGCGTGTGCGCACATGATGTGCGATGGGTGCTGGTACTTGGCCCTCATATTGGTCCCCTATCCCTCATCAAACCTTGAGAACTCACACCCCCTTAAAGAGCATTTGAGATTTTTCAGGTTTGCTGCCAGTAGCCATTAAAGTGTCCGAAATGGGGACACTTTTTTCAAATGGTCACAAAATCCTATACACTTAGAGTTTTTAGCTGAATTTTTTTGTGCATGCCAACAAAAACACAAGTATCATGTCTACCAAGTTTGGGGCCAAAAATCCTTTTGAAAAAATTTTAAAAAAATCTTGAACCGTAAAAAGTTTTAAAAATCGTGAAAAATAGAAAATGAGTCGTCTTGCCATGAAACTTCACATGAAGGCTTAAGGGACCATTGTATGAATTTACAAGCCACAAAGTTGGCATTTGCATGGTAGAAATATGAAGATGTGCCTAAACCCACCTATCACCCTATCGATCAACGGCTTGCGCATCCTGCCTCTCTAGCCGACGTAGTGCCCGCCCGTCCGCTTGTTTCGTCGGTTGGCTTAGGCATACGGAGTTCATTCCCAGTCTATGATCACACCAAACTGAGGGTTGTGGTAGCAGGATCGGCAGCACACAGGGGGGGACCCGACCGATCCTCAACTTGCCCATCCTACACCTCTGGCCGGTTGAACGTCCGCACGCTCGTTTCGTGGGTTGATTCAGGCATACGGAGTTCATTCCCAGTCTAAGCATACGGAGTTCATTCCCAATGTAAGGTCATATCGGATTGAGGGTTGTGGGTGCACATGCTGGGCTCAGGAATGTGCTGGTGCCGCATTTTTTTTCGCTCGGGGCACCATCACTGGAGCATCACCGGAGAACCTGACCAACGGCATCGGGGTTTCGGCGATTGGGGGGGTGTGCGCACATGATGTGCGATGGGTGCTGGTACTTGGCCTTTATATTGGCCCCCTATCCCTCATCAAACCTCGAGAACTCACACCACTTAAAGAGCATTTGAGATTTTACAGGTTTGCTGCCAGTAGCCATTAAAGTGTTTGAAATGGGGACACTTTTTTCAAATGTTCACAAAATCCTGTACACTTCGAGTTTTTAGCTGAATTTTTTTGTGTATGACAAAAAAAATACAAGGATCACGTCTACTAAGTTTGGGGCCAAAACACCTTCTGAAAAAAATTTTAAAATAATCCTGAACCGTAAAAAGTTTCAAAAATCGTGAAAAATAAAAAACGAGTCGTCTTGCCATGAAACTTCACATGAAGGCTTAAAGGACCATTGCACGAATTTACAAGCCATAAAAATGGCATTGACATGGCAAAAATATGAAGATGTGCCTAAACCCACCTACCACCCTATCGATCCACAGCTTGCTTATCTTGCCTCTCTAGCTGGCATAGTGCCCACCCGCCCGCTCGTTTCGTCAGTTGGCTTAGGCATACAGAGTTCATTCCTAGTCTAAGATTGGACCCAACCGAGGGTTACGACAGCAGGATTGGCAGCATGTAATGGGGGACCTGGCCGATCCACGACTTGCGCATCCTGCCTCTGGCCGACTGAGCGCCCGCACGCTCGTTTCGTAGGTTGACTTAGGCATACGAAGTTCATTCCTACCGTAAGCTCGGATCAGACCGAGGCTTGTGGGTGCACATACTGGGCTCGGGCATGTACTGGTGCCACATTTTTTGTTCTCTCGGGGTACCATCACCGGAGCATCGTCGTAGAACCTGACCGATGGCATTGGGGTTCTAGCGATTAGGGGGCGGGGTGTGTGCGCACATGATGTGCATTGGGTGCTGATACTTGGCCCTTATGTTGGCCCCTTATCCCTCATCAAACCTCGAGAACTCACACCCCCTTAAAGATCATTTGAGATTTTACAGGTTTGCTACTAGTAGCCATTAAAATGTCTGAAATGGGGACACTTTTTTCAAATAGTCACAAAATCCTGTATACTTCGAGTTTTTAGCTAAATTTTTTTGTGACTGCCAACAAAAATACAAGGATCACGGCTACCAAGTTTGGGGCCAAAACTCCTTCTAAAAAAATTTTAAAAAAATCCCAAATCGTAAAAAGTTTCAAAGATCGTAAAAAATAGAAAACGAGTCGTCTTGCCATGAAGCTTCACATGAAGGCTTAAGGGACCATTGTATGAATTTAGAAGCCATAAAAATGGCATTGGCATGGCAAGAATATGAAGATGTGCCTAAACCCACCTACCACCCTATCGATCCACGGCTTGCGCATCTCACCTCTCTGGCCGGCGTAGTTCCCGCCCGCCCACTCATTTCGTCGGTTGGCTTAGGCATACAGAGTTCATTCCCAGTCTAAGATTGGACCAGATGGAGGGTTACGACAGCAGGATTGGTAGCATGCTGGTGTCACAGGCTCCGACCTTAGACTCAGAATCCGTGTGGCCTTAGGCTTGGAATCTCCTCCTTTATGCCTAAGTCAGCCTAAAACACAAGCGTGCGGGCACTAAAACAATGGGAAGGGTTGATTACACAAGTTAAAGAGAAATAGGATAAAAAGATAGAATTCTGGAAATGCTCTTGTATTCACTGAAATAGAAGTGTTTGATGGTGTACAAATGAGGGTGGAGCAGCCCTCTATTTATAGTTGAGGCTCCAGCTACAACTTAATGGCATATCCCTAGAATAAAGGCTAAAATCATGGGATTACAATCAATCAGGATGCTCACTCCTGATTTTTAGGGTCAACCAAATCTGCCAGGATGCTTTTGCCTGTTTCTAGAAGCTTCCCTTGTGTGTCCAGCACCTTGGACCCTTTTGGATGTGGTGCGGGTAGCTTGTATGCTAGGCCTTGGTCTCATGGGCTAGCCTGTAAGTCGCACGGGCGTTCTGAGCACGTTTGCTAGGCTTTGTGCACAGATACCCGCCAGCACGCCTGGTCTGCGGGCCTCAACCTCTGGCTCACCTACTGGTCTGCCTGATGTGCCTGGCGTGTTCACCCAGGGCATGACATTCTCCCCCACCTAATTATGCAATGCCCTCGTTACGTCTTTTGCATGGTACTGCCTGATCTGGTCCTCTAACTGCCATAAGTCCTCTACTAGTTCCTAGCTTGCCTCACTATCTAAAAGTCTCTTCCAGTGCACCAAGTACTCATGTCTTGGTTAATAGTTTTTCCGTCTCACCTCCCGATCAGCTATGATGCTGTGGACTTCCTTCTTATATGAGGCCCTTGCTCCCAATGGCACACGCTTTGACTCTGCCTGTCCCGGATATCCCTCATCCTCATGGAATGGCTTGAGCATGCTCACATGGAACATCGATTGTACCCTCGACTTGGGTGGCATATCCAACTTGTAGGCAACCTTGCCTACTCTCTTGACTATTCGAAAAGGTCCCTTATACCTCCGTACTAGGCCTTTGTGTAGCCCCCTGTGGCACACAATGGGATGCAGCTTTACCAACACCAAGTCTCCAACCTGGAACTGCACGTCCCACCTATTCTGGTCTGCTTACTTCTTCGACCTCTTGGTCGCCTTGTGTAGACAAACTTTGGCCAAGTCAGTTTGCTCCTACCATGCCTTGGCAAACTTGTATGCTACTGGATTCGACCCTGTATAACTTGCAGCAATCAAACCGGGTGTTAGTGGTTGTTGCCCTGTCACAACCTCAAATGGGCTCTAGTTCGTTGTCTGGCTCTTTTGCAAGTTGTAGGAAAACTGTGCAACATCTAGCAGCTTTGGCCAGTCCCTTTGTGTGGCACTCACATAGTGCTTGAGGTAGACCTCTAATAGTCCATTCACTCATTCTGTTTGCCTATCGGTCTGCGGATGCATGCTGGTGGAAAAGTTCAAGTCTGACCCCAATAGCTTAAATAACTCAGTCCAGAACCTACCTATGAACTGCCCGTCCCGATCACTAACAATGGTCCTCGACACTCCCCAGTACTTAACCATGTTCTTCAGGAACAATCGAGCTGCCTCCTCGGCTGGGCACTCTTTGGTTGCTGGAATGAAAATTTCATACTTGGAAAACCTGTCCACCACTACCATGATGCTTCCAAACCCCTCTGTCTTGGGTGGACTAACTATAAAGTCCAAAGAAACATTTTCCCATGGTTGCTCTGGCACTAGCAATGGCTCCAAGAGACCGCCTGGTTTCTTGAGCTCCACCTTGTCTTGTTGGTACACAAGATAAGTCTTCACATGGGCCTCCACATCGTCCCTCATCTGTGGCCAGTAGTACCGATCTTCGATTAGCACCAACGTGTGGCTCACTCCAGGGTGTCTAGCCCACCTTGAATCATGACATTCTTGCAAAACTTCCTTACGGAGCTTCCCGTGGTACGGCACAAATAGTCTACTGCCCCTGGTGTACAACAAACCATCCTGCAACCAAAATTACCTAGTCTTACCTTGCTGGGCGTACTCCATCAAAGCCTTGGCTGTAGGATCATGCGCAAGTCCCTCATTGATGTGTGGCAGCAGTGACCCCTATGGTTGGCTAATGGCAGCAAGGTTGGCCTTCCTACTCAGGGCATCTGCCACTAGGTTCGCCCGTCCTGGCTTGTACTCCATTTGGAAATCAAATTCTGTAAGAAAATCTTGCCATCTCGCCTGCTTGGGGGACAGCTACTTCTGCGTCTGGAAGTAGCTAGTCACCACATTGTCTGTCCTCACCATGAACCTCCACCCTAACAGGTAATGGTGCCAAGTGCGCAAGCAGTGCACCACTGCAGTCATCTCCTTCTCTTGGACCGTGTACTTGCATTCAGTCTCATTCAGCTTCCTGCTCTTGAACGCGACTGGACGTCCTTTCTGCATCAACACGCCCTCTATAGCAAAGTCTGATGCATCCGTATGCACCTCATACGGCTTGGCATGGTCTGGCAAGGCCAAGACTGGCTCCTCGATCATAACCCGCTTCAACTTGTCAAAGGCTTCCTGGCACCCTGCGCTTCACTCCCATGCTCTCCCTTTCTTAAGCAAGTCAGTCAATGGTGTGGCTATTGCTGAGTGACCTTTGATGAAGCGCCTGTAGTAGTTAACCAGCCGAAGGAACGATCTCAACTCAGTGACCTTGGCTGGCGGTTGCCACTCCAGGATGGCGTGTATCTTGCCTTCATCCATGTGTATCCTGCCACCTTCCACTATATGGCCTAGGAACGGGATCTCCTACTTGGCGAATGAGCACTTCTCCCTCTTGACAAACAGCTTGTGTGCCGTAACACCTCAAACACCTATCTCAAGTGGTCTACATGCTCTCCCAAAGTCTGGCTGTAGATCACAATGTTATCCAAATAAACCATAACAAATCGATGAAAGAATGACTGAAGTACCTTGTTCATAAAGGTACAGAATGTTGCTGGGGCATTCGTGAGTCCAAAAGGCATCACCAAGAACTCATACGAACCATACCGAGTGAGACGTGCTATCTTTGGCTCATATCCCTCTATGATCCTAACTTAATAGTAGCCTGACCTCAAATCTAGGTTGGTGAACCACCTTGCACTCCCAAGTTGATCGAACAAGTCTGCAATGAGTGGGATCGGGTACTTGTTCTTGATGGTCAGCTTGTTCAAGGCCTGGTAGTCTATGCACAGCTGCAATGACCCATCATGCTTGCGCTGGAATAGAACCGATGCACCATAGGGTGCCTTCGATGGCCTGATGAAGCCAACATCAACTAACTCCTTGAGCTGCTTCCTTAACTCCTCCAACTCTGGTGGAGACATTCGATAAGGGGCTCTGGCTGGTGGCTTGGCCTCGGACACCAGCTCCATCTTGTGGTCCACCTTCCTCTTAGGTGGTAGCTTGCTAGGCAGCTTTGCGAGCATCACATCACTAAAGGTCTTCAACACCTTTAGCACCTCTAAGGGTGACTCGATCTCCTTCTCCCTTGGCTCATCATATTTCAGGGCTACCAAGAAGGTGTCTTCTTGTTTGCTTATCGCCTTGGCAAATTGGATGGCTGAC
The DNA here is from genome assembly GCF_047325235.1 of Durio zibethinus. Classification (NCBI taxonomy): domain Eukaryota; kingdom Viridiplantae; phylum Streptophyta; class Magnoliopsida; order Malvales; family Malvaceae; genus Durio; species Durio zibethinus. Next base: position 19,002,083 of record NC_143169.1, read on the forward strand.
ACCACCCGCGACCCAACTCCAGACCCTCTTCTCAATGGCACTAGGCATTGGCACTGTGCATCTAAGATGCAAACAAAATCGGCAAAAGGCACAAAGAGGGCGTTAATCCGAACAAGGAAATCCAACCCAATCACAAACTCATAGTCATCAAGGGGTATTACCTTAACGGTCTCCTTGCCTTTCCAGTCTCTAAGTTGCAACTCCACTCCCCGTGCTACTCCAATGGCTAGAACTTCCTTGGAGTTCACCATTTTAATGGTACTAGTCCCTTTCTGCACCTTTAGTCCAAGCTTTCAGGCTCCAACACCTGAAATAAAAAGATGTGAGGCACCTGTGTCCACTAATGCATGCACCTTCTGACCTGCAACAATCAGATCCGCAAACATCAAGCCTTTTGGCTTGTGACTCCCCTTACTTTGGACAGCATTGAGCACCAATGACCTAGGATTTGCTGCCCCTAACTCTGGCTCCTCGTCAGACTCCTTGTCTACAGCAGCTAGCTTGCCCTTCTACCGGTAATTATGTGCTATGCGGCACCCTCCAGATAGGTAGCATGCTAGTGGCTCTCGGTCCCCCTTTGCTTTCCACTTGCCTGCTGGTGGCTTCCTCTCGCCATCTTTGGTTGAATGGTCTTGATCTCCATCCTTGGACTCTCGGTCACGGTCTTTCCCCTTGGACTGCTTCTTCTGGTCCCTATCGTCCCTACCCTTACCCTTGGGCTTGGAAGACTCGAACTTGTTCAGAGGCTTGAACTCTATCAAGGCCTCGGCAGTAGTCATGGCTTTAGCCAAGTCATGAACTCCTCTCCTTTGTAGCTCATGCTTCACCCACGGCTTCAGCCCATCCATGAAAGCAAAGAATACGTCCTTCTCACCTAGATATGAGATTTGTAGCATCAGTTCAGAGAATTTCTGGACATACTCCCTTATGTCCCCTTGCTGGCTCAACCTGTGCAACTTTGCCTGTGCCTCATCATCGGCATACTTCAGGTAAAATTGTTCTCTGAACTTCTTTTGGAACTTTGCCCAGGTTCCAAGCTTGGCGCTTCCACGCCTGACATCATCACACCTGCGCCTCCAGCACAATAAGGCTACATTAGTAAGATACATAGCAGCAGTGCTTACCTTTATCACCTCGTCTTGCATGCCCATGGCCTGGAAGTACTGCTCCATACCCCAAAGGTAGTTGTCTACTTCCTTGGCCACCCTAGTCCCCTTAAATTTCTTACGCTTGGGGACATCCAATCTGGATTTGGACACTCTAGCAAACATGTCATTCCCAATGGCAGTCTTGCAAGTAACGAGCTCACTGGTAAGCTCTTCCATCCGCTGGTGCATGGCCTCTATGCCATCGCGTAAGGTCTGCACTTTAGCCTCCAATGTCTGGGTTTTTTTTGTGAACATGTCCAAGCCTTTGTTGAGAGCAGCTTCTAGCTCACTTTGGATCTCCTCCCCCATGGAGTCTAGCGATGCAATGTGAGTCTCTACTTCCTCAAGCTTCTCCCCCATATCGACTACGGTCACCTCCACCTTGGCCAGCCTACCGTCTATGGTAGACCAGATATCTCTAGAACTGGCTTTCTTGCCTCTTCCCCGGCCATGCTTCTAGGCCTCTGGTTGTTGCCTAGCAACGTCGCTTTGGGATGCCATCTCCTCAATCACGATCTAACCTGCACAACACAAACACACAGAATCAAACTTGCTTTGATACCAACTGTCACAGGCTCTGACCTTAGACTCAGAATCCGTGCGACCTTAGGCTTGGAATCTCCTCCTTTGTGCCTAAGTCAGCCTAAAACACAAACGTGCAGGCACTAAAACAATGGGAAGGGCTAATTACGCAAGTTAAAGAGAAACAGGATAAGAAGACAGAATTCTGGAAATGCTCTTATATTCACTGAAACAGAAGTGTTTAATGGTGTACAAATGAGGGTGGAACAGCCCTCTATTTATAGTTGAGGCTCCAGCTACAACTTAATGGCATATCCCTAGAATAAAGGCTAAAATCATGGGATTACAATCAATCAGGATGCTAACTCCTGATTTTCAGGGTCAACCAAATCTTCCAGGATGCTCCTGCCTGTTTCTAGAAGCTTCCCTTGCATGTCCAGTACTTTGGGCCCTTCTGGATGTGGTGCGGGTAGCTTGTATGCTAGGTCTTGGTCTCACAGGCTGGCCTGCAAGTAGGGCGAGCATTCTGAGCTCGTTTGCTAGCCTTTGCGCACAGATACCCATCAACACGCCTAGTCTACGGGCCTCAACCTCTGGCTCGCCTGTTGGTCTGCCTGATGTGCCTGGCGTGCCCGCCCAAGGTATGACACAGATGAGGACCCGACTGATCCCCGGCTTGCGTATCCTGCCCTTCTGGTTGCCTGAGCGCCCGCACGCGCGTTTCATGGGTTGAATTAAGCAGACCAAGTTCATTCCCAGTCTAAGATCAGACCAGACCGAGGGTTGCGGGTGCACATGCTAGGCTCGGGCATGTGCTGGTATCATATTTTTTTTCGCCTGGGGCACCATCGCTGGAGCATCGCCGGAGAAACTGACCAGCACATTGGGGTTCCGATGATTGAGGGGGCGGGGAGGGGGTGTGCGCACATGATGTGTGATGGGTGCTGGCAGTTCGCCCTTATATTGGCCCACTATCCCTCATCAAACCTTAAGAACTCACACCCCCTTAAAGATCATCTGAGATTTTACAGGTTTGCTGTCAGTAGCCGTTAAACTGTCTGAAATGGGGACACTTTTTTCAAATGGTCACAAAATCCTGTACACTTCGAGTTTTTAGCTGAATTTTTTTAGGCATTCCAACAAAAATACAATGAT